>NC_134359.1:2834696-3194696 GCF_048569485.1 Anomaloglossus baeobatrachus | reverse complement strand
CAGGTGGGGCTCGGTGACAATATCATGTCGTATCAGACTGGTCCTACCGGGCAGCTCGGAGAAGACATCGGGGTTCTGCTGAACCAACCGTCTGGCCTCTCGCCTCTGTTGCTTGGTGAGGGCTTCTCCAATCCTTACTTCCGGTTCGTCCTCTCCGGAGGTCGCTGGAGCCGGATGTGAACGACCCGAAGAGGAGGGAGGTGGGGAAAAAACAGCCATCAGGCTTTCCCGTTCCTGCCAAGGTTTTAATAGGTTGACATGGTATACTTGTTCAGGTTTCCGCCTACCGGGCTGCAATACTTTATAGTTAACCACCCCTACTCTTTCCTTTATCTCGTAGGGGCCTTGCCACTGAGCCAGGAATTTGCTCTCCGCCGTGGGGATCAATACCAACACCCGATCCCCGGGTTTAAAGGTCCGCACGGTGGCTTGTCTATTGTAGCGGCCGCTTTGCGCGGCCTGAGCCTCCTGTAAGTGCTCCTTCACAATTGGCATGACCGCGCTTATGCGGTTCTGCATACCCAAAATGTGTTCAATCACACTTTTATGGGGGGTGGGCTCTTGTTCCCATGTTTCCTTTGCCAGGTCCAACAATCCCCGGGGATGTCGCCCGTATAACAATTCAAAAGGCGAAAACCCTGTGGATGCCTGTGGCACCTCTCGTATGGCAAACATCAAATAGGGAAGCATCATATCCCAGTCTTTCCCGTCTTTTGAAATCACCCTTCTTAGCATGGTTTTCAGGGTTTTATTGAAACGCTCGACTAAACCGTCCGTTTGCGGATGATACACAGACGTACGCAACTGCTTGATCTGGAGTAGCCGGCATAGCTCTTTGGTCACTTTAGACATGAATGGGGTCCCCTGATCCGTAAGGATCTCCTTGGGCAATCCCACCCGGCAGAACACAGCAAACAACTCCCGAGCTATAAGCTTTGCTGCAGTATGTCTGAGAGGTATCGCCTCGGGATACCGGGTGGCATAGTCAACGATCACTAGGATGTGTTGGTGCCCTCGAGCGGACTTTACGAGGGGCCCCACCAGATCCATCCCTATCCGTTCAAAAGGGACTTCTATAATGGGTAACGGTACCAACGGACTGCGAAAATGGGTCAGGGGTGCAGTAAGCTGACACTCCGGGCAGGTTTCGCAGAACCGTTTTACCTCCCCAAAGACCCCGGGCCAATAGAACCTTTGCAATATTCGCTCCTGCGTTTTCTTGACCCCTAGGTGGCCACTCATCAGGTGTTTATGAGCCAAGTCGAGGACCCGCCGGCGATGCGGCTGGGGCACCACCAACTGTTCTACCCCTACGCCCCGTATTTCATCTACCCGGTAGAGTAAATCCTGCTTAAGAGCGAAATGGGGGTACCTTACCTGGGCACTGGGCAGCTGTGCCACCCCGTCAACTACTGTCACCCGACTCCGGGCATGTATTAACGTAGGGTCCTGGAGTTGGGCTGTCCCAAACGTATCCGGGGACGCCTCCAACTCCGGGATGGGCTCGACCGTCTCAGCCTCTCCTGCCAATACCTCTAGGGGTGACCTATCGGGTTCACACTCTGTCCCTATCATCGTGACCCCTACGGCAGGTGTCCCGGATTCAGGATTGTAGGGCTCAGGTCCCGGACCGACCAATATCTGAGGGGACTTAGGGGGTCCCCTCCATAAAGTCCAAAAATAGGGCAGATCCCTTCCTAGGATCACGTCATAAGGAAGAGTGTTAAGAAGTCCCACCTCATGTTGCACCTGACCGCAAGGTGCTGTGATGGTGACAATCCCCGTGGGATAGTCGTGGCGGTCCCCATGTATGCAAACCACCCCCACAGTGCGTCCTGTGGCCTTTACTTTAGCTCTCAAGGTGGATCGCACAAGGGTCACTAAGCTTCCGGAATCCAACAATCCTGTAACCGGACATCCATTCACCTGTATTTGGCACAAGTGGGGCTCTGTCTCTGGGGAGACCAGGTCAGCGGTACACACCACCTGAGCATACATTGAACCCCGCCGGGTAATCCCACAATCCATGGGCTCCGTGGTGAGTGGACACTGGGCTTCCATATGTCCCACCCGCTGGCACCGCCAACATCTAATGGGGACGGAAACCCCCTTGACGGGTTGTCGTTTAGGGTACAGAACCTTCCGGACCTCAGGAATGGTGGCCGCGGCCTCAGACGGGACGGTAGGGGACTCCTGTACCGTTGTCAGCGGTGGGTCCTTGGCCCGAGGCTTGGAGGGGCCGGACCGACGGGCGGCACGCAAAGTCTCAGTGTCCCGTATCAAGTCCTGCGTAGCCACATGCCGCTCTACCAGGGACACTAATTGGTCCAGGGTACTCGGGTCACCCTGTCCTACCCACCGTTGAACGGTGACGGGTAAAGTGCGCACAAAACGATCCACTACTACCCTTTCCACCATTTGCGCCGGGCTCAGAGTGTCAGGCTGCAACCACTTTTTTACAAGATGTAACAAGTCATAGGCCTGGGAGCGTACGGGTTTGGCTTCCTCATAGAACCACTGATTTACCCGCTGAGCCCGTACATAGGTATTCACCCCCAACCGAGCCAGTATTTCGGCTTTCAGGGTCACATAGTCAATGGCGTCCTCGGTACCGAGGTCCAGGTACGCTTTTTGGGGTTCCCCCGTCAGATAGGGCGACAATACCTCAGCCCACTGCGGGGTCGGCAGCTTTTCCCGCTCGGCCACCCGCTCAAACACCGCCAGGAACGCTTCCACATCATCACCCGGGGTCATCTTTTGCAACGCTTGTCTCACCGCTTTCCGGACGCTGCCGTCGTCACCCGGTCTCGGGGTTGTTGCTGCCGGTCCGGCACGGATCGACTTGGCCAGGAGAACCATCTGTTCTTGGTGCCTTTTTTCCTGCAATTGTAAGGCTTGCTGCTGACGTGCATTGGCCTGCTCCATCTGTTCTTGGTGCCTTTTGTCCTGCACTTGCAAGGATTGCTGCTGACGTGCATTGGCCTGATCCATCTGTTCTTGGAGTTTTTTTTCCTGCACTTGCAAGGATTGGAGCAGGTGTGCATTGGTCTGTTGTTGCTGTGCATTAGCCTGTTGCTGCTGTGCATTAGCCTGAGCCAAATGCTTTAGTATGTCCTCCATGGCGTCGCCGGGATTGGGCTGTAGTATAGCCGCTCGAATCCAGGACATGCGCAGCTGGGTCACCAGGGATGGATGCTACACCTCACCGGCTGTCATGCCCGCCAATTCTCCACCATATGTGAGGCAGCACGGTCGGCTGCGCAGCAGAAGACACGGGATCCAGGCATCAAGGTTCACAGCACACGGTTTTAATGTCCAAACAAAAAAAGTCCATAACAAAATACATGTGCCTCTCCAGCAGAGGGCTCAGGAAGTTCTGGTCACTTCCCCCACACCCGGCACACCTGCCCTCGTTCCTGTTTCCTTTTAACCCTTCCTTAAGCCTGTAGGGAAACAGCATTAACCCTATAGTGGATTTACTTTCTATCATGGAGTGAGCACAACCGGGGCGAGACATACCGGCCGTCATAGATAACCCCGGTCACAGTCTCACAATACACACACACACACTGTATATACACACACAAACACACACACACACACACACTGTATACACACACACACTGTATATACACACACACACTGTATATACACACACACACACTGTATACACACACTGTATACACACACACACACACTGTATATACGCACACGCAAACTGTATATACACTCACACACACTGTATATACACACACACACTGTATACACACACACACTGTATATACACACACACTGTATATACACACACACTGTATATACACACACACTGTAAATACACACACACTGTATATACACACACACTGTATATACACACACACTGTATATACACACACACACTGTATATACACACACACACACTGTATATACGCGCGCACACACACACTGTATATACGCACACACACACTCACACACTGTATATACGCACACACACACTGTATACACACACTGTATATACACACACACTGTATATACACACACACTGTATATACACACACAAACTGTATATAAACACACACACTGTATACACACACACACACTGTATATACACACACACTGTATATACACACACTGTATATACACACACTGTATATACGCGCACACACACACTGTATATACACACACACTGTATATACACACACACACTGTATATACACACACTGTATATACGCGCAAACACACACACACTGTATATACGCACACACACTGTATACACACACACTCACACACACACTGTATATACACACACACACACTGTATATACGCACACACACACTGTATATACGCACGCACACACACACTGTATATACGCACACACACACTGTATACACGCGGACACATACACTGTATATACGCACACACACACACACACTTTCTTCCCCTGGCTGTGTAGAGCTGCTGCTGTCTCTGTATGATTGATCTCAGTGCATCCACTGGGAAGAGGCAGGGAGGAGGGTTTGGGTGGGAGCAGAGTGGGTATATTAGACACAATGGGTGTGTTAGATAAGCTAGACACCGCCCTAGAGCCACAAAGAGTTCTGGGACTTGTAGGAACTGAACACAGGAAGTCAGAGGAGAGATTAACCCCATCAGAGCTGGAGCCAGCAATGAGCATGTGCTGCTAGTGCACAATAAAAGGTAATTTTGCTGAAAACAACATAATAGATGTGTTGAGGGGCACATATTAGCAAGATTTATAAGAAAAAAAAAATCAGTTTTGGTAACTGGACAACTTCTTTAATGAGGAATTGCTCTTTACTGGCTATCTTGGGTAGGTCCCAGGCGCGTATTTTTTTTTTAACATTATTTGTTTATATTATTTTTTCTAGTTTGGGCATTATTATGTTCCCTCCCTTCTCTGGAGGGTCTTTCCTTTCAACTAGCTCTGCAATGAAGCCTTGGATCCCTTGGTCCCTGTTATCTCCTCTGAATAGCTGGATGAACTGAGTATGGATGTGGCTCCTTCAGCACTGAATGCCGTCTATTTATTGGGACATTCTCTTCCTATAGCCCTTATGAAACAGCACAGTGGCCGCAGGACATCTCCAACCACAGCCGGATGCTTTGGGCAGACATTCTGCTCCACTTTGAAAAAGAAGAGAAGCAAAATAGCTTCCAAAGTGAAAGTCATGTTCCATCTACCACAGTATGTGACTGTGCGCTGTATAAATGCCTATATATATGATTGTTATGTAAGGAAAAGAGGAGAGGAAAGGAAGAAAGGGAAAAGAGAGAAAAAAAGAAAAAATGAGAAAAAAAAGGGGGGGGGGAAGGAAAACGTTGTGTTTTTTTTTTTCTTTTTTTTTTTTGCAATGGCTGATATTATTGATATTCTAATATCGTTCATGCATACATAGATATCTGTTTATATATATATATTTTTTTTTTTTTTCTCTTCCAAAAACGGAGTTCTGGCGCTTTTTGAAATCATTCTGACTAATGTCTCATATTGTTATTGTCCATTTACCCTTTTATTGATGAGTTGTGTCTTTACCTGCCTCATTGATAAATGCATGGCTATTATAGCCTTGGACAAATTGTTGTTATGGATTTCAATTGATCAGGGATCCATATGCCATAGTAACAATTACCTTTGCTCTGCAACTCCATGTGTTGACGCTACCTAACATCTATGTATGCACGATGCTGTGATCATCAGCGCCTGCATAATAGGACGATTTGCGGACTGTGTATTATCTATCGCGCATGCGTATTTACATCCATTGCGCTGCTGGGGGAAGCTGTTTATGGTTGCGCAATCACTGGCGTTCTGGCGTTCTTCGCGCATGCGCTGTATTTCTGTCTTATTTCGGATGGCTGGAGGGAGCCTCCGGTGGCTGCGCTCTGACCTCCTTCCTGCTGGCCCTTCATGCTGATATCGATCACACAGCCTGACTTGCTGCCACACCGGTACCTCATTATGTGAATTATACTCTGTATTTATATGTGTGCTCTCTTTCTGGATTCACTACCCCCCTGATGAAGCTCTGTTGAGCGACACGCATCGGGCTGGTACCTCTTTCTGACACTTTCCATGACTTACGCTTTATTCTAAAGATAGGTGTTATCCCCTCTGAACCTCTTTGATATTTTTCTGGGTGCAGTATTGCTATTAGGGAATATTGGTCTTTCAGGGCTATTGTGATCCTCATTCATATACCCTGGTTCCCTGTTTCTGTACTAGTATGATTGTATTTTGCCGTCTGATTGTCTTGGCACTATAAGATTGGGCTCATGGGGTAACATCCTTGCTTCATATATTGCTATTGTACTGCTGTATTTATAATATTATATCTTTAGCGTTTACATTTATGCACTGAGTCTATGGGACAGATGTCCTTGTTTTTAATTGGTTTTATGGTGTTTTGCACTCATGTTTATAAATAAATTTTTGAATTAAAAATCTTTGTTATTATTGTTCTTATTTGGTGAGTTGAGTGCTCCTTGCCTACTCCTTGTTTCTCTATACATGTCTTTATACGTGTGATATTACACGGGGGAGTGTCTGTATTACACGTGTGATATTACACGGGGGAGTGTCTGTATTACACGTGTGATATTACACGGGGGAGTGTCTGTATTATATGTGTGATAAAACACGGGGCAGTGTCTGTATTACACGTGTGATATTACACGGGGGAGTGTCTATATTACACGTGTGATATTACACGGGGGAGTGTCTGTGTTACACGTGTGATATTACACGGGGGAGTGTCTGTATTACACGTGTGATATTACACGGGGGAGTATCTGTATTACACGTGTGATATTACACGGGGGGAGTGTCTGTATTACACGTGTGATATTACACGGGGGAGTGTCTGTATTACACGTGTGATATTACACGGGGGAGTGTCTGTATTACACGTGTGATATTACACGGGGGGAGTGTCTGTATTACACGTATGATATTACACGGGGGAGTGTCTGTATTACACGTGTGATATTACACGGGGGAGTGTCTGTATTACACGGGGGGAGTGTCTGTATTACACGTGTGATATTACACGGGGGAGTGTCTGTATTACACGTGTGATATTACACGGGGGGAGTGTCTGTATTACACGTATGATATTACACGGGGGAGTGTCTGTATTACACGTGTGATATTACACGGGGGAGTGTCTGTATTACACGTGTGATATTACACGGGGCAGTGTCTGTATTACACGTGTGATATTACACGGGGGGGGTGTCTGTATTACACGTGTGATATTACACGGGGGGAGTGTCTGTATTACACGTGTGATATTACACGGGGGGAGTGTCTGTATTACACGTGTGATATTACACGGGGGAGTGTCTGTATTACACGTGTGATATTACACGGGGGAGTGTCTGTATTACACGTGTGATATTACACGGGGAGTGTCTGTATTACACCTGTGATAAAACACGGGGCAGTGTCTGTATTACACGGGGGGAGTGTCTGTATTACACCTGTGATATTACGCGGGGCAGTGTCTGTATTACACGTGTGATATTACAGGGGGCAGTGTCTGTATTACACGTGTGATATTACACAGGGGCAGTGTCTGTATTACACGTGTGATATTACACGGGGGAGTGTCTGTATTACACGTGTGATATTACACAGGGGGAGTGTCTGTATTACACGTGTGATATTACACGGGGGAGTGTCTGTATTACACGTGTGATATTACACGGGGGAGTGTCTGTATTACACGTGTGATATTACACGGGGGAGTGTCTGTATTACACGTGTGATATTACACGGGGGAGTGTCTGTATTATACGTGTGATATTACACGGGGGAGTGTCTGTATTACACGTGTGATATTACACGGGGGAGTGTCTGTATTACACGTGTGATATTACACGGGGAAGTGTCTGTATTACACGTGTGATATTACACGGGGGAGTGTCTGTATTACACGTGTGATATTACACGGGGGGAGTGTCTGTATTACACGTGTGATATTACACAGGGGGAGTGTCTGTATTACACTGTGATATTACACGGGGGAGTGTCTGTATTACACGTGTGATATTACACGGGAGAGTGTCTGTATTACACGTGTGATATTACACGGGGGAGTGTCTGTATTACACGTGTGATATTACACGGGGGAGTGTCTGTATTACACGTGTGATATTACACGGGGGAGTGTCTGTATTACACGTGTGATATTACACGGGGGAGTGTCTGTATTACACCTGTGATAAAACACGGGGCAGTGTCTGTATTACACGGGGGGAGTGTCTGTATTACACCTGTGATATTACGCGGGGCAGTGTCTGTATTACACGTGTGATATTACAGGGGGCAGTGTCTGTATTACACGTGTGATATTACACAGGGGGAGTGTCTGTATTACACGTGTGATATTACAGGGGGCAGTGTCTGTATTACACGTGTGATATTACACGGGGGAGTGTCTGTATTACACGTGTGATATTACACAGGGGGAGTGTCTGTATTACACGTGTGATATTACACGGGGGAGTGTCTGTATTACACGTGTGATATTACACGGGAGAGTGTCTGTATTACACGTGTGATATTACACGGGGGAGTGTCTGTATTACACGTGTGATATTACACGGGGGAGTGTCTGTATTACACGTGTGATATTACACGGGGGAGTGTCTGTATTACACGTGTGATATTACACGGGGGAGTGTCTGTATTACACGTGTGATATTACACAGGGGGAGTGTCTGTATTACACTGTGATATTACACGGGGGAGTGTCTGTATTACACGTGTGATATTACACGGGGGAGTGTCTGTATTACACGTGTGATATTACACGGGGGAGTGTCTGTATTACACGTGTGATATTACACGGGGCAGTGTCTGTGTTACACGTGTGATATTACACGGGGCGGTGTCTGTATTACACGTGTGATATTACACGGGGCGGTGTCTGTGTTACACGTGTGATATTACACGGGGGGAGCGTCTGTATTACACGTGTGATATTACACGGGGGGAGCGTCTGTATTACACGTGTGATATTACACAGGGTGGTGTCTGTATTACACGTGTCATATTACACGGGGGGAGTGTCTGTATTACACGTGTGATATTACACGGGGGGGAGTGTCTGTATTACACGTGTGATATTACACGGGGCAGTGTCTGTATTACACGTGTGATATTACACGGGGGAGTGTCTGTATTACACGTGTGATATTACACGGGGGAGCGTCTGTATTACACGTGTGATATTACACGGGGGGAGCGTCTGTATTACACGTGTGATATTACACGGGGGAGTGTCTGTATTACACGTGTGATATTACACGGGGCAGTGTCTGTATTACACGTGTGATATTACACGGGGGAGTGTCTGTATTACACGTGTGATATTACACGGGGGAGTGTCTGTATTACACGTGTGATATTACACGGGGCAGTGTCTGTATTACACGTGTGATATTACACGGGGGAGTGTCTGTATTACACGTGTGATATTACACGGGGGGAGTGTCTGTATTACACGTGTGATATTACACGGGGGGAGTGTCTGTATTACACGTGTGATAATACACGGGGGAGTGTCTGTATTACACGTGTGATAATACACGGGGGAGTGTCTGTATTACACGTGTGATAATACACGGGGGAGTGTCTGTATTACACGTGTGATATTACACGGGGGAGTGTCTGTATTACACGTGTGATATTACACGGGGGGAGTGTCTGTATTACACGTGTGATATTACACGGGGGGAGTGTCTGTATTACACGTGTGATATTACACGGGGCGGTGTCTGTATTACACGTGTGATATTACACGGGGGAGTGTCTGTATTACACGTGTGATATTACACGGGGGAGTGTCTGTATTACACGTGTGATATTACACGGGGGGAGTGTCTGTAATACACGTGTGATATTACACAGGGGGGTGTCTGTATTACACGTGTGATATTACACGGGGGAGTGTCTGTATTACACGTGTGATATTACACGGGGGAGTGTCTGTATTACACGTGTGATATTACACGGGGGAGTGTCTGTATTACACGTGTGATATTACACGGGGGAGTGTCTGTATTACACGTGTGATATTACACGGGGGGGTGTCTGTATTACACGTGTGATATTACACGGGGGAGTGTCTGTATTACACGTGTGATATTACACGGGGGAGTGTCTGTATTACACGTGTGATATTACACGGGGGAGTGTCTGTATTACACGTGTGATATTACACGGGGGAGTGTCTGTATTACACGTGTGATATTACACGGGGGAGTGTCTGTATTACACGTGTGATATTACACGGGGGGGTGTCTGTATTACACGTGTGATATTACACGGGGGAGTGTCTGTATTACACGTGTGATATTACACGGGGGAGTGTCTGTATTACACGTGTGATATTACACGGGGGAGTGTCTGTATTACACGTGTGATATTACACGGGGGAGTGTCTGTATTACACGTGTGATATTACACGGGGGAGTGTCTGTATTATACGTGTGATATTACACGGGGGAGTGTCTGTATTACACGTGTGATATTACACGGGGGAGTGTCTGTATTACACGTGTGATATTACACGGGGGAGTGTCTGTATTACACGTGTGATATTACACGGGGGAGTGTCTGTATTACACGTGTGATATTACACGGGGGAGTGTCTGTATTACACGTGTGATATTACACGGGGGAGTGTCTGTATTACACGTGTGATATTACACGGGGAGTGTCTGTATTACACGTGTGATATTACACGGGGGAGTGTCTGTATTACACGTGTGATATTACACGGGGGACTGTCTGTATTACACGTGTGATATTACACGGGGGAGTGTCTGTATTACACGTGTGATATTACACGGGGGGAGTGTCTGTATTACACGTGTGATATTACACGGGGGAGTGTCTGTATTACACGTGTGATATTACACGGGGGAGTGTCTGTATTACACGTGTGATATTACAGGGGGCGGTGTCTGTATTACACGTGTGATATTACACGGGGGAGTGTCTGTATTACACGTGTGATATTACACGGGGCAGTGTCTGTATTACACGTGTGATATTACAGGGGGGAGTGTCTGTATTACACGTGTGATATTACACGGGGGGAGTGTCTGTATTAGGCTAAGTTCACACATCCTGTGTTTTCAATCCGTCAGGTCCGTCAGCAACGGATCAGTCATTTTCAAGATGTCAACTGATGCAACTGATGTGTTTTTCACAGGATTCCTTTCACAGGAATCCTGTGAAAAAACGGATCAGTTGCGTCCGTTACATCCGCTGTGCGTCCGTTTTTTGACGGATCAGTCATGATCCGTCTGTGTTTGGGACAGCCCAGTGGGCGTGCCAAGCATGCTGGGCATGCTCAGTAGAGCATGACGGAATCCTGCGCTGGATTCCGTTGTAAGACGGATTACGACGGAATCCAGCACCATAGACATGCATTACAAGCTTGACGGATGGCGACGGATTCCTGCGCGGCGCGTTAATTTTGACGGCCCGAAAAACGATACATTCTGCGTTGCTCCCCGCTCGGCGGTCAGTCAAAAACGACGGACCGCGACGCAGCGGATGCAACGCAGGGTCATCAGTCGCAATCCGTCACTAATAGAAGTCTATGGGGAAATACATGACTGATGGACTAGTGAATTGCGCTCCTGGTAATCTAATAAATAAGACACCACACACTGCGTGACATGGATTAAAATTTTGGCCACAGCAGCCCTTTATTTTAATAAGAAAAAACATCAATAAGAAAAAACAAGATTATCGGCCCAGAGATGTGGTTGTTATAAATCCCAGCCCCATATCCCCCTCCGCCGTGTACACCTAGCTCAAGGGGGAATCTGGGTATACCCCTTGATCATTTTCCTTGTGTCCGCTGAGCTCCTCCCCAGGGACCCATCTATTCCACTGTCCACTGAGCTCCTCCCCAGGGACCCATATTCCACTGTCCGCTGAGCTCTGGCCCAGGGACCCCATTAAAAACATAATTCTCCAACCAACAAAGAGGGGGTTTAAACAACCACATCCCGCCGCCGCCAAATGCTGCTGTAACATACAATATTAAAATGTTAATACAATATTAATATGTTGATATGACATTGTCAATTTGGATACATTACTGATAACAATTGATACAATACGATACAATACTAATAATGTTGATAAAATACCGATGATGTTGAATACCAATAACATTGTTAGAATATTGACAGTGTTGCAAAGTCCTGATATTGATACATTTCCCTTTATTATAGGGAGGGTGGGTGGGACAACTGCTTGTTCAGTCTTTAAGTCCAGGACAAAGGAATGACACCTTAACATGGGACCTATTTCTTATATGGCCCCTGCCCCCATCTCTCCTCCTGCTCGCTCGCCCACCACCACATTCCTTAGGTAAAAACCCCCATCCCTTACTCCTTAACCCTTTCCTGGATCTATCACTGCCTCAGTCATGTACGTTACGTCTATCTGCCTTCACTCTGCTTGACTGATGGACTAGTGAATTGCGCTCCTGGTAATCTAATAAATAAGACACCACACACTGCGTGACATGGATTAAAATTTTGGCCACAGCAGCCCTTTATTTTAATAAGAAAAAACATCAATAAGAAAAAACAAGATTATCGGCCCAGAGATGTGGTTGTTATAAATCCCAGCCCCATATCCCCCTCCGCCGTGTACACCTAGCTCAAGGGGGAATCTGGGTATACCCCTTGATCATTTTCCTTGTGTCCGCTGAGCTCCTCCCCAGGGACCCATCTATTCCACTGTCCACTGAGCTCCTCCCCAGGGACCCATATTCCACTGTCCGCTGAGCTCTGGCCCAGGGACCCCATTAAAAACATAATTCTCCAACCAACAAAGAGGGGGTTTAAACAACCACATCCCGCCAAGACTCGCTCTTGTGACACCTTACAAGAGTGAGTTCCTCCACAACTTAATGGCTCGTTCTACTCCTTCTTGTATTCCCAACATCCATATATCAATGCCAATGTCATTAAGATGTACCTTATCATCTCTCCAAAAATGTTCCTTTGTATTTTCCAGCATCTGGTGACGTATGGCCACCCCTCCGTTTTCCAACACAAATTTTGTTATTTTTTTATTAACCTTTATCCTTGTATTATTGATGCGAGCCACTGATCGCGCTGTTCTCCACATTTGTCTAGCTACTATATCCGACCAGACCACCACTGTTTCTGGGTAAGACCTCCATAAATTCAACATATCAAGCTTTATGTTCCTAACTAAATGTCTTGATGTTCTTATTGCTAAATCATTACCACCTAAATGGATAAGTAAGACGTCCGGGGGGCGGTAGAACTCCACATGATACTGGATTTCTTTTAACAGCTGATGCCACTGCATTCCCCTCTTTCCTATCCATGTCACCCGTGCCAAGGAACTGGGCAACCCCAACTGTTTGCCATTAGGCCTGACTGCTGCACGTAAGGCCCCCCAAAAAACAAATGAATGTCCCATGATCCAAACCAGGCATTGCTGTTCAGCTAAAACAAAAAACAAAAACACAATTATCACACAATTATCTAAATGAAGACACAACTACTATAGGATTACCACAATGTACACATATATATACATGTACGCCATTTATAATAAATGTAATCGAATGTAACTCTTAAATCTGCTCGATTCCCATCTCCCGATTTTTTTAACTATGTCAGGCTCTAAGCCCCATCTACAGCTTCTGTGGCTGCTCCTATCCTAAATGAGTGTGAAGTGAATGCATTTGGAGACTCTCCCAATATTGTCAGGCATTTTTTAAGAACTGCTGTGAATTGAAATTGTGACAATGACTTACAATCCTCATGAATTAGTAATGAACCTTGGATATTTGGCCTTCTTGAGACATAGTTTCTAAAACAGATGACCGGGCAGGCCCTGGACCCGCTTAAAGGAAACAATGTGATCCATTTTCCTCTACCCTGTTGATCAGTTTTTGACTTTGCCAGAAAACATTCCAATCTGTCTGTGTACTGATGCACGTCCTCGGCTTGTAGACCCCGTCTGTCTGTGTACTGATGCACGTCCTCGTCTTGTAGACCCCCACTTCTGGTGGAGCTACTCGCCACCAACTCGCTGATTCTAAAAGCGCCAAAAAAGGCCAGTGTGAATGCACAACTAAAGAGTAACACTTCAAACGGACTGCTCCAGACTCGGCCTAGTACACTCAGTATCTGCTGCAATAACTGGAAAGAAATCGGACGCCGTTTATCTCTGGTCTTCTTACAACTTTTCCTGTAACCCTTTAGGGCCTGCTTAACTAAAAAATGCTTTGTGTAATCAGTGAAGTCGTGCAACTTAAACCAAAAAGCTAATCCAGACATTTTACTATCAATACTGGACAATGAAGTACCATCCACAAAGGCCCTGCTAATGTAAAATAACAACAAGGAAACATTGTCATGTAACCTGGCATCATGTGCCACTAGAGCACACAAGTTTTCCCATTCCCTCCATGCTGACTGGTACCTCTGCCATGTGCTTACACCCACAGACCGTTCTATCAGAGCGTATGCGGTGTCACTGGCAGTGACCACAGAAAATCCGGACACTTCTTGCCTTGTACCTCTGCCATCGGGGCTAACGAACGGAATCTGTCCCACTGAAAACGAGACAGAGCATCAGCCACAGAATTGCACACACCGGGAACATGCACAGCTGTAATCTGACAATTTGACTTTAAACAGCGCAGCACTAGATGACGCAGCAACGTAACAACAGGCAGGGAAGAAGCTGATTGTTTGTTGATGACTACTACAACTCCCAAGTTATCACAATGAAATCTCACTTTTCGGTTTTGGAAAATATTGTACCAAATTTCACAAGCAACCACTATGGGGAACAATTCAAGGAGTACTAAGTTTCGTGTTAACCCATTGTTTCTCCAACTCTCTGGCCACCTATCTGCACACCACTGTCCCGAACAATATGCACCAAAACCAGTTGACCCCGCTGCATCAGTGTGGATGTCTAGATCAAAATTTGAAACCGGTGGTCTGATCCACAATGACCTCCCATTAAACTCTATTAAGAACTGTTCCCATACCGCCAGATCGTCCTTTAATGTTCTAGCCAGCCGCACAAAGTGATGTGGAAAGGTTATGCCTGAGGTAGCTGCAGCTAGGCGCCTACAACCAACTCTACCCATTGGAATAATGCGACACGCAAAGTTCATTTTTCCTAACAGCGATTGTAGATCCTTTAATCTGATCTTACGGTGGGATCTAGCTTCTCTGACTGCCTCCAGCAGATCACTGACCTTGTCATCCGGTAATCTGCACTCCATTGCTTCACTGTCAATCAAAATTCCTAAAAACTTGATAAGTGTAGACGGGCCTTCTGTTTTATCTGATGCTAACGGTACTCCAAAACACTTAAAAACCGACTGAATCGCTGCCAATAATGAAGTACAAACAAATGACTTTGGTGGACCAATACATAGGAAATCATCTAGATAATGCAGGACAGAACGCACGCCGGCTTCCTTCTTTACTACCCACTCCAAAAATGTGCTAAATGATTCAAACAAGGAGCATGAGATGGAGCAGCCCATGGGTAAACACAAGTCTACATAAAACATTCCCTGCCACTGACAACCCAAGAGATGGAAGCTTTCTGGATGGACTGGTAAGAGTCTAAAGGCAGCTTCAATGTCTGTTTTTGCCATTAAAGCTCCTCTGCCGTACTTCTGTACCCATGCAATCGCTGTATCAAATGAAGTATACGAGACTGTGCAAAGTTCCTGGTCGATTCCATCATTAACTGAGCTTCCATGAGGGAAGGACAGATGATGGATCAGCCTAAACTTATTGGGTTCCTTCTTTGGGACCACCCCCAATGGAGAGACCCTTAAGTTTTCTATTGGCATTTTGGGGAATGGGCCTGCCATGCGGCCCAGGCCAATTTCTTTGTTTAGTTTTGTGGAGACAATGTGAGAATATGTATAAGCTGAAGCAAGGTTACGAGAACAGGTTAATGGGCCCGAAGTAGATGGGATCTTAAAACCTTCTGAGAAACCCTCCCCCAGCAATTGTGCTGCTTTTCTATCTGGGTACCTGCTTAGATAGCCCACCATCTCCCCGAGTCTAATTGGGGTTTCCCCCTTTTTGGTTAATCTCTGCTGTTGGGGTTTTATTTCGTTTAAAGCATTTTGATAGGCTATGGTTTCCACTACAGAAGCTGCATTCATGTTTGTACCTGCATGTGTTTCCGAATCTGCACTGGCTATCATTGAACTGCCAGCAGCAACCTTTTCTGTTTGCTGCCGACAATCCGATTGCTGATGATCTGCCGACATAGCCCTGAAAGGGCTGATTAACCCCACGTGGCGCTGTCATGAGACGCATCCATAAACTAATATCTTTGTGATCCCAACGAATCCCTTGGCGACCAGCCTTTCGTTGGCGAAACTGCTCATCATAGCGCAGCCATGCTAAACCTCCATACGCACGGTGCGCCTCCCCGATAGAATTCATGTAACAAAATAAGGCAGAGCAATGTTCAGGAGTTTTTTGGCCTATTACACTTGCTAATATGGCAAAAGCCTGGAACCAATTGCTAAATGTTTGGGGGATGAGACAATACCGTCTTTCTTGTTCCTCTCTTTTCCTCTCATCAAACCTTACTCTATCCAAGTTATATTTTTCTAAGGGCAATAATGAAAATATTTCCACATATTCGTCGGCCCAAATCTTCTCCCTAACCTCCTGTTTCAAATGAATTCCTAGAGGACCCTCAAAACATACATATAATTCTCCTTTTGCTGCATCAGATAATGGAACCCCTTGTGAAATTACTGCGTCCTCCTGTGTCTCTGGATCAGCACACGACTGACTTACCACCTCCGGTGTCCGGGGACCATTCCCACACCATGCAGCAATAGGAGAAGAGGTTATGGGTAAGCTAGACTGACTCAAAGCCTCCTTAACCCCTGACACTAATTGCTGTACTACTGAATTAAGATCCCATCCTACATTGCCGGGAACTGTACCCCCAACTGCGCCCACTGGATTCATTACGGGTGTTGTTACACTAGATATAGGACAAGAAAAAGTGTTCTCACCAATACCTGGCTGCGTCCTAGGTTGACCAGCCGTTCGTGACGTATTAGTTATAGTCTCTACAGCCCCTCCATTATTGAAGTGCTGCGTGCTGCTGCCCTCTAGTGGGCAGTCGTTATCTGTGTCATAGTCATTGTCTGGAATCTCTTCTGAGTCTTGTAGCTGTAGATTTCTTGCCGGACTCATATCCTGAGCCGGCCGAAGAAGTCTTTGTCTGGTTAAAGTACTTTTGCGCAGTTGTCTTTTTGGATTCCTGCCACTCCTCGTGTAATGAGAACCCGGATCCGGAAATGTTGTGTGTCCTAAGCCCATCCCCCCGTGTTGGTTTATTTCCTGGGGTAAGGCCGTATGATGTCCTCTAGAATGATACAAAGTTTGTTGAGGAAGTTCTAAGGATTCATGGTGGGCTGTGGTCACGTCAGTTGTAGCTTGTGTGGCTGCTTCTCTGGCTGGCACCTCAGTAGAGCTGGACTTTCTCCTTGCACTTCTTGGTGTCTCTCTGGTTAGATGGTCGGGCTCTTTTCTCTGTCCCTTTGTTATTCTTGTACTGTAATTTCCTTCCTGGTTTGTAAGCAGGATCAGAGGCCGTGCTGCGCTTTGCTCTTTTCCTAGAGGTAACGGAAGGACTTATGATCCTATTGTGAGTCCTATTGGCCATTTCAGAAGTTAGTCTCTCAGGAGGTCTTGATCTTCTTAGAGTTTGATGTTCAGAAAGTTCAGAAGGGACAGATGCTGTATCCCGGGCATTCTTCAGCAATTCGTCTAGCTGGGCCTGAATCCATTCGGGCCTACATGTCAAAGCCGCGGCCTGAACGCTCTTCAGCAAGGCATCCATACTGCTTGTTCAGTCTTTAAGTCCAGGACAAAGGAATGACACCTTAACATGGGACCTATTTCTTATATGGCCCCTGCCCCCATCTCTCCTCCTGCTCGCCCACCACCACATTCCTTAGGTAAAAACCCCCATCCCTTACTCCTTAACCCTTTCCGGGATCTATCACTGCCTCAGTCATGTACGTTACGTCTATCTGCCTTCACTCTGCTGGATTCCTGCAAAATATTTTGCAGGATTCCGTAATTCCTCAAGGCAACGGATTGTGACTGATGCAAAACACAGGATGTGTGAACTTAGCCTTACACGTGTGATATTACACGGGGGAGTGTCTGTATTACACGTGTGATATTACACGGGGGAGTGTCTGTATTACACGTGTGATATTACACGGGGGAGTGTCTGTATTACACGTGTGATATTACACGGGGGAGTGTCTGTATTACACGTGTGATATTACACGGGGGAGTGTCTGTATTACACGTGTGATATTACACGGGGGAGTGTCTGTATTACACGTGTGATATTACACGGGGGAGTGTCTGTATTACACGTGTGATATTACACGAGGGGAGTGTCTGTATTACACGTGTGATATTACACGGGGGGAGTGTCTGTATTACACGTGTGATATTACACGGGGGAGCGTCTGTATTACACGTGTGATATTACACGGGGGAGTGTCTGTATTACACGTGTGATATTACACGGGGGAGCGTCTGTATTACACGTGTGATATTACACGGGGGAGCGTCTGTATTACACGTGTGATGTTACACGGGGGGAGTGTCTGTATTACACGTGTGATATTACACGGGGGAGTGTCTGTATTACACGTGTGATATTACACGGGGCAGTGTCTGTATTACACGTGTGATATTACACGGGGGAGTGTCTGTATTACACGTGTGATATTACACGGGGCAGTGTCTGTATTACACGTGTGATATTACACGGGGGAGTGTCTGTATTACACGTGTGATATTACACGGGGGGAGTGTCTGTATTACACGTGTGATATTACACGGGGGAGTGTCTGTATTACACTGTGATATTACACGGGGGAGTGTCTGTATGACACGTGTGATATTACACGGGGGAGTGTCTGTATTACACGTGTGATATTACACGGGGGGAGTGTCTGTATTACACGTGTGATATTACACGGGGGAGTGTCTGTATGACACGTGTGATATTACACGGGGGGAGTGTCTGTATTACACGTGTGATATTACACGGGGGGAGTGTCTGTATTACACTGTGATATTACACGGGGGAGTGTCTGTATGACACGTGTGATATTGCACGGGGGAGTGTCTGTATTACACGTGGGATATTACACGGGGGAGTGTCTATATTACACGGGGGAGTGTCTGTATTACACGTGTGATATTACACGGGGGAGCGTCTGTATTACACGTGTGATGTTACACGGGGGGAGTGTCTGTATTACACGTGTGATATTACACGGGGGAGTGTCTGTATTACACGTGTGATATTACACGGGGCAGTGTCTGTATTACACGTGTGATATTACACGGGGGAGTGTCTGTATTACACGTGTGATATTACACGGGGCAGTGTCTGTATTACACGTGTGATATTACACGGGGGAGTGTCTGTATTACACGTGTGATATTACACGGGGGGAGTGTCTGTATTACACGTGTGATATTACACGGGGGAGTGTCTGTATTACACTGTGATATTACACGGGGGAGTGTCTGTATGACACGTGTGATATTACACGGGGGAGTGTCTGTATTACACGTGTGATATTACACGGGGGGAGTGTCTGTATTACACGTGTGATATTGCACGGGGGAGTGTCTGTATGACACGTGTGATATTACACGGGGGGAGTGTCTGTATTACACGTGTGATATTACACGGGGGGAGTGTCTGTATTACACTGTGATATTACACGGGGGAGTGTCTGTATGACACGTGTGATATTGCACGGGGGAGTGTCTGTATTACACGTGGGATATTACACGGGGGAGTGTCTATATTACACGGGGGAGTGTCTGTATTACACGTGTGATATTACACGGGGGAGTGTCTGTATTACACGTGTGATATTACACGGGGGGAGTGTCTGTATTACACGTGTGATATTACACGGGGGAGTGTCTGTATTACACTGTGATATTACACGGGGGAGTGTCTGTATGACACGTGTGATATTACACGGGGGAGTGTCTGTATTACACGTGTGATATTACAGGGGGCAGTGTCTGTATTACACGTGTGATATTACACGGGGGAGTGTCTGTATTACACGTGTGATATTACACGGGGGAGTGTCTGTATTACACGTGTGATATTACACGGGGGAGCGTCTGTATTACACGTGTGATATTACACGGGGGGGGTGTCTGTATTACACGTGTGATATTACACGGGGGAGCGTCTGTATTACACGTGTGATATTACACGGGGGAGCGTCTGTATTACACGTGTGATATTACACGGGGGAGTGTCTGTATTACACGTGTGATATTACACGGGGGAGTGTCTGTATTACACGTGTGATATTACACGGGGCAGTGTCTGTATTACACGTGTGATATTACACGGGGGGAGTGTCTGTATTACACGTGTGATATTACACGGGGGGAGTGTCTGTATTACACGTGTGATATTACACGGGGGAGTGTCTGTATTACACGTGTGATATTACACGAGGGGAGTGTCTGTATTACACGTGTGATATTACAGGGGGGAGTGTCTGTATTACACGTGTGATATTAAAGGGGGGAGTGTCTGTATTACACGTGTGATATTACACGGGGCAGTGTCTGTATTACACCTGTGATATTACACGGGGGAGTGTCTGTATTACACCTGTGATATTACACGGGGGAGTGTCTGTATTACACGTGTGATATTACACGGGGAGTGTCTGTATTACACCTGTGATATTACACGAGGGAGTGTCTGTATTACACGTGTAATATTACACAGGGGAGTGTCTGTATTACACGTGTGATATTACAGGGGGCAGTGTCTGTATTACACGTGTGATATTACACGGGGGAGTGTCTGTATTACACCTGTGATATTACACGGGGGAGTGTCTGTATTACACGTGTGATATTACACAGGGGAGTGTTTATTACACGTGTGATATTACACAGGGTGGTGTCTGTATTACACGTGTGATATTACACGGGGAGTGTCTGTATTACCCCTGTGATATTACACGGGGGAAGTGTCTGTATTACACGTGTGATATTACACGAGGGAGTGTCTGTATGACACGTGTGATATTACACGGGGAGTGTCTGTATTACACGGGTGATATTACACGAGGGAGTGTCTGTATTACACGTGTGATATTACACGGGGGAGCGTCTGTATTACACGGGTGATATTACACGAGGGAGTGTCTGTATTACACGTGTGATATTACACGGGGAGTGTCTGTATTACACGTGTGATATTACACGGGGGGAGTGTCTGTATTACAAGGGGGGAGTGTCTGTATTACACATGATATATTACACGGGGGAGTGTCTGTATTACACGTGTGATATTACACGGGGGAGTGTCTGTATTACAAATGTGATATTACACGGGGGAGTGTCTGTATTACACGTGTGATATTACACGGGGAGTGTCTGTATTACACGTGTGATATTACACGGGGGAGTGTCTGTATTACACGTGTGATATTACGCGGGGGAGTGTCTGTATTACACGTGTGATATTACACGGGGAGTGTCTGTATTACACCTGTGATATTACACGGGGGAGTATCTGTATTACACGTGTGATATTACACGGGGGAGTATCTGTATTACACGTGTGATATTACACGGGGCAGTGTCTGTATTACACCTGTGATATTACACGGGGAGTGTCTGTATTACACATGTGATATTACACGGGGGAGTATCTGTATTACACGTGTGATATTACACGGGGGCAGTGTCTGTATTACACGTGTGATATTACACGGGGGCAGTGTCTGTATTACACGTGTGATATTACAGGGGGCAGTGTCTGTATTACAAGTGTGATATTACACGGGGCAGTGTCTGTATTACACGTGTGATATTACACGGGTGGAGTGTCTGTATTACACGTGTGATATTACACGGGGGAGTGTCTGTATTACACGTGTGATATTACACGGGGGAGCGTCTGTATTACACGTGTGATATTACACGGGGGAGCGTCTGTATTACACGTGTGATATTACACGGGGCAGTGTCTGTATTACACCTGTGATATTACACGGGGGAGTGACTGTATTACACGTGTGATATTACACGGGGAGTGTCTGTATTACACCTGTGATATTACACGAGGGAGTGTCTGTATTACACGTGTAATATTACACAGGGGAGTGTCTGTATTACACGTGTGATATTACACAGGGGAGTGTCTGTATTACACGTGTGATATTACACAGGGGGGAGTGTCTGTATTACACGTGTGATATTACACAGGGGAGTGTTTGTATTACACGTGTCATATTACACAGGGTGGTGTCTGTATTACACGTGTGATATTACACGGGGAGTGTCTGTATTACCCCTGTGATATTACACGGGGGAAGTGTCTGTATTACACGTGTGATATTACACGGGGGAGTGTCTGTATTACACGTGTGATATTACACGGGGGAGTGTCTGTATTACACGTGTGATATTACACGGGGGAGTGTCTGTATTACCCCTGTGATATTACACGGGGGAAGTGTCTGTATTACACGTGTGATATTACACGAGGGAGTGTCTGTATTACACGGGTGATATTACACGAGGGAGTGTCTGTATTACACGTGTGATATTACACGGGGAGTGTCTGTATTACACGTGTGATATTACACGGGGGGAGTGTCTGTATTACACGGGGGGAGTGTCTGTATTACACATGATATATTACACGGGGGAGTGTCTGTATTACACATGATATATTACACGGGGGAGTGTCTGTATTACACGTGTGATATTACACGGGGGGAGTGTCTGTATTACACGTGTGATATTACACGGGGGGAGTGTCTGTATTACACGTGTGATATTACACGGGGCAGTGTCTGTATTACACGTGCGATATTACACGGGGGAGTATCTGTATTATACGTGTGATATTACAGGGGGCAGTGTCTGTATTACACGTGTGATATTACACGGGGGAGTGTCTGTATTACACCTGTGATATTACACGGGGGAGTGTCTGTATTACACGTGTGATATTACACGGGGGGAGTGTCTGTATTACACGTGTGATATTACACGGGGCAGTGTCTGTATTACACGTGCGATATTACACGGGGGAGTATCTGTATTACACGTGTGATATTACACGGGGCAGTGTCTGTATTACACGTGCGATATTACACGGGGGAGTATCTGTATTACACGTGTGATATTACAGGGGGCAGTGTCTGTATTACACCTGTGATATTACACGGGGGGAGTGTCTGTATTACACGTGCGATATTACACGGGGGAGTATCTGTATTACACGTGTGATATTACAGGGGGCAGTGTCTGTATTACACCTGTGATATTACACGGGGAGTGTCTGTATTACACGTGTGATATTACACGGGGGAGTGTCTGTATTACACCTGTGATATTACACGGGGGAGTGTCTGTATTACACCTGTGATATTACACGGGGGAGTGTCTGTATTACACCTGTGATATTACACGGGGGAGTGTCTGTATTACACGTGTGATATTACACGGGGCAGTGTCTGTATTACACGTGTGATATTACACGGGGGAGTGTCTGTATTACACCTGTGATATTACACGGGGGAGTGTCTGTATTACACCTGTGATATTACACGGGGGAGTGTCTGTATTACACCTGTGATATTACACGGGGGAGTGTCTGTATTACACCTGTGATATTACACGGGGGAGTGTCTGTATTACACCTGTGATATTACACGGGGCAGTGTCTGTATTACACCTGTGATATTACACGGGGGAGTATCTGTGTTATACATGGTATATTATGCAGTATGAGTCTCCATAGTGTACACTGGTTTGTTCTGTCCGCCGCTGTGCCCTGATGTGTACAGGGGTACTCCCATCTCCACGATCCTCTCTCAATATGTGGTGGGTGTAATAATAATATTACAACGTCCAATTACAAATATAGAAGAATTTTTTCAATTAGCTGTCACTTATGTACCGCCCCGCGGGCTCGGCTGCGACCGCCGAGTCGCTCGGATCCGTGCTCGTACTGCGGGTGGCGGCTCGAGCTTCTCACGGACCCGGGGGTCACATCGCTCTGCAAGGGAGTTGGCGCTACACGCGGGGATTTGGGTGTTTGGTTTGAAGTGATAGTTCGTGATGCCACCCACGGGTTGTGGTGATTGTAGACATCACCGCTGCAGTGAAGGTAAAGGGATCCCGGGAGCGGTGTAATGGCGCAGCTAGGTGTTGACCCCTCGGTGGGTAGGGGTTGTTGGTCCCGGGGCCCGGTAGGCAAGGGCCGCGGTGCAGGGTGAAGTTTTGCGGTGCAGTGCGGTGCGCGGCCCGAAGGCACTGGTGTACTTACTCTGACACAAGACACTGGAGCTGCTGGTAAATCAAACGGAGTGAAGAACGGGGCCAGCAGCCGGCTGCAGCTTCTCCCAGAATAGGTTGGTAGTTTCCGCCTTTCTCCAGCACCTCTGTGTGTAAATGTTTTGACTCCTATGCCTAGACACCGGTAGTCCGCTCCCCAACTGGTATATGCCGGAGGAGCACGTTTGCCCGCAGACGCTGGCCCTTTGGGTCTCTATGCCTTGGCGGTGGCGTTACCCTGTATGGTTGGGCTGTTGTCTTCTAAAGGGGCTTGTGTGGGGTGAAGCCTTAAGTCCAGTCCGCAGTTGATTCGCCTCGGCCCTGTCGGTTCAGGGCTTTGTACTGGGTCTGAGTACCCTGCCTGCTGCTCCGGTATCCAGTTGGCTCCCCGGTTTGGTTCCGGCGGGTCACTACCCTGTCCCGGTCCCTTACGGTTCCACCGTTTGTATTCCCGGTCTCCTGCAGGCGGCCACCACCGTCTGCCTCCTTGCCAATGGTGACTGGGCTCCGACCCAGCCACCGGGTAGTCTATGGCAGGTCTGAGTGCAGGTCTGCCTCTCGACTCAACCTCTCTCCTTCAACTTGAAGTTGACTCCTCCAGAGCCTGAACTTGACTCCTCCAGAGCCTGAACTTGACTCCTCCAGAGCCTGAACTTGACTCCTCCAGAGCCTGAACTTGACTACTTAGGTTCCCGCCTCCAGGCCTGTGAACTCCTCGGTGGGCGGAGCCAATTACCTGGCTCTGCACCCCCTGGTGTGGACATCAAACCTGGAGGGTGGTGACAAGGGTTTTGGTTTGGCTGGTGTTACCTAACCGGGAAGGGTGTGTGGTGTTGTGTGTGTGACTACCTGGGACGACCTGGATAGTCCAGGGCATCACACTTACCTCATGTGCAGGGCATTGCATGACCATAGGTACCATGGTTACGAACACTAGCAAATGTGACTATAAGCGTTGTCATAAGCATGGATATGTAAGGTCCTTCAATGCCCTGCACATGAGGTAAGAGACATGGCTAATCAGAACTATGCTACATTTCTAATTGAAGGAATTTGCTAATATCATTACACCTCCTCCTCCATACTGGAGATGGGAATACCCCTGTGAGGGTCATCACCTGTGCCTCTCATGTTGCCGCCTGCTTTTCTGATCCAGTGTCAGCTTTATGACTCCGGAGCGTCTGTCACTTTTTGATGCCGTTTGATCTGGACATGAATCACAGACACAAAGTGCATGTTCTCCGCTGCGGAGACGAGGAGGCTCAGTCCGGCTGTGCGGCATTACACGCCTCATATTTTGGAGATTACTAATGAGCCTCACACGGAGCGCAGCCTTGTACTATACAATCCCTGTGTCATCACACGACGCGCCCATAAATCGCCTGCTGGTGTCAACGCTGAGAGCGGCAGCGGAGGAATCGCTGTCTGGACCACATCACACACGGCCTTCTCGTCACTGTGCCCCCTGACTGACGGACTAGCGACATGTGCACCAGCGAAAAGCCACACTGCGTGACAAGGATTAAGATATGGCCGCAGCGGCCTGTGCCCAAACAAAAGTAGCCAAACATTAGCAAATATTGCCTTCACGAGATCTGGTCACTACGAGTCCACCGAAGTAACGCCAGCCCACCCTTACCCTCAAAGGTGCACCACTCACCACTCCAGGGCACCCGAACCCAGCACCTGGCAAGTGACTAGTCTCACCACCTGCTGAGCTCTTCTCTGGGGCCTATATTCCACCGCCCGCTGAGCTCACCCCAGGGGCCTATATTCCACCGCCCGCTGAGCTCACCCCAGGGGCCTATATTCCACCGCCCGCTGAGCTCACCCCAGGGGCCTATATTCCACCGCCCGCTGAGCTCACCCCAGGGGCCTATATTCCACCGCCCGCTGAGCTCACCCCAGGGGCCTATATTCCACCGCCCGCTGAGCTCACCCCAGGGGCCTACCGTATATTCCACCGCCCGCTGAGCTCACCCCAGGGGCCTATATTCCACCGCCCGCTGAGCTCACCCCAGGGGCCTATATTCCACCGCCCGCTGAGCTCACCCCAGGGGCCTATATTCCACCGCCCGCTGAGCTCACCCCAGGGGCCTATATTCCACCGCCCGCTGAGCTCATCCTAGAGGCCTATATTCCACCGCCCGCTGAGCTCACCTCAGGGGCCCATATTCCACCGCCCGCTGAGTTCACCCCAGGGGCCTATATTCCACCGCCCGCTGAGCTCACCCCAGGGGCCTATATTCCACCGCCCGCTGAGCTCACCCCAGGGGCCTATATTCCACCGCCCGCTGAGCTCATCCTAGAGGCCTATATTCCACCGCCCGCTGAGCTCACCCCAGGGGCCTATATTCCACCGCCCGCTGAGCTCTTCTCTGGGGCCTATATTCCACCGCCCGCTGAGCTCATCCCAGGGGCCTATATTCCACCGCCCGCTGAGCTCACCCCAGGGGCCTATATTCCACCGCCCGCTGAGCTCTTCTCTGGGGCCTATATTCCACCGCCCGCTGAGCTCATCCCAGGGGCCTATATTCCACCGCCCGCTGAGCTCACCCCAGGGGCCTATATTCCACCGCCCGCTGAGCTCACCCCAGGGGCCTATATTCCACCGCCCGCTGAGCTCACCCCAGGGGCCTATATTCCACCGCCCGCTGAGCTCACCCCAGGGGCCTATATTCCACCGCCCGCTGAGCTCACCCCAGGGGCCTATATTCCACCGCCCGCTGAGCTCACCCCAGGGGCCTATATTCCACCGCCCGCTGAGCTCACCCCAGGGGCCTATATTCCACCGCCCGCTGAGCTCACCCCAGGGGCCTATATTCCACCGCCCGCTGAGCTCACCCCAGGGGCCTATATTCCACCGCCCGCTGAGCTCTTCTCTGGGGCCTATATTCCACCGCCCGCTGAGCTCACCCCAGGGGCCTATATTCCACCGCCCGCTGAGCTCTTCTCTGGGGCCTATATTCCACCGCCCGCTGAGCTCACCCCAGGGGCCTATATTCCACTGCCCGCTGAGCTCTTCTCTGGGGCCTATATTCCACCGCCCGCTGAGCTCATCCTAGAGGCCTATATTCCACCGCCCGCTGAGCTCATCCTAGGGGCCTATATTCCACCGCCCGCTGAGCTCACCCCAGGGGCCTATATTCCACCGCCCGCTGAGCTCACCCCAGGGGCCTATATTCCACCGCCCGCTGAGCTCACCCCAGGGGCCTATATTCCACCGCCCGCTGAGTTCACCCCAGGGGCCTATATTCCACCGCCCACTGAGCTCACCCCAGGGGCCTATATTCCACCGCCCACTGAGCTCACCCCAGGGGCCTATATTCCACCGCCCGCTGAGCTCATCCTAGAGGCCTATATTCCACCGCCCGCTGAGCTCACCCCAGGGGCCTATATTCCACCGCCCGCTGAGCTCATCCTAGAGGCCTATATTCCACCGCCCGCTGAGCTCACCCCAGGGGCCTATATTCCACCGTCCGCTGAGCTCACCCCAGGGGCCTATATTCCACCGCCCGCTGAGCTCACCCCAGGGGCCTATATTCCACCGCCCGCTGAGCTCATCCTAGGGGCCTATATTCCACCGCCCGCTGAGCTCACCCCAGGGGCCTATATTCCACCGCCCGCTGAGCTCACCCCAGGGGCCTATATTCCACCGCCCGCTGAGCTCACCCCAGGGGCCTATATTCCACCGCCCGCTGAGCTCACCCCAGGGGCCCATATTCCACCGCCCACTGAGCTCACCTCAGAAGCCCATATTCCACCGCCCGCTGAGCTCACCCCAGGGGCCCATATTTCACCGCCCGCTGAGCTCACCCAAGGGGCCCATATTTCACCACCCGCTGAGCTCACCTCAGGAGCCCATATTCCACCGCCCGCTGAGCTCACCACAGGGGCCTATATTCCACCGCTCACTGAGCTCACCTCTGGCGCCTATATTCCACCGCCCGCTGAGCTCACCTCTGGGGCCTATATTCCACCACCCGCTGAGCTCACCTCAGGGGCCCATATTCCACCGCCCGCTGAGCTCACCTCAGGGGCCCATATTCCACCGCCCGCTGAGCTCACCTCTGGGGCCCATATTCCATCGCCCGCTGAGCTCACCTCAGGAGCCTATATTCCACCGCCTGCAGATCTCACCCCAGTGGCCTATATTCCACCGCCCGCTGATCTCATCCTAGGGACCTATGTTCCACCGCCCACTGAGCTCACCCTAGGGACCCATATTCCACCGCCCACTGAGCTCACCTCAGGAGCCCATATTCCACTGCCCACTGAGCTCACTCCAGGGGCCCATATTCCACCGCCCACTGAGCTCACCTCAGAAGCCCATATTCCACCGCCCGCTGAGCTCACCCCAGGGGCCCATATTTCACCGCCCGCTGAGCTCACCCCAGGGGCCCATATTTTACCGCCCACTGAGCT
Organism: Anomaloglossus baeobatrachus; assembly: GCF_048569485.1. Taxonomy (NCBI): domain Eukaryota; kingdom Metazoa; phylum Chordata; class Amphibia; order Anura; family Aromobatidae; genus Anomaloglossus; species Anomaloglossus baeobatrachus. The sequence goes on along the minus strand of NC_134359.1, from coordinate 3,165,794 downwards.
CACCTCAGAAGCCCATATTCTACCGCCCACTGAGCCCACCTCAGGAGCCCATATTCCACCGCCCACTGAGCTCACCTCAGGAGCCCATATTCCACCGCCCGCTGAGCTCACCTCAGGAGCCCATATTCCACCGCCCGCTGAGCTCACCTCAGGGGCCCAGATTCCACTGCCCGCTGAGCTCCTCTCTGGGGCCTATATTCCACCGCCCGCTGAGCTCACCCCAAGGGCCCATATTCCACTGCCCACTGAGCTCACCCTAGAGGCCTATATTTCACCACCCGCTGAGCTCACCCTAGGGGCCTATAATCCACTGCCCATTGAGCTCATCTCAGGGACCCATATTCCACCGCCCATTGAGCTCACCCTAGGGGCCTATATTGCACCGACCGCTGAGCTCACCTGAGGGGCCCATATTCCACCGCCCGCTGAGCTCACCTCTGGGGCCCATATTCCATCGCCCGCTGAGCTCACCTCAGGAGCCCATATTCCACCGCCCGCTGAGCTCACCTCAGGGGCCCAGATTCCACTGCCCGCTGAGCTCCTCTCTGGGGCCTATATTCCACCGCCCGCTGAGCTCACCCCAAGGGCCCATATTCCACTGCCCACTGAGCTCACCCTAGAGGCCTATATTTCACCACCCGCTGAGCTCACCCTAGGGGCCTATAATCCACTGCCCATTGAGCTCATCTCAGGGACCCATATTCCACCGCCCATTGAGCTCACCCTAGGGGCCTATATTGCACCGACCGCTGAGCTCACCTCAGGGGCCCATATTCCACCGCCCGCTGAGCTCACCTCTGGGGCCCATATTCCATCGCCCGCTGAGCTCACCTCAGGAGCCCATATTCCACCGCCCGCTGAGCTCACCTCAGGAGCCCATATTCCACCGCCCCTGAGCTCACCTCAGGAGCCCATATTCTACCGCCCACTGAGCTCACCTCAGGAGCCCATATTCTACCGCCCACTGAGCTCACCTCAGGAGCCCATATTCTACCGCCCACTGAGCTCACCTCAGGAGCCCATATTCCACCGCCCGCTGAGCTCACCTCTGGGGCCTATATTCCATCGCCCGCTGAGCTCACCTCAGGAGCCCATATTCCACCGCCCCTGAGCTCACCTCAGGAGCCCATATTCTACCGCCCACTGAGCTCACCTCAGGAGCCCATATTCTACCGCCCACTGAGCTCACCTCAGGAGCCCATATTCTACCGCCCACTGAGCTCACCTCAGGATCCCATATTCTACCGCCCACTGAGCCCACCTCAGGAGCCCATATTCCACCGCCCACTGAGCTCACCTCAAGAGCCCATATTCCACCGCCTGCTGAGCTCACCTCAGGAGCCCATATTCCACCGCCCGCTGAGCTCACCTCTGGGGCCCAGATTCCACTGCCCGCTGAGCTCCTCTCTGGGGCCTATATTCCACCGCCCGCTGAGCTCACCCCAAGGGCCCATATTCCACTGCCCACTGAGCTCACCCTAAAGGCCTATATTTCACCACCCGCTGAGCTCACCCTAGGGGCCTATAATCCACCGCCCATTGAGCTCATCTCAGGGACCCATATTCCACCGCCCATTGAGCTCACCCTAGGGGCCTATATTGCACCGACCGCTGAGCTCCCCCACGGGCCCATATTCCTTCGCCCGCTGAGCTCACCCCAGTCCCTCAATTCTAGATCAGGGAATGGACCCGTCCTCCTTCCGAGCACTATCATCAGCTTCTTAGTACTTACCTGCCATCATAGTAAAGCCAAACATAATTTGTGAAATGTCAATTGTGGTGGGCTAGGTCTCGATGGAAGTTTGAAGCCGCTCACAAAGCCCTCCCACGATAAACTTGCCACTTCCCTATTTGGGTTTCTGCTAAGAAATACCGGCAGCTTGACCACCTTCACTGAGGTTTCTGCCTTTTTTGGCAAACCTTCCCTGTTGGGGTCCTATTTCCTCTAAAGCTCCTCCAGCTAGATGGATGGATCTAAGGGGAGGGAGGGTAGTGGAGCAAAAAAGAGAATAGAGCAGATAGAGACAGTAAGGGTCAATGAAGGTTTAGGGGGGGGGCAGGGACAGGCAAGGAAAGTAGGGAGATGAGGGGTAAGGAATGTGTATATAGTATTAAAGGTCTGATGACAAATGCAAGAACTATGGAAACAAAATTAATGAATTGGAGACTCTTGTGTCACCACGGATTATGATTTTACGGAAACCTGGCTGGATGAGAGCCATGACTGGGTGACAAACGTAGAGGGTTATACTACATTCAGGAAGGACAAGAAAAACAAAAAAAGGTGGTGGGGTGTGTATATTTATCAAATCTAACCTAGGGTCTGTGTTCAATGGTGACATTGGGGGGCACAGTACAATGTAGAGTCAGTATGGGTAAATGTACATGGGGAGGGGAATAATGGAAAAATGCTAATTGGAGTTTGCTATAAGCCTCCTAACATACCTGAACAAATAGAGGGTGAAATGCTGGAACAAATTGAAAAGGCAGCTAATAATAATAATTGGGTTCTTATTATGGGGGATTTCAACTATCCAGACATACAGTGGGACATAGAATCTTCTGGTTGTGCTAAAAGCTGTAACTTCTTATCTACCATTCCCATCTACCATTTCCCAACCATCTACCATATACCAAATGACAAAGTTAGAGGTAGGTGGAAGGTCCTTTAAAGATTATTTCAGGGAATTAGGTTGTAAGCTTAAAGCATGGACCTCAAAGGTGGTATTTTCGGAAATACTACCTGTGCCATGAGCCACACCAGAGAGGCAAAGAGAGATCAGGGAGGTTAACAGGTGGCTCAGGAATTGGTGTAGGAAAGAGGGTTTTGGGTTCCTGGAGAATTGGGCCGACTTTTCCGTTGGCTACAGATTCTATGCTAGGGATGGGCTGCATCTTAATGGGGAGGGTGCAGCTGTGCTGGGGCAGAAAATGGCTAGAAGGTTGGAGGAGTGTTTAAACTAGGAATGGGGGGCGAGGGTATTCACTTCATAGAAGGGGAATGTAGTGCAGATAGTGACCAGGGCACAAGTAATGAAATTGGGGGTGGTACGGGGGGAAGGGTTAGGACAGTTAATACAGTAAGCAGGAATACAGGTACAGAGTCATACGTAACGTGCATGTACACTAATGCCCGAAGCCTCACAAATAAGGTGGAGGAATTAGAATTAATATTGTTGGAAGAAAATGATGATATAGTGGGGATATCAGAGACATGGCTGGAGGAGAGCTATGACTGGGCTGTTAATTTACAGGGTTATAGCCTATTCAGGAATGACCGTACAAATAAGCGAGGGGGAGGTGTGTGTCTATATGTAAAATCATCCTTACAACCCATCCTGCGTGACAACATATGTGAGGGTACTGAGAATGTAGAGTCCCTATGGGTGGAGATAAGGGGGGGGGAGAATGAATAATAAAATACTGATAGGGGTGTGTTATAAGACGCCGAATATTATGGAAGAGGTAGAGAATCTCCTCATAAAGCAAATTGATAAAGCAGCGAGTCTCGGAGAGGTAATTATTATGGGGGACTTTAACTATCCTGATATAAATTGGGGAACAGAAACTTGCAGTTCCAGCAAAGGAAATAGATTTTTGATAACAATGAAAGATAATTACCTTTCACAAATGGTACAGGACCCCACAAGAGGGGGAGCACTACTAGACCATGTACTAACCAATAGGCCAGACCGCATATCAAATATACAAGTTGGGGGTTACTTGGGGAATAGTGATCACAAAATAATAAGTTTTCATGTATTCTTTAGTAAGATGTCTAGTAGAGGGGCTACAAGGACACTAAACTTCAGGAAAGCAAATTTTAAACGGTTGAGAGATGATCTTAATGCAATAAACTGGGATGATGTACTAAGTAATAAAAGTACACAAAGCAAATGGGAGACTTTTATGAGCATCCTGAATAGGGCTTGTGCAGAAAATATACCCTATGGGAACAAACATGCTAGAAATAGGAGGAAACCCCTATGGCTAAATAGAGCTCTAAGGGAATCAATAAAAGAAAAACAGAAAGCCTTAAAAGAATTAAAGAGGGTAGGTAGTGATGAGGCATTATATAATTATAGAAAATTAAATAAAATATGTAAAAAGCAAATTAAGTTAGCCAAGTTTGAGACAGAGAGACTCATTGCGAGAGAAGGTAAAAATAATCCTAAAATATTCTTTAACTACATAAACAGTAAAAAACTGAAAAGCGATAGTGTTGGCCCCCTTAAAAATAGTCTTGGTGAAATGGTGGAGGGGATGAGGGTAAAGCCAACCTGCTGAATGACTTTTTTTCTACGGTTTTTATACAAGAAAATGCCATGGCAGATGACATGACCAGTGATACCATAAATTCACCCTTGAATATTACCTGCTTAACCCAGCAGGAAGTACGCCGCCGCCTCGAAATCACTAAGGTTGACAAATCTCCGGGCCCGGATGGCTACACCCCAGAGTACTACAGGAATTGAGTTCTGTGATAGATAGACCATTATTTTTAATCTTCTCAGATTCCTTAATAACAGGGTCGGTACCGCAGGACTGGCGCATAGCAAATGTGGTGCCAATATTCAAAAAGGGGACAAAAACTGAGCCGGGAAATTATAGGCCGGTAAGTTTAACCTCTACGGTTGGTAAAATCCTTGAGGGTTTCTTGAGAGATGCTATACTGGAGTATCTCAAGAAAAATAACCTTATGACAGAGTATCAACATGGGTTTATGAGGGATCGATCCTGTCAAACTGATCAGCTTCTATGAAGAGGTAAGTTCAAGCCTGGAGCAGGGAAATGCAGTGGATGTTGTGTATATGGACTTTTCAAAAGCTTTTGATCCGGTGCCACACAAAAGGTTGCTACATAAAATGAGAATAATGGGGATAGGGGAAAATATGTGTAACTGGGTTAAAAACTGGCTCAGTGATAGGAAACAAAGGGTGGTTATTAATGGTACGTACTCGGACTGGGTCTCAGTTCATAGTGGGGTACCACAGGGGTCAGTATTGGGCCCGCTTCTTTTCAACATATTTATAAATGACCTTGTTGGGGGCATGCGGAGTAGAATTTCAATATTTGCAGATGATACTAAACTCTGCAGAGTAATCAATACAGAGGAGGATAATTTTATATTACAGGGAGATTTATGTAAATTGGAGGATTGGGCTGAGAAGTGGCAATTGAAGTTTAATGTAGATAAATGTAAGGTCATGCACTTGGGTAGAGGAAATAACATTTATGATTATGTACTTAATTGTAGAACACTGGGTAAAACAGACACAGAAAAAGACTTGGGTGTATGGGGGGATGGTAAACTTCACTTTAGTGGCCAGTGTCAGGCAGCTGCTGCCAGGGCTAATAAAATAATGGGATGTATTAAAAGAGGTAGAAGTGTTCATGAAAAAAATATAGTTCTACCTCTGTACAAGTCCCTAGTGCGACCGCACTTATATACTGTGTACAATTCTGCTCACCGATATATAAGAAGGACATAGCTGAACTGGAGAGGGTGCAGAGAAGACCACCAAGATTATTAGAGGAATGGGGGGGCTGCAATACCAAGACAGGAAAAACGAAGGCTTAGGGGGGATCTAATCACAATGTATAAATATATGAGGGGACAGTACAGAGACCTTTCCAAAGATCTTTTTACACCTAGGCCTGCGACTGGAACACGGGGGCATCCGCTACGTCTTGAGGAAAGAAGGTTTAATCATAATCACAGAGGAGGATTCTTTACTGTACGAGCAGTGAGACTATGGAACTCTCTGCCGCATGATGTTGTAATGAGGGATTCACTAGCATATAAACTAATGGATCAAACGTCCAGGGAATATTACAAGTTATACAAAAATTCAACAGATATTCCCAAATATAAATATTTATTATTATATAAAAAATCCACACCACAGTGTAAATAAACAAGTGATCTCTAGATCATGTACATATTAAAATGTTCAAAGAAGACAATGAATGCAACAAGTTGACAAGGTTCACAGACCACTTAGAGCACAGGACTTAACTTAGGCTGGAAATATATCTTTGTTCAGCACCAGAGATTTATTGGAGCATATCAGTCCATAAGGTCCAAGCATATATGTGCTATTGCTCTTTCTGAAGTCCTTCAAAATGAACCGTCCACTTAGATGTCATATAGATATATTCAATTCCTCCACCTCGACGCGTTTCCCCACACAGCAAGTATGGTTCATCAGGAGGCTAGGAGTTTAAATACATTTAATCAGCATCAAAGTATATAGGGATACACAGTTTTAAAAACATTATCACAATAGCATGAAGAAAATAGTGAACCAGTAATGCATTTAGTACTTGCCAAAAGATGAGGATTTAGGTGCACAGGTCCATGGATTCACTACTAACATTAAGCAGAGCCTGGACGCCTTTCCTGAAAAATGTAATATTACCAGTTATGTATATTAGATTTTATGACAGGGTATTGATCCAGGGAACTAGTCTGATTGCCGGATGTGGACGAAGGAAGGACATTTTTTCCCCATTGGAACTTGTTTGCCACATTGGGGTTTTTTTGCCTTCCTCTGGATCAACATGTTAGGCTACGGGGTGAACTAGATGGACTTAGAGTCTCCCTTCAACCTTAAAAACTATGATACTATGATACTATGATACTATGATTCAGGACCATTTTCTCTCTCAGATGGTAGATGAACCGACGAGGGGAGATAATTTGCTGGATCTGGTCCTGTCAAATAGACCGGATACAATTTCAGATCTACAGGTCCGGGAGCACTTGGGCACCAGCGATCATAATATGATAAGCTTCAAAGTAATATTCAATAGAACATTTCAAAGGGGGAATGGTAAAACCTGGAATTTTAGGAAAGCTGATTTCACAAATTAAGGGAAGAGCTTAAATGTGTAGATTGGGACAAAGCCATGGTAACTGGTGATACTGAACATAAATGGGGTAAAGCGGGCTTTACACGCTACGACATCGCTCAAGTGATCTCGTTGGGGTCACGGAATTTGTGACGCACATCCGGCCGCTTTAGCGATGTCGTTGCGTGTGACACCGATGAGCGATTTTGCATCGTCACAAAAACGTGCAAAATCACTCATCGGTGACATGGGGGTCCATTCTCAAATATCGTTACTGCAGCAGTAACGAAGTTGTTCCTCGTTCCTGCGACAGCACACATCGCTATGTGTGACACCGCAGGAACGAGGAAGCTCTCCTTACCTGCGTCCCGGCCACAATGCGGAAGGAAGGAGGTGGGTGGGATGTTACGTCCCGCTCCTCTCCCCCCTCCCCTTCTATTGGGCGGCAGTTCAGTGACGCTACTGTGACGTCGCAGGGAAGGTAAGTAGTGTGACGGCTCCGGGCGATGTTGTGCGACACGGGCAGAGATTTGCCGGTGTCGCACAACCGATGGGGGCGGGTACGCACGCTGGCGATATCGGTACTGATATCGCAGCGTGTAAAGCGGCCTTTAGTTTAAGGATATACTGCTAGAGTCCTGTAAAAAACGTATACCCTCTGGTAATAAAATGTCCAGGAATAAAAAGAAACCACTATGGATAAATAAGACTGTACAAAGTATAATAAAACATAAACAAAGGGCGTTTAAAATCCTAAAGGCTGAGAATACAGAAATAGCATTTCAGGAGTATAAAGATATCAATAGGCAATGCAAAAAAGAAATCAAACAAGCAAAACTAGCTACTGAAACAAAAATCGCCAATGACATTAATATAAATCCTGCAGTGGGGAGCGCAGGGATCTGTACTGGGAGCAGTGGAGACCGCAGGGATCTGTACTGGGAGCAGTGGGGAGCGCAGGGATCTGTACTGGAAGCAGTGGGGACCGCAGGGATCTGTACTGGGAGCAGTGGAGACCGCAGGGATCTGTACTGGGAGCAGTGGGGAGCGCAGGGATCTGTACTGGGAGCAGTGGGGGGCCGCAGGGATCTGTACTGGGAGCAGTGGGGAGCGCAGGGATCTGTACTGGGAGCAGTGGGGGGCCGCAGGGATCTGTACTGGGAGCAGTGGGGGCCGCAGGGATCTGTACTGGGAGCAGTGGGGGCTGCGGGGATCTGTACTGGGAGCAGTGGGGGACGCAGGGATCTGTACTGGGAGCAGTGGGGGGCCGCAGGGATCTGTACTGGGAGCAGTGGGGGCCGCAGGGATCTGTACTGGGAGCAGTGGGGGCCGCAGGGATCTGTACTGGGAGCAGTGGAGGCCGCAGGGATCTGTACTGGGAGCAGTGGGGAGCGCAGGGATCTGTACTGGGAGCAGTGGGGAGTGCAGGGATCTGTACTGGGAGCAGTGGGGACGGCAGGGATCTGTACTGGGAGCAGTGGGGACTGCAGGGATCTGTACTGGGAGCAGTGGGGGACGCAGGGATCTGTACTGGGAGCAGTGGGGGGCCGCAGGGATCTGTACTGGGAGCAGTGGGGACTGCAGGGATCTGTACTGGGAGCAGTGGGGACCGCAGGGATCTGTACTGGGAGCAGTGGGGACCGCAGGGATCTGTACTGGGAGCAGTGGGGACCGCAGGGATCTGTACTGGGAGCAGTGGGGACCGCAGGGGTCTGTACTGGGAGCAGTGGGGACTGCAGGGATCTGTACTGGGAGCAGTGGGGGCCGCAGGGATCTGTACTGGGAGCAGTGGGGGCCGCAGGGATCTGTACTGGGAGCAGTGAGGACCGCATGGATCTGTACTGGGAGCAGTGGGGACCGCAGGGATCTGTACTGGGAGCAGTGGGGGCCGCAGGGATCTGTACTGGGAGCAGTGGGGGCCGCAAGGATCTGTACTGGGAGCAGTGGGGGCCGCAGGGATCTGTACTGGGAGCAGTGGGGACCGCAGGGATCTGTACTGGGAGCAGTGAGGACCGCATGGATCTGTACTGGGAGCAGTGGGGACCGCAGGGATCTGTACTGGGAGCAGTGGGGGCCGCAGGGATCTGTACTGGGAGCAGTGGGGGCCGCAGGGGTCTGTACTGGGAGCAGTGGGGGCCGCAGGGATCTGTACTGGGAGCAGTGGGGGCCGCAGGGATCTGTACTGCGAGCAGTGGGGTCCACAGGGATCTGTACTGGGAGCAGTGGGGAGCGCAGGGATCTGTACTGGGAGCAGTGGGGGCCGCAGGGATCTGTACTGGGAGCAGTGGGGGCCGCAGGGATCTGTACTGGGAGCAGTGGGGGCCGCAGGGATCTGTACTGGGAGCAGTGGGGGCCGCAGGGATCTGTACTGGGAGCAGTGGGGGCCGCAGGGATCTGTACTGGGAGCAGTGGGGGCCGCAGGGATCTGTACTGGGAGCAGTGGGTAACGCAGGGATCTGTACTGGGAGCAGTGGGGACCGCAGGGATCTGTACTGGGAGCAGTGGGGATCGCAGGGATCTGTACTGGGAGCAGTGGGGACCGCAGGGATCTGTACTGGGAGCAGTGGGGAGCGCAGGGATCTGTACTGGGAGCAGTGGGGGCCGCAGGGATCTGTACTGGGAGCAGTGGGGGCCGCAGGGATCTGTACTGGGAGCAGTGGGGGCCGCAGGGATCTGTACTGGGAGCAGTGGGGACCGCAGGGATCTGTGCTGGGAGCAGTGGGGGACCGCAGGGATCTGTACTGGGAGCAGTGGGGGCCGCAGGGATCTGTACTGGGAGCAGTGGGGGCCGCAGGGATCTGTATTGAGAGCAGTGGGGGGCCGCAGGGATCTGTATTGAGAGCAGTGGGGGGCCGCAGGGATCTGTACTGGGAGCAGTGGAGACCGCAGGGATCTGTACTGGGAGCAGTGGGGGCCGCAGGGATCTGTACTGGGAGCAGTGGGGGCCGCAGGGATCTGTACTGGGAGCAGTGGGGGCCGCAGGGATCTGTACTGGGAGCAGTGGGGGCCGCAGGGATCTGTACTGGGAGCAGTGGGGGCCGCAGGGATCTGTACTGGGAGCAGTGGGGGACGCATGGATCTGTACTGGGAGCAGTGGGGGGCCGCAGGGATCTGTACTGGGAGCAGTGGGGGCCGCAGGGATCTGTACTGGGAGCAGTGGGGGCCGCAGGGATCTGTACTGGGAGCAGTGGAGGCCGCAGGGATCTGTACTGGGAGCAGTGGGGAGCGCAGGGATCTGTACTGGGAGCAGTGGGGAGCGCAGGGATCTGTACTGGGAGCAGTGGGGAGTGCAGGGATCTGTACTGGGAACAGTGGGGGACGCAGGGATCTGTACTGGGAGCAGTGGGGGAGCGCAGGGATCTGTACTGGGAGCAGTGGGGACGGCAGGGATCTGTACTGGGAGCAGTGGGGACTGCAGGGATCTGTACTGGGAGCAGTGGGGGACGCAGGGATCTGTACTGGGAGCAGTGGGGGGCCGCAGGGATCTGTACTGGGAGCAGTGGGGACTGCAGGGATCTGTACTGGGAGCAGTGGGGACCGCAGGGATCTGTACTGGGAGCAGTGGGGACCGCAGGGATCTGTACTGGGAGCGGTGGGGACCGCAGGGATCTGTACTGGGAGCAGTGGGGACCGCAGGGGTCTGTACTGGGAGCAGTGGGGACTGCAGGGATCTGTACTGGGAGCAGTGGGGGCCGCAGGGATCTGTACTGGGAGCAGTGGGGGCCGCAGGGATCTGTACTGGGAGCAGTGAGGACCGCATGGATCTGTACTGGGAGCAGTGGGGACCGCAGGGATCTGTACTGGGAGCAGTGGGGGCCGCAGGGATCTGTACTGGGAGCAGTGGGGGCCGCAAGGATCTGTACTGGGAGCAGTGGGGGCCGCAGGGATCTGTACTGGGAGCAGTGGGGACCGCAGGGATCTGTACTGGGAGCAGTGAGGACCGCATGGATCTGTACTGGGAGCAGTGGGGGCCGCAGGGATCTGTGCTGGGAGCAGTGGGGACCGCAGGGATCTGTGCTGGGAGCAGTGGGGACCGCAGGGATCTGTGCTGGGAGCAGTGGGGGCCGCAGGGATCTGTACTGGGAGCAGTGGGGAGCGCAGGGATCTGTACTGGGAGCAGTGGGGAGCGCAGGGATCTGTACTGGGAGCAGTGGGGGCCGCAGGGATCTGTACTGGGAGCAGTGGGGGCCGCAGGGATCTGTACTGGGAGCAGTGGGGGCCGCAGGGATCTGTACTGGGAGCAGTGGGGGCCGCAGGGACCTGTACTGGGAGCAGTGGGGGCCGCAGGGATCTGTACTGGGAGCAGTGGGGGCCGCAGGGATCTGTACTGGGAGCAGTGGAGAGCGCAGGGATCTGTACTGGGAGCAGCGGGGACCGCAGGGATCTGTACTGGGAGCAGTGGGGACCGCAGGGATCTGTACTGGGAGCAGTGGGGGCCGAAGGGATCTGTACTGGGAGCAGTGGGGGCCGCAGGGATCTGTACTGGGAGCAGTGGGGGGCCGCAGGGATCTGTACTGGGAGCAGTGGAGACCGCAGGGATCTGTACTGGGAGCAGTGGGGGCCGCAGGGATCTGTACTGGGAGCAGTGGGGAGCGCAGGGATCTGTACTGGGAGCAGTGGGGGCCGCAGGGATCTGTACTGGGAGCAGTGGGGGCCGCAGGGATCTGTACTGGGAGCAGTGGGGGCCGCAGGGATCTGTACTGGGAGCAGTGGGGAGCGCAGGGATCTGTACTGGGAGCAGTGGGGACCGCAGGGATCTGTGCTGGGAGCAGTGGGGGCCGCAGGGATCTGTACTGGGAGCAGTGGGGAGCGCAGGGATCTGTACTGGGAGCAGTGGGGACCGCAGGGATCTGTGCTGGGAGCAGTGGGGGCCGCAGGGATCTGTACTGGGAGCAGTGGGGAGCGCAGGGATCTGTACTGGGAGCAGTGGGGACCGCAGGGATCTGTGCTGGGAGCAGTGGGGGCCGCAGGGATCTGTACTGGGAGCAGTGGGGGCCGCAGGGATCTGTACTGGGAGCAGTGGGGAGCGCAGGGATCTGTACTGGGAGCAGTGGGGACCGCAGGGATCTGTACTGGGAGCAGTGGGGACCGCAGGGATCTGTACTGGGAGCAGTGGGCGCCGCAGGGATCTGTACTGGGAGCAGTGGGGGCCGCAGGGATCTGTACTGGGAGCAGTGGGGGCCGCAGGGATCTGTACTGGGAGCAGTGGGGGCCGCAGGGATCTGTACTGGGAGCAGCGGGGACCGCAGGGATCTGTACTGGGAGCAGCGGGGACCGCAGGGGTCTGTACTGGGAGCAGTGGGGACTGCAGGGATCTGTACTGGGAGCAGTGGGGACCGCAGGGGTCTGTACTGGAAGCAGTGGGGACCGCAGGGATCTGTACTGGGAGCAGTGAGGACCGCAGGGATCTGTACTGGGAGCAGTGAGGACCGCAGGGATCTGTACTGGGAGCAGTGAGGGCCGCAGGGATCTGTACTGGGAGCAGTGGGGGCCGCAGGGATCTGTACTGGGAGCAGTGGGGAGTGCAGGGATCTGTACTGGGAACAGTGGGGGCCGCAGGGATCTGTACTGGGAGCAGTGGGGGCCGCAGGGATCTGTACTGGGAGCAGTGGGGAGCGCAGGGATCTGTACTGGGAGCAGTGGGGACCGCAGGGATCTGTACTGGGAGCAGTGGGGGCCGCAGGGATCTGTACTGGGAGCAGTGGGGAGCGCAGGGTTCTGTACTGGGAGCAGTGGGGAGTGCAGGGGTCTGTACTGGGAGCAGTGGGGACCGCAGGGGTCTGTACTGGGAGCAGTGGGGACTGCAGGGATCTGTACTGGGAGCAGTGGGGACCGCAGGGGTCTGTACTGGAAGCAGTGGGGACCGCAGGGATCTGTACTGGGAGCAGTGAGGACCGCAGGGATCTGTACTGGGAGCAGTGAGGACCGCAGGGATCTGTACTGGGAGCAGTGAGGACTGCAGGGATCTGTACTGGGAGCAGTGGGGGCCGCAGGGATCTGTACTGGGAGCAGTGGGGGCCGCAGGGATCTGTACTGGGAGCAGTGGGGAGTGCAGGGATCTGTACTGGGAGCAGTGGGGGCCGCAGGTATCTGTACTGGGAACAGTGGGGACCGCAGGGATCTGTACTGGGAGCAGTGGGGGCCGCAGGGATCTGTACTGGGAGCAGCGGGGACCGCAGGGATCTGTACTGGGAGCAGTGGGGACCGCAGGGGTCTGTATTGGGAGCAGTGGGGACTACAGGGATCTGTACTGGGAGCAGTGGGGACCGCAGGGGTCTGTACTGGGAGCAGTGGGGACCGCAGGGGTCTGTGCTAGGACTGATTCTTTTTAGTCTCTTTATTAATGATCTTGTGGATGGGATTGATAGTAAAGTGTCAGTCTTTGCTGATGACACCAAACTATGTAGGATATTAAAAACAACAAAACGATCTGGATAAGATGTGGGAATGGGCAGACACTGGACAGAGGAGATGTAATGGTGATAAATGTGGAGTAATGCACCAAGGACGGAGTCATCTTATAGCTGCGTATACATTACATGGAAGTAACCTCCGGCTACAGAACAGGAGGAAGAGCGGGGGATTCTGAGTACAAGTAACCGAGCAGCAGCTCACCACGTGCTACGCGTTTCAACCACCATAGTGGTCTAAGTCATGAATGGAAAAGTCCCATGTTCAAAGGAGTTATCTGCAATATCCCTGCACCGAGATCAGGCTTCTGGGGAGTTTTCACAGGTGATCGTCATATAGATCCTTCTACCAGGCTGCCCTAGATCCAGCCCTTCTGATGTCCCATAAACCTCAATCCAATATACAGAGAAAATACACAGAATTCATACATCATCAATAATCTAACATCTATCCAATAATCATCCATAATCCTCAATCCAAAGGCACTACAGCAGATTCAATGAAGGTGTCACAATTATTTATACACATGTATCACATGTATCTCATACAAAGAGGGGACGACAATAAACATTCCACAAATACCTCAGTCTGCTCATATTATATATTTCACTACTGCCAAATATATATATACAGTCATATGAAAAAGTTTGTGCACCCCTATTAATGTTACCCTTTTTTCTTTATAACAATTTGGGTTTTTGCTATATCAGTTGCATATATCTAATAACTGATGGACTGAGGAATATTTCTGGATTGAAATGAGGTTTATTGCACTAACAGAAAATGTGCAATCCGCATTTAAACAAAATTTGACCGATGCAAAAGTATGGGCACCTCAACATAAAAGTGACATTAATATTTTGTAGATCCTCCTTTTGCAGAAATCACAGCCTCTAGTGGCTTCCTGTAGCTTTTAATGAGTTCCTGGATCCTGGATGAAGGTAGATTTGACCATTCCTGTTTACAAAACAAATCCAGTTCAGGTAAGTTTTATGGTCGCCGAGCATGGACAGCCGCTTCACATCATCCCACAGATTTTCAATGATATTCAGGTCTGGGGACTGGGATGGCCATTCCAGAACATTGTAATTGTTCCTCTGCATGAATGCCTGAGTAGATTTGGAGCGGTGTTTTGGGTCATTGTCTTGCTGAAATATCCATCCCCTGCGTAACTTCAACTTCGTCACTGATTCTTGCACATTATTTGCAGAATCTGCTGATACTGAGTTGAATCCATGCGACCCTCAACTTTAACAAGATTCCCGGTGCCGGCATTGGCCACACAGCCCCAAAGCATGATGGAACCTCCACCAAATGTTACTGTGGGTAGCGAGTGCTTTTCTTGGAATGCCGTGTTTTTTGCCTCCATGCATAACGCCTTTTTGTATGACAAACAACTCAATCTTTGTTTCATCAGTCCACAGGGCCTTCTTCCAAAATGTAACTGGCTTGTCCACATGTGCTTTTGCATACCTCAGGCGACTCTGTTTGTGGCGTGCTTCAGAAACGGCTTCTTTCACATCACTCTCCCATACAGCTTCTCCTTGTGCAACGTGCGCTGTATTGTGACCGATGCACAGTGACACCATCTGCAGCAAGATGAAGCTGCAGGTCTTTGGAGGTGGTCTGTGGATTGTCCTTGACTGTTCTCACCATTCTTCTTTTCTGCCTTTCTGGTATTTTTCTTGGCCTGCCACTTCTGGGCTTAACAAGAACTGTACCTGTGTTCTTCCATTCCCTCACTATGTTCCTCACAGTGGAAACTGACAGGTTAAATCTCTGAGACAACTTTTTGTACCTTCCCCTGAACAACTATGCTGAATAATCTTTGTTTTCAGATCATTTGAGAGTTGTTTTGAGGAGCCCATGAGGCCACTCTTCATAGGAAATTCAAATAGGAGAACAACTTGCAAGTGGCCACCTTAAATACCTTTTCTCATGATTGGATACACCTGCCTATGAAGTTCAAAGCTCAATGAGGTTAGAAAACCAATTTAGTGCTTTAGTAAGTCAGTAAAAAGTAGTTAGGAGTGTTCAAATCAAGAAATTGATAAGGGTGCTCATGCTTTTGCACGGGTCAAATTTTGTTTAAATGCGGATTGCACATTTTCTGTTAGTGCAATAAACCTCATTTCAATCCAGAAATATTCCTCAGTCCATCAGTTATTAGATATATGACACTGAAATAGCAAAACCCCAAATTGTTATAAAGAAAAAAGGTTAACATTAATAGGGGTGCCAAAACTTTTTCATATGACTGTAGATTTACAATATCAAACATCTCATAATGCATACAATTCACCTTTCTCCGTCATCCCAGTCCTCATGTAACATTAGTGTATCTTGTATGGATTAATAAGGTGAATTGTATGCATTATGAGATGTTGATATTGTAAATCTATACGGTGTTTTCCATGTAGGGTCAGTATATTACTATGATCGAACATCAGTGAATTTAAGGTTTTCTAACAAATAACTGTTCATTTAGGTGTGGTTAGTTCCGGTGAACTCACTGTGATGAGACTTAAGGCCGCTTTACACGCTACGATTTATCTGCGATATGTCGTCGGGGTCACGGTTTTTGTGACGCACATCCGGCATCGTTAGCGACGTTGTTGCGTGTGACACCTACGTGCGACTCCGAACGATCACAAATACGGTGAAAATTGTTGATCGTTGATACGTCGTTCAGTTTCAAACTATTGTTCGTCGTTTGGAACGCAGCAGACATATTGCTACGTTTGACACCCTGCCAACGACGAACATCATCCACACGACCGCCTTGGTCAAACAATATATCGCTGAACGATGTAGCATCGTTTGTGAGATGTGTATGTGTGACCACTACAAAACGACCTATGAGCAATCTCGGCAAATCGTAACAACAATCTGGGCATGTCACATCGCTAACGAGATTGCTAGCGATATCATGTGTAAAGCAGCCTTTAGGCTATGTGCCCACGGGAGATCGCACCTGTGGATATATCCGCAGGTACTTCCGCAGGTTTCCCGCAGCAGCTCCCCGGAATCTGCAGTGATACATTGCTGCAGGATTCCAGTGAAATATCTGCGGACATTTGTGCCACTTACCTGCGGAAGTCCCGGCCTCTATCTCCATAGTGGAAAGGCGGGAATTCCGCAGATATTTCTGCATGAATAATAGACATGCAGTTACGTGCAGCTGTGGGACATCCACAGCATATTCCGCAGCCGCACATACCGCACCATTGATGCAGCACTCCCCAAATCCCATAGGATAACATGGGGAGTGTCTGAACTTGCTAAAACCTGCGGATTTATCTAGAAAACCCAGATAAATCTGCAGGTTTTCAGCAGCAAAATCCGCGGGTATGTTGTCCCGTGGGCACATAGCCTTACATGTAGATTATAAAGGGATTTGTTGAGATGCTGTGGTAAGATACTAAGATACTGTATGTATATATATATATTTGGCAGTAGTGAAATTTATAATATGAGCAGACTGAGGTATTTATGGAATGTTTATTGTCGTCCCCTCTTTGTATGAGATACATGTGTATAAATAATTGTGACACCTTCATTGAATTTGCTGTAGTTACTTTGGATTGAGGATTATGTATGATTATTGGATAGATGTTATTGATGATGTATGAATTCTTTACTTTTCCTCTGTATATTAAATTTAGGTTTATGTGTAGGGCTGAGTGGATCCGACCTGTGAAAGTCCGGATCCGCGCGGTTTCAAAGATTTCCGGGTGACGGACCCAGATTTGTGATTCCAGGTGCACGGGATTAGAAGACTTAAGGCTACTTTACACGCTGCGATAACTGTACCGATATCGCTAGCGTGGGTACCCGCCCCCATCTGTTGTGCGACACGGGCAAATCGCTGCCCGTGCCGCACAACATCGCCCGGACCCGTCACACATACTTACCTGCCCGGCGACGTCGCTGTGACCGGCGAACCGCCTCCTTTCTAAGGGGGCGGTTTGTTCAGCGTCACAGCGACGTCACAGCTGCGTCACTGAAACGCCACCCAATAGAAGCGGAGGGGCGGAGATGAGCGGGACGTAACATCCCGCCCACCTCCTTCCTTCCGCATTGTGGCCGGGACGCAGGTAAGGAGAGCTTCCTCGTTCCTGCGGTGTCACACGGAGCGATGTGTGCTGCCGCAGGAACGATTTTTGAGAATGGACCCCCATGTCACCGATGAGCGCTCATAGGTGTCACACGCAACGGCCTCGCTAATGCGGCCGGATGTGCGTCACCAATTCCGTGAGCCCAACGAGTTCGCATTAGCGATGTCGTAGCGTGTAAAGCCCCCTTTAGCCGAGTTATAGGAACCCAAGTCCCCAGGTCCAGATGCTTTACGCTCTAGAGTCCTGAAAGAGATAGCTGAGGAAAGCATAGCACTGCTGCCACAATCTGCAATAAGTCATGGGAAACAGGAGAGGTTCTCCTAGATTGGAAAAGGGAATATATGGTACCTATCTACAAAAAGGGGAAAAAAAGAGGATCCAGGGAATTACAGGCCAGTAAGCCTTATCTCCATAACAGGGAACATCTTCGAGCAAATTGTCAAAGAATAGGGCTGATTGGATCCAGACTGTAAAAGCCCGGATCCGCGCGGTTTCAATGATATCTAGGTGCCGGACTCGGGGGCGGGATTCAGGGTGCTCGATCCGGATTCGGCAAATAAAGTTAAAATAAACAAAACAACAAATAAGCGTCAGTTTCATACTTACCGAGACTCTGTGTCATGGCGGCACACTGTTTCCGGGTCACGCATTCACTTCCTGTACTGTGCACGCAATCACACAGCTTTCCGTGTGTTTCCCGCTCACTGGCCGTCCTCTCATCTGTGATTGGTTGCAGGCAGACCGCGCCCCCCAGCCTGAGACAGTCTCTGCCTGCCGTGCAGTCATCGCGGCTCAGTCATTGTCTGCACACCCAGCGGTCGTGCTCTTTGGCCGCTGGCTATGTAGCAGAGCTGAAGCAGCGTGGGACCTCATGTGGATTATGCTGGAGCTGCAGGGTGTTGGGGGTTAATAAAGTGGGGAAGGAGGGTGTGTTTTGTACTTTATTCCAAATGAAGGATTTTTCTCTGTGTCTTATTTACTTTCATTTACAGGTTAGTGATGCCGGTATCTCATAAATGCCTGTGCCATCACAAACCTAGGGTTTATTAGCAGCTGTGCGCTGCTATTAACCCTCTATTACCCTGATTGCCACCGCTCCAGACCAACAGGAAAAGCCAGTAAAGTAACGGGATTGTCAAAATCTAATAGACGCGGCAATACCTGGCGGCTGCGGGCTGAGAGTACCAGCCCCCAGCCGGCTTTATCTTGGCTGGGTATCAAAATTAGGGGGCACCATACGTCGGTTTTTTTTTGTTAAATTTATTTAAATAATAAAAAAAGACGCATCACCGACACAGCCGCGCACACGTCTGACAGGAACATGCATATGTTTCTAGGTACATGCACGCTCATGCTCAGTGCGCGTCAGGCCGTGTCAGGTGATGTCATGCCAGACTCGCACGAGTTTAACAGCACATCACCGGCACAGCCGCACAAGTCTGACAGGAGCGTGCCTGTGTTTCTGTGTACATGCACGCTCATGTTCAAAGAGCGGCAGGCCATGCCGGCTGATGTCATGCCAGACTCGCACGAGTTTAACAGCACATCACCGGCACAGCCGCACACGTCTGACGGGAGCGTGCCTGTGTTTCTGTGTACATGCACGCTCATGTTCAGAGAGCGGCAGGCCATGCCGGCTGATGTCATGTCAGACTTGTACGAGTCTGACAGCACATCACCGGTACAGCCGCACACGTCTGACAGGAGCGTGCCTGTGTTTCTGAAACACATGCATGTTCACCATGCTGACCCGCAGACACTTGCACTGCTTTTCCCGCCAACAGGCCGTCCTGCCGCCTGTGGTTGGTTGCAGTCAGCGGACACGCTGCCACTCAGGGTGGGGGCGCATCTAACTTCAACAAATTACAAGCGCCGGTGGACGGGCAAAACAATGAATATTGAATTGTTGGCTCCAGAAGGGAAAAGCGTGACCCGGAAGGAGTTTGCTGCCATGACAAAGCCTCAGGTGAGTACACCACGTGCACTCATGCCCCCCTGTCCTCTCCACAAGCATTTTTAAACTCCAGATTATGGTCCCCAAAAGACTTATATGGGCACTGGGATCCGGATTTTTTTTTCAATCCGGCAGTGATCCGCCGGTCCCGGATTTTAGCGGATTCAATCAACTCTATTTATGGGACAGCAGAAGGGCTGGAACTAGAGCAGCATGGTATTAAAGATCTATATGACGATCACCTGTAAACATTGCCCAGAAGCCTGATCTCGGTGCAGGGATATTGCAGATAACTCCTTTGAACATGGGACTTTTCAGTTCATGACTAAGACCACTACGGTGATTGAAATGCGTAGCACGTGTCCCCCTCCCTCCGTGGAGTGGGTTTTTTACTGTTGACCAATGGAATGATTATTATTTAATAAAAGTGCAATTTTTAAATAATCCTCAAGTCCGTGGTGCATCACCGGAGAAAAAAAAACGTTGGTCGCTTCTCCATAGGAGATGCCATATCCAAGAACCCTTCTCCATAGGAGACGCCATATCCAAGAACCCTTCTCCATAGGAGACGCCATATCCAAGAACCCTTCTCCATAGGGTACACCATATCCAAGAACCTTTCTCCATAGGAGACGCCATATCCAAGAACCCTTCTCCATAGGACACACCATATCCAAGAATCCTTCTCCATAGGGCACGCCATATCCAAGAACCCTTCTCCATAGGGTACACCATATCCAAGAATCCTTCTCCATAGGAGACGCCATATCCAAGAACCCTTCTCCATAGGGCACGCCATATCCAAGAACCCTTCTCCATAGGAGACGCCATATCCAAGAACCCTTCTCCATAGGGGACACCATATCCAAGAACCCTTCTCCATAGGAGACGCCATATCCAAGAACCCTTCTCCATAGGGGACACCATATCCAAGAACCCTTCTCCATAGGAGACGCCATATCCAAGAACCCTTCTCCATAGGGCACACCATATCCAAGAATCCTTCTCCATAGGGGACACCATATCCAAGAACCCTTCTCCATAGGAGACGCCATATCCAAGAACCCTTCTCCATAGGGCACGCCATATCCAAGAACCCTTCTCCATAGGAGACGCCATATCCAAGAACCCTTCTCCATAGGGGACACCATATCCAAGAACCCTTCTCCATAGGAGACGCCATATCCAAGAACCCTTCTCCATAGGGCACGCCATATCCAAGAATCCTTCTCCATAGGGGACACCATATCCAAGAACCCTTCTCCATAGGGGACACCATATCCAAGAACCCTTCTCCATAGGAGACGCCATATCCAAGAACCCTTCTCCATAGGGCACGCCATATTCCAGAATCCTTCTCCATAGGGGACACCATATCCAAGAACCCTTCTCCATAGGAGACACCATATCCAAGAACCCTTCTCCATAGGAGACGCCATATCCAAGAACCCTTCTCCATAGGAGACGCCATATCCAAGAACCCTTCTCCATAGGGCACACCATATCCAAGAATCCTTCTCCATAGGGGACACCATATCCAAGAACCCTTCTCCATAGGAGACGCCATATCCAAGAACCCTTCTCCATAGGGGACGCCATATCCAAGAACCCTTCTCCATAGGGGACACCATATCCAAGAACCCTTCTCCATTTCTCCTCAGGAGACGCCATTTCCATACATATGTTACACAATTACAATGTCTCTATAATCATCACATCCTAAACTGTGGCTCGGTATGGCATCCAAATTTTTTCTCACACCCATTCGATTACAGACTCTAATTGCGGTGCACTCAGAGGTTTTTTTTCACGCCGAATTTGTATAAGAAAAAAATCATCATTTAGTAATCTATAGGAAGAGCCCCCCCAGAGAGACGAGGCGCGTGGGCCCAGAGAGACGAGACGCGTGGGCCCAGAGGAGATGAGGCGCGTGGGCCCAGAGAGACGAGGCGTGTGGGCCCAGAGAAGAGGAGGCGCGTGGGCCCAGAGGAGAGGAGGCGCGTGGGCCCAGAGAGACGAGACGCGTGGGCCCAGAGAGACGAGACGCGTGGGCCCAGAGAGACGAGACGCGTGGGCCCAGAGAGACGAGACGCGTGGGCCCAGAGGAGACGAGGCGCGTGGGCCCAGAGGAGACGAGGCGCGTGGGTCCAGAGGAGATGAGACGCGTGGGCCCAGATGAGACGAGACGCGTGGGCCCAGAGGAGACGAGGCGCGTGGGTCCAGAGGAGACGAGGCGCGTGGGCCCAGAGGAGACGAGGCGCGTGGGCCCAGAGGAGACGAGGCGCGTGGGCCCAGAGGCGACAAGACCACTCCCCCTAGAGACACGGGTTTCCCCTGGAGACGAGGCGCGTGGGCCCAGAGGAGACGAGGCGCGTGGGCCCAGGGGAGACGAGGCGCGTGGGTCCAGAGGAGACGAGGCGCGTGGGTCCAGAGGAGACGAGGCGCGTGGGTCCAGAGGAGACGAGACGCGTGGGCCCAGATGAGACGAGACGCGTGGGCCCAGAGGAGACGAGGCGCGTGGGTCCAGAGGAGACGAGGCGCGTGGGCCCAGAGGAGACGAGGCGCGTGGGCCCAGAGGAGAGGAGACGAGGCGCGTGGGCCCAGAGGAGACGAGGCGCGTGGGCCCAGAGGAGACGAGGCGCGTGGGCCCAGAGGAGACGAGGCGCGTGGGCCCAGAGGCGACAAGACCACTCCCCCCTGGAGACACGGGTTTCCCCTGGAGACGAGGCGCGTGGGCCCAGGGGAGACGAGGCGTGTGGGCCCAGAGGCGACACGAGCACTCCCCCTGGAGACACGGGTTTCCCCTGGAGACGAGGCGCGTGGGCCCAGAGGCGACACGAGCACTCCCCCTGGAGACACGGGTTTCCCCTGGAGACGAGGCGCGTGGGCCCAGAGGAGACGAGGCGCGTGGGCCCAGGGGAGACGAGGCGCGTGGGCCCAGAGGCGACACGAGCACTCCCCCTGGAGACACGGGTTTCCCCTGGAGACGAGGCGCGTGGGCCCAGAGGAGACGAGGCGCGTGGGCCCAGGGGAGACGAGGCGCGTGGGCCCAGAGGCGACACGAGCACTCCCCCTGGAGACACGGGTTTCCCCTGGAGACGAGGCGCGTGGGCCCAGAGGAGAGGAGATGAGGCGCGTGGGCCCAGAGGAGACGAGGCGCGTGGGCCCAGAGGAGACGAGGCGCGTGGGCCCAGAGGCGACACGAGCACTCCCCCTGGAGACACGGGTTTCCCCTGGAGACGAGGCGCGTGGGCCCAGAGGAGACGAGGCGCGTGGGCCCAGGGGAGACGAGGCGCGTGGGCCCAGAGGCGACACGAGCACTCCCCCTGGAGACACGGGTTTCCCCTGGAGACGAGGCGCGTGGGCCCAGAGGAGACGAGGCGCGTGGGCCCAGGGGAGACGAGGCGCGTGGGCCCAGAGGCGACACGAGCACTCCCCCTGGAGACACGGGTTTCCCCTGGAGACGAGGCGCGTGAGCCCCCCCAGAGACACAAACACTCCTCTGGAGACGTGAGCCCCCCCGAAGACAGGGTGCGCGGGCCCCCAGGGACACAAGGCGACCCACCCATTCCCCATCCTCTCACGGACATACAAGACTTAACCCTTCAGCCTCCAGGTCCGGGACGACTGCGGGCGCGAGCTGCTGTGGGCGCGGATGTTTCCATGGTGATTCCCGCCGTCCCGGGGCCTAGTGGCGGCCGCTGATGGCGCAGCACGGAGTCCGGGCCGCCGACATTCACAGCGGGTGTGGGACGTTCTCTTCACAATGCTCGCGGTCGTTGTAGTGAGATACTGTCGGCGCTGTGAGTATGAGGGCAGAGAACATGGCGGAGATAGGCGATAAGTCTCCTCAGCTGCGGCGTCGCCTCAGGCTCGGGGACATTTGCATTTTAATGACTGCGGCGCCACAAGTGTCCTCCTCATTACGGCGGCTCCGCGCGGCTGATGGAGGCGATAATGGGGGAAGCGGCGGATTGTGCCTGCGGCGCGGAGATAATCCGGGGCGTCCTCTCCACCGGAGAGATTTACCCTCCTGTCAGCGCCGGCGTCCATCGCTTCATCCTCTCAAGCTTTCAATTTCCTTTATAAATAAAGTAAATAGGATATTGAGCGGCTTAGCGTCCATGCTCCACGCTCCGCACCGCCAACAATACACGTCTCCGCCAGAAATAAGCTCCATAAACAGAAAAAGCGGGGGTACGACGCCAAATCTGCGCCCCACCCGCCTCAATCCAAGGAGCGAGACCCCCCCACTCACCGCAACCAAGTGGGGACAAAGAAAACCCCACAATGGCATTACGCAGCCGGAGACAAGAGACATCTGCGAGAGAGCTGTGCCCCTCGCCGCCTCAATCCAAGGAGCGAGACCCCCCATTCACTGGATCCGGGGGGGGGGACAAAGACAACCCCACAATGGCATCTATGGAGACTAGAGACATCTGCTAGAGAACTGTGACCCCCGCCGCCATAATCTAAGGACCAAGATACCCCCACTCACCGGATCCAGGGGGGCACAAAGAAAACCCCACAACGGCATCTACGGAGACGAGAGACATCTGCGAGAGAGCTGTGTCCCCCACCGCAATCCAAGGAGCGAGACCCCCCCAACTCACCGGATCCAGGGGGGGACAAAGAAAACCCCACAATGGCATCTACACAGCCGGAAACGAGAGACATCTGCGAGAGCGCTGTGCCCCCCGCCGCAATCCAAGGACCGAGACCCCCCCAACTCACCGGATCAAGGGGGGGACAAAGAAAACCCCACAATGGCATCTACGGAGGCGAGAGACATCTGCGAGAGCCCTGTGCCCCAAGCCGCCTCAATCCAAAATGTGAGACCCCCCAACTCACCGGATCCAAGAAGGGAAAAAGAAAACCGCACAATGGCATCTACAGAGACGAGAGACATCTGCGAGAGAGCTGTGCCCCCCACTGCAATCCAAGGTTAGAAACCCCCCAACTCACCGGATCCAGGGGGGACAAAGAAAACCCCACAATGGCATCTACGGAGACATCTGCGAGAGAGCTGTGCCCCACCCGCCGCCATAATCCAAGGAGCAAAATTCCCCCACTCACGGGATCCAAAAGGGGACAAAGAAAACCCCACAATGGCATCTATGGAGACGAGAGACATCTGTTAGAGAGCTGTGCCCCTCGCCGCCATAATCCAAGGAGCGAGATCCCCCCAACTCACCGGATCCAGGGGGAACAAAGAAAACCCCACAATGGCATCTACAGAGACGAGAGACATCTACGAGAGAGCTGTGCCCCCCGCCGCCATAATCCAAGGAGCGAAACCCCTTAACTCACCGGATCCAGGGGGGACAAAGAAATCCCCACAATGGCATCTACTAAGCCCCAGGCGAGAGACATCTACGAGAGAGCTGTGCCCCCCGCCGCCATAATCCAAGGAGAGAGACCCCCCAACTCATCGGATCCAGAAGAGGACAAAGAAAACCCCACAATCACATCTACAGAGACGAGAGACATCTGCGAGAGAGCTGTGCCCCCCACCGCAATCCAAGGTTAGAAACCCCCCAACTCACCGGATCCAGGGGGGACAAAGAAAACCCCACAATGGCATCTACGGAGACATCTATGTGAGAGCTGTGCCCCACCCGCCGCCATAATCCAAGGAGCAAAATTCCCCCACTCACCGGATCCAGAAGGGGACAAAGAAAACCCCACAATGGCATCTACGGGGACTAGAGACATCTGTTAGAGAGCTGTGCCCCTCGCCGCCATAATCCAAGGAGCAAGATCCCCCCAACTCACCGGATCCAGGGGGGACAAAGAAAACCCCACAATGGCATCTACGGAGACGAGAGACATCTACGAGAGAGCTGTGCCCCCCGCCGCCATAATCCAAGGAGCGAAACCCTTTAACTCACCGGATCCAGGGGGGACAAAGAAATCCCCACAATGGCATCTACTCAGCCCCAGGCGAGAGACATCTACGAGAGAGCTGTGCCACCCGCCGCCATAATCCAAGGAGAGAGACCCCCCAACTCACCGGATTCAGGGGGGACAAAGAAAACCCCACAATGGCATCTACTCAGCCGGAGACGAGAGTCATCTACGAGAGAGCAATGCCCCTCGCCGCCATAATCCAAGGAGCGAGACCCCCCCCACTCACCGGAACCAGGGGGGGGACAAAGAAACCCCACAATGGCATCTACGGAGACGAGAGACATCTGCGAGAGAGCTGTGCCTCTCGTCGCCATAATCCAAGGAGCGAGACCCCCCACTCACCGGATCCAGAGGGGGACAAAGAAAACACCACAATGGCAGCCGGAGACGAGAGATATCTATGGGAGAGCTGTGCCCCTCGCCGCCATAATCCAAGGAACGAGACCCCCTCACTCACTGGATCCAGAGGGGAGCAGAGAAAACCCTACAATGGCATCTACACAGCCGGAAATGAGAGACATCTACGAGAGAGCTGTGCCCCTTGCTGCCATAATTCAAGGAGCGAGACTCCCCCACTCACCGGAACCAGAGAGGGACAAAGAAAACCCCACAATGGCATCTACGGAGACGAAAGACATCTGCGAGAGAGCTGTGCCCCCTGCCGCCATAATCCAAGGAGCGAGACCCCCCATCCACACACACACTCACCGGATCCAGGGGGGACAAAGAAAACCCCACAATAGCATCTACGGAGACGAGAGACATCTGCAAGAGAACTGCACTGGGAAGAGACATCTGCGAGAGAGCTGTTCTGGAAAGAGACATCTGCGAGAGAGCTGCGCCGAAAAGCGACACGTGTATATATACATGATAGAGCACACCGGAAAGAGACACTTCTATATATACAGGAGAGAGCTGTGCCAGAGACAAGACATCTGTGAGAGAGCTGCACCGAAAAGAGATATCTACGAGAGAGCTGCGTCGGAAAGAGACATCTGCGAGAGACCTGTGCCAGAAGGACACGTGTATATACACGTGTATATATATAGGACAGATTGCATCAAAAAGAGACACCTCTATATATACAGGACTGTGCATACCGGAAAGGCAGCAGCCAGCCAGAAACCTCTTTCCCCGGAAACAGGCATCAACCAGCGTCCCATATGTGTCTCCTGACCTCCTCTTCCCCTTAAGATATTTTTCAGGGAATACCCTACTTCACATAGAGCTGTTTCCTACATGAAGTAACCGGGTCAGAGGGTTCTCTTTTGATGCACCTGACATGAGTTACCTGATGACATTATCCTAACTGCACTACTGCAATAAGCTGCAATTGCTCGTTCTACCTAGCCGCGACAGGTCATTCCTATCCTTCTGGACATGACATACTATATGACTACCTAAAGCTCACCTCATCTGGGACACCTTACTGTAAATGAGCAGACCATACTTTGGTCCCCTGCCTTCCTAGGACGTCAATTCACGGCTCCTTCTGGCGTTACTCTTATTGCCTACTTTGAAATCTCTTTACATGGTCACAGAGCCTAAACTTATTTCTTCCTGTCTATGACGACCTCGTACGGTTCCTTTTGGTGTAATTTGAATACTGACTAATGTTTTAGTCTGATTGAACCCCTGAAAAAGGTCCTATCAGGACCGAAACGTTGGGACAGACTTTTCTTTTTGTTTCAATAAAACCACGTTTTAGCACCACCCAAGACTTTTTGCTTAATTCTTTTAAGGTGTGCCGGAGCTACTGTTTTGTTTTTGTGCATACCGGAAAGACACATCTGCGAGAGAGCTGCGCCGGAAACGAAAGAGACATCTGCGAGACAGCTGTGCCGGAAAGAGACATCTGCGAGAGAGCTGTGCTGGAAAGAGACATCTGCAAGAAAGCTGTGCTGGAGACCAGACTTCTGTAAGAACTGCGCCGGAAAGAGACCTCTGCGAAAAAGCTGCACCAGAAATGAAAGAGAAATATGCGAGACAGCTGTGCCGGAAAGAGACATCTGCGAGAAAGCTGTGCTGGAAAGAGACACTGCTATATATACAGGACATAGCACCGGAAAGAGACACCTCTGTATATACAGGAGAGAGCTGCTGCGGAAAGCGACATCTGCGAGAGAGCTGTACCAAACAGAGACCTGCAGTGATCGCACCCCCGCACACATCAGATCACACACACACACACCAGATCTCACACACACACACACACGATCTCACACACACCAGATCTCACACACACACACACACACACACACACCAGATCTCACACACACACACACCAGATCTCACACACACACCAGATCTCACACACACACACCAGATTTCACACACACACACACACACACACACACCAGATCTCACACACACACACACACACCAGATCACACACACACACCAGATCTCACACACACACACCAGATCTCACACACACACACACACACACACACACACACCAGATCTCACACACAAACATCCAAACTCACAAACATCTGAATTCACACACAAACATCTGAATTCACACACAAACATCTGAATTCACACACAAACATCCGATCTCACATAGAAACATCCGATCTCATGGACAAACATCGGATCGCACACACAATCAGATCGCACACATAATCAGATCGCACACACAAACATCGGATCACACGCAAACATCAAATCACACACACAAACATCGGATCGCACACATACTCACCACATCCAGTGACACCGATCTCTTCTCGTCGGCAGAATCCTGAGAGGCGGTGCGGTGGAGCGCAAGGACCTGCAGAACAGGACCTTCAGCAGGACACGTGACTTCCTCCCATCATTCCCTGCAGCCGGTTGCGCTGGATGTGATCAGGACGGAGCCTTGCGTCTTCCACTTTTGACTTTCCTCCAGGTTGATGTGCAGCCATTTAGTATTACTCGTTGCGCCCAGTCATTACGCCAGTTGTGAATCCATCTAACTGATGTTTTTGTTGATTTCATACTTGATCATTTTTTCAATGAGGATGTCATGTGATACTTTATCGAATGCCTTACTGAAGTTCAGGAATATACTATATCCACAGCATTCCCCTGTTCTATATACTATATCCACAGCATTCCCCTGCTCTATATACTGTATCCACAGCATTCCCCTGCTCTATATACTATATCCACAGCATTCCCCTGCTCTATATACTGTATCCACAGCATTCCCCTGCTCTATATACTATATCCACAGCATTCCCCTGCTCTATATACTACGGTATATCCACAGCATCCCCTGCTCTATATACTATATCCACAGCATTCCCCTGCTCTATATACTATATCCACAGCATTCCCCTGCTCTATATACTATATCCACAGCATTCCCCTGCTCTATATACTATATCCACAGCATTCCCCTGCTCTATATACTATATCCACAGCATTCCCCTGCTCTATATACTATATCCACAGCATTCCCCTGCTCTATATACTATATCCACAGCATTCCCTGCTCTATATACTATATCCACAGCATTCCCCTGCTCTATATACTATATCCACAGCATTCCCCTGCTCTATATACTATATCCACAGCATTCCCCTGATCTATATACTATATCCACAGTATTCCCCTGATCCAACTATTCAGGGACTTTGTTATAGAAGGAAATCAGGTTGGTCTGAGGAGATTTACTGGTTAAAAAGCCGTTCGGCTCTGGTAATTCATGTCTTCCCATCCAAGGACCTAAGTAAATGTTCTTTGATAGAGCTGATCGAACACCCAAAAATCCGGGACCGGCGGATCACTGCCAGATTTTATAAAGAGTCCAATCCGCTCCGGAATCCGGTGCCCATATAAGTCAAATGGGGACTGGAATTCGGAGATTTAAAACGTTTGTGGAGGGGATAGGAGCGCACGCGATGTACTCACCGAGGCGCTGTCATGGCGGAACACTCCTGCCGGGTCACGCTTTTACCTTCCAGAGCCGACAATTCAATATTCATTGTTTTGCCAGCCCACTGGCGCGTGTAATTGGTTGTAGCTAGACGCGCCCCCACCCTGAGTGGCAGCATGGCAGCTGACTGCAGCCAATCACGGGCGCCAAGATGGGTGGTGGGCGGGGAAAGCAGTGCAAGTGTCTGCCGGTCAGCATGGTGGAAAAAAAATAAACAATAGGCAGCACAGATATAGCTCGCGGCTGCAGCCCCAGCTGTCGGGCTGTATCTGTGCTGTGTATCCAGTCACACATGCGAGGCTTTGTCGGGTGATGCCATGGCAGACTCGCGTGAGTACCTCGCATGTGTGATTCCGGTGAAACCGCATGCGGCTTTTTTTTTTATTTAAATAAATAATTAAAAAAAAAATACATGCGGTTCCCTCTAATTTTCATCCCCAGCCAAGATAACGCCGGCTGGGGGCTGGTATTCCAGCCCACAGTCGCCTGGTAATGCCACATCTATTAGATGTGACAATCCCGGTGCATTACCGGCTCTTCCCGGTGGCCTGGTGCCAATCGTGGTAATGAGAGGTTAATAGCAGCGCACAGCTACTACTAAACCTTAGGTTTGTGATGTCACAGGCGTCTATCAGATACCTACATCACA
Source organism: Anomaloglossus baeobatrachus (assembly GCF_048569485.1). Taxonomy (NCBI): domain Eukaryota; kingdom Metazoa; phylum Chordata; class Amphibia; order Anura; family Aromobatidae; genus Anomaloglossus; species Anomaloglossus baeobatrachus. The sequence continues at coordinate 3,135,971 of NC_134359.1, read as the reverse complement.
AACCTGTAAATTAATGTAAATAAACAAGACACACAGAAATTTCCTTTATTTGGAATAAAATACAAACACCTCCTCCTTCACCACTTTATTAACCAGCAACACCCTGCTGCTCCGACGTAATCCACACGACGTCCCACGTCGCTTCAGCCTGCTACATCTGAATATCATAAAAGAAAGAAGAGGGCGCTCCTGTGTGTAAGAGTAAACTTTATGTGGTGAATAATGAAACAATTCCACTCACCTATGAGTGTTGTACTACAGGTACAACACTGTCTGTTAGCACTGACAGAGAGATCCAGGTTACCCCTTGGCTGGTCGACACAGATCCTGCTGAGGATGATCACACAGCAGCCTTAGATTTCACTGCTGCTGATGCTCAGAGCTCCTGCAATCCTCCTGTTAGGGTACCTTCACACTTAGCGATGCAGCAGCGATCCGACCAGCGATCTGACCTGGTCAGGATCGCTGCTGCATCGCTACATGGTCGCTGGTGAGCTGTCAAACAGGCAGATCTCACCAGCGACCAGTGAACAGCCCCCAGCCAGCAGCGATGTGCAAGCGACGCTGCGCTTGCACGGAGCCGCCGTCTGGAAGCTGCGGAGACTGGTAACTAAGGTAAACATCGGGTATGGTTACCCGATGTTTACATTAGTTACCAGCGCACAGCTGTGCGTGCAAGGAGCAGGGAGCCGCGCACACTGAGCGCTGGCTCCTTGCTCTCCTAGCTACAGTACACATCGGGTTAATTAACCCGATGTGTAATGCAGCTACATGTGCAAAGAGCAGGGAGCCGCGCACACTGCTTAACGCTGGCTCCTTGCTCTCCTAGCTGCTGTACACATCGGGTTAATTAACCCGATGTGTACAGCAGCTACATGTGCAGAGAGCCGGAGCCGGCAGCACAGGCAGCGTGAGAGCTGCAGAGGCTGGTAACTAAGGTAAATATCGGGTAACCACCTTGGTTACCCGATGTTTATCTTGGTTACAAGCTAAGCTCAGCTGTCAGACGCCGGCTCCTGCTCCCTGCTCGCTTCATTTGTCGCTCTCTCGCTGTCACACACAGCGATCTGTGTGTCACAGCGGGAGAGCGGCTTTGAAGAAAACGAACCAGGGCTGTGTGTAACGAGCAGCGATCTCGCAGCAGGGGCCAGATCCAGTGTCACACACAGCGAGATCGCTAATGAGGTCACTGCTGCGTCACCAAAAGCGTGACTCAGCAGCGATCTCGGTAGTGAGCTCGCTGTGTGTGAAGCACCCCTTAAGCTGGTGTCACACTAAGCGACAGCGACAACGACGTCGCTGTTACGTCACCATTTTCGGTGACGTAACAGCGACCTTGTAAGTCGCTGTTATGATCGCTGCTTAGCTGTCAAACACAGCAGAAGCAGCGATCATAACGTCGCTACATGTGCAGAGAGCAGGGAGCCGCGCTTAGCGCTGGCTCCTTGCTCTCCTAGGTACAGTACACATCGGGTTAATTAACCCGATGTGTGCTGCAGCTACATGTCACAGTGCAGAGAGCAGGGAGCCGCGCGCACTGCTTAGCGCTGGCTCCTTGCTCTCCTTGCTACAGTATACATCGGGTTAATTACCCGATGCATACTGCAGCCACATGTCACAGTGCAGAGAGCAAGAGCCGGCACTGGCAGCAAGAGCGGAGGCTGGTAACCAGCGTAAACATCGGGTAACCAGGGAAAGGTCTTCCCTTGGTTACCCGATGTTTACGCTGGTTACAGCTTACCGCAGCTGCCAGTGCCGGCTCCTGATCGCTTCATTTCGTCGCTCTCTCGCTGTCACACACAGCGATGTGTGTGTCACAGCGGGAGAGTGACGACCAAAAAATGAAGCTGGACATTCAGCAACGACCGGCGACCTCACAGCAGGGGCCAGGTCGTTGCTGGATGTCACACACAGCGACAGCGACGGGACGTCGCTGCAACGTCACAGAAAATGGTGACGTAGCAGCGACGTCGTTGTCGTCATCGTTATGTGTGACACCAGCTTTAGAGTCAGCGTCTCACTCCTGGATCAGTTAAGAGGAATTCCGTTCCCACAGAGCCAGGCTAATCTGATGTTGAAGTCAATGTAATTAGATCTCCTAAGGCTGGAGCTGCGGCTCCCCGTGGACTCCCAAAGGAGAGATAAGGTATTCAAAGAAGAAGAAAAAAAGCCACGGTATAAAGGGCGCTGCTCACAAGGGAGATAGGAGATAAATAGTGAAGATTTATTTGAGCTACAACGCGTTTCAGGGAGACAATAAAACAATAATAGTTTCCCCCTTCCTGCTACCTGACGAAGGGGGAAACTATTATTGTTTTATTGTATCCCTGAAACGCGTTGTAGCTCAAATAAATCTTCACTATTTATCTCCTATCTCCCTTGTGAGCAGCGCCCTTTATACCGTGGCTTTTTTTCTTCTTTGAATACATCTGAATATCACAGAGAGCGGCACGACCGACCGCTCTCTGTGAGCTCCAGAGAATAAATGAGCTGCGCATTGAGCGGTGACGTCACTCAGGTCATTTGCGGTCACATCTGGAGGTTCTACGGTCCTTCATCTGTGATCGCAAGTGTGAGGCAAATCCTGGGATATGAAGAGGAATTATGATTTCCAGTCATAATCGCTCTCATCACTCCATGGCCGTGCCCCCTCCCTTCTTGTTCTCAATGTCTGACATCTTGGAAGGTGTCGCATCCTAGCAACACATCCCATGGCCATCTCCTGTGATATGGAGATTAGATGATGTGGGAACAATGGACACAGGATGACTCCCTGCCGTGACCCTGTGGTAGGGGCTGCTATCTAATTAGCAAGGCTATGGAAGTATCCAGACAGGACGACTCCAGTAAAATATGGTTCATATCTCGCAAGCCATATTTCCGATAAATATGGCAACCATAAAAATGGTGTTTGCGCATGCGGACGATGCTGGCACACCTTTTTTATGGAAGTGGGAGCTTGGGAAGTACCCCAGGCGTGATATCAGCCAATGGGGAACTAGTAGACAAGTCATGAGTCCTCTCGTTCTGTAGCTAAATTCATAACTGTCACAATGAGAGCGTTGGCGTCCGTCTACGACGCTCCCAGGCAAAGTTATGGCCAATATCCCCCTTCTGGATAATTCTGACTCAAAGCGAAGGGAGTGGCAGTGCTTCCCTGTGAGGTCACTAAGGTAGGAGGGGACCTGGATTTGCCCAGGTTGATAACCCTACTTCGGCCATTTTCCAGTGTTCTTTCGCCAGGGGTCACGTGTAGGAAACATCTGTGGGAAGGATCCTAGAAACCTGGTCCACGGCGCCCCCCTGTGGCCAGACGCACAAGGTAACTGCTGGAACTGTGTATGCCTGTTTGTAAACCATGCTTTATCTGTAACTGTACTCTGACCTATGTATATTCTGTAGATCCCCTATTGTATATATTGTAGTTTCTAGTGTGCTTTAGGCTGATTAAATTATATAATTAATCTTGGGCTGTTCTGTTATCTCGATCTTGAATCCCACGTCTGTGTGTTCGGCTAATAGTTACCGTGAAGCGGTTGGTGGCGGCGAGTTGTGCCAAGGATTATTGTGGGGAGGCCAGTGAGATTCGGGGAGGTTTTATATATTCCGCCCGCGGAGGTCGGGGGAATATATACCCTGCTCTCACCGGGGACCCTTCAATAATCGGCATAAGTAGTATAGCGGCCTCCTTGCTTATTGTCGGGCAATTCCATAATTGGCCTGACTATAAGAGGGGCGCTAGAGAGCGCGTCACGTGCTCTGTCTGTCGGTCGGGAGGTATAAAGGAGGGGTGACCCCCACTTGTTACCCCCCGATTGTGATGTACTGGTAGCCAGCGCGGGGGATTTCTGAGTGACCCCCCCCCGGTGGTTCGTGACATATTGGTGGCATAGCGGTGGGATCGAGATAATAGTGTGTGTGAGTGTGAGACCCATACTCCCAGACACTAAAGACTGCCTGCAGCAGCTGTGGCTGCTGGGGTCTTCAGACTAGCTCAACACTAGAGTGTCAGAGTGCAGATACTGTAAGGTGTGTGGGCGCATCAGGTGTCAGTTCTGTGTCAGTGACCAAAAGTCTGCAAGAATGGCTGAGAGCACCAGGAGCAGAGCTATGCAACTGGCCAATGCTAAGGCAGGAGCCGAAGAGAGGGAGGACGGTGCTGTGGACAGCAATGAGGAGGTTGACCACGAGTCCTCCAGGAGCCCGACGCCAGAGAACCGTTCTGCAGAGGACATCGCACAACCTGGCAATTATGGACAAGATGAGGAGGAGCTCGCCCAAGGGTCCTCAACGAGCCAGATGCCAGCCCTCCGCTCTGAAATGGACAGTGAATCGCCTAGCTCTGCAGCGTGCCGCAGATTACCACGTGCCATTCCACCGAGCCTGGGAGGCTCGGATAGCCTTCTTCAAATGGCTATGGCCCTACTCCAGGCTGGAGACCGGGAGGGCTACAAGGAACTCATGGCAGGGCAGCGTGTGAGGCTGAGGCTGCGGAGCGGCAGGCAGAGCGTGAGGCTGCGGAGCGAGAGCGGCAGGCAGCGCGTGAAGAGCGAGAGCGAGAGCGACAGGCAGACCGTGACCACCAGCTGCATCTAGCCAAGCTCCAGCCCTCATCAGCCACACGTGACCTTCAAGACACCAAACTTCCAAAGGTCCGTGTTGAGGACTTCCCAGTGCTGGAGAAGGATGGAGACTTGGACTCTTTCCTGACTGCTTTTGAACGGACTTGCCTGCAGCACCATCTGGACAAGGATCAGTGGGCCAAATACCTGACCCCCCGTCTAAGGGGTAAGGCCCTGGATATCCTTGGGGACTTGCCTGCTGAGGCAGATCAGGGCTACGACACCATCAAGCGGGCCCTGATCCAACAGTACAACCTCACTCCGGAGTCCTACCGCAAGAAGTTCCGGACCCCGCAAAAGGGACCAAAGGACTCCTGGGCTGACCACCGGCGGGCACTTGCCCGAGCTGCCGACCACTGGACCCAAGGCCTGCAGCTTTCCACCGGACCGGAGATCCTGGACTTGTTCATCACGGAGCAACTCTTGTGGAACTGCCCTGAGGATCTCCGCCAGTTCATCCGAGACCAGAAGCCAAAGGGGTCCACGGCTACAGCTGCCCTGGCCGATGACTACACCAACAATCGGGCTCCTGAGGCCAGGAGAGCAGCCACCAGCAGCACCTGGAGAGGGGGTAAGATGAACTCTGCGACTGCCCCACCTGTCCCTAGACTGCAGGGGGTGTCCCCCTCAACTCCCCTCTCCAGGCCCGTGGCAGAACCAAGACGGTGCCACCAGTGCAACCTACCTGGACACTTCAAGGCCATGTGCCCTCAGCGTCCCAAGGCCCCGGCTCCGTCCCCGTCCCAAGGGCCGCCCAAGGTGTATTGTGTGGGTGGGGGTGGTGGTAGGTCCCTGGACAGCTTCCAACCTGTCACCGTCGGCCGGTCTGTGACCATAGGACTGCGAGACAGCGCCTCGGAGGTGACTCTGGTGCGGCCTGAGATGGTGTCCCCCCAAGACTTGATCCCTGGAAAAACCCTCGCTGTCTCCGGGATTGGAGGCATTGACCCGGCGCTGCCTGTTGCTGGCATTTATGTGGACTGGGGCGCAGGGCGAGGGGTGAGAGAGGTGGGGGTAACTGATCGGATCCCTGCAAACGTGCTACTTGGGACAGATTTGGGGCAGATAACCTCCCAGTTTGGGCCCCCCCCAAGGGCTGAACCTTCAGCCAGTACTGACAGGCCTCCGGACAATGTTAATGTGTTATCTAGGAATGATGTAAGGGAGGAGGGAGTGAACTCTGATTTTTCTGCTCGCACAGACACCATAGACACACACACAGCTGCAGCTGTGACAGGGGAGGGGGTCAGAGAAAGGTGGGACAATGCCTCTACAAGTGATCAGCCAGTGAGCTGGGATCTGCTGCCCTCTGCAGGGATAAGCAGAGAGCAGGGTGCTGCAGGGGGAGGACCAGTGTGTGGGGTGGGGGCTACCACAGCCAATGTGGGGTCCCCAGAGATTTCACAGCGGGGTTCTGTTGCTGCAGGGGGGGAACAGGCAGGTGAGATTGGGGCCGGTCCCGGAGCGGAAGTGCTCCCAGGTAAGATCTCGGTACATGGTTCCCCCACAACCGGGGTGTCAGGAAGCCAGGTAGGTCTGCCTGAACCGGCGACTTGGTCAGGAACGGAGGAGGAGCAGGCACGACCCACGGTCGCAGCGGCTGTGGCCGCTGTCACCCGCAGTGGGAGTGCTGGAAGCCAAGGGGCCTCCCGGAGGTCCGATAGCTCTTCCCCTTCTGACCAAGTGGCAGCCGAGTCAGGTGGAGGCCAGGACACAGGTCCCGAGGTACTGACCGAAGATGTGACAGTCTCGTCGATTCTGGCCACATCTAGTCAGGGGTTTCAGGCAGCGTTAGAAGCTGACGACAGCCTCAAAGCTCTAAAGGTGCAGGCGGCACAGCCTCCCTCGGACTCGGACCCGGAGCGAGTGGTCTGGGACCAAGGACGGCTGTACCGGGTCACGGTCCAGCAGGGTTCACCGGAGGCGTGGCCCAGGGACCGACAGTTAGTGGTACCCTATCCGTTCCGGACGGAGTTGTTGCGGATCGCACATGAGATTCCGATGGCCGGACACCTAGGGATCGCTAAGACCAAGGCCAGGTTAAACCAGCATTTCTACTGGCCAAAAATGGGGGCCGATGTGGCTGCCTACTGCCGTTCGTGTGAAACCTGTCAGAGAGTGGGGAAGGCGGGGCCACACCCCAAAGCCCCACTGGTATCTCTGCCCATCATCGATGAGCCTTTCAGGAGGGTGGCTGTGGATCTGGTCGGCCCGCTGGCCATCCCCAGCAGCTCCGGGAAACGCTTCATACTGACGGTAGTGGACTATGCCACCCGGTACCCAGAAGCAGTGGCCTTGTCGTCCATTCGGGCTGACAAGGTGGCCACCGCATTGCTGGAGATTTTCTCCCGAGTGGGTTTTCCCCAGGAAATGCTCACTGACCGGGGGACCCAATTCATGTCCCAGCTGATGGAGGCCCTCTGTAAGCAAGTCCAGGTGCGACATCTGGTGGCCAGCCCGTACCATCCACAGACTAATGGCCTGTGCGAGCGGTTTAATGGCACCTTAAAGCAGATGCTTAAGATGTTGGTCGACTCCCATGGGCGTGACTGGGAGCGGTATGTCCCACACCTGTTATTTGCTTACCGGGAGGTTCCACAGGCCTCAACAGGATTCTCACCGTTTGAGCTCCTGTACGGGCGACGTGTGTGGGGCCCCCTGGCTCTGGTGAAAGAGGCTTGGGAAGGGGATTTGGCCACCCCTGGAGTGTCGGTTATCGAGTATGTCATGCGCTTCCGGGACAAAATGCAGGCCTTGACGCAACTGGTACACGACAATATGGCTCAAGCCCAGGCCGATCAGAAGCGTTGGTACGACCAGAACGCTTGTGAGAGGACCTACCAAGTGGGTCAAAAGGTGTGGGTACTGGTCCCCGTACCACAGGACAAGCTTCAGGCAGCCTGGGAAGGCCCATACCTCGTGTACCAGCAGCTCAACCCTGTGACGTACCTGGTCACCCTGGACCCTGCCCGTGGAAGGCGGAAGCCCTTCCATGTGAACATGATGAAGGCACATCATGAGCGGGAGGCATGTGCGCTCCCCGTGTGCAACCTGCCCGAGGAGGGAGAAGCGGAAACCCTCTTGGATATGCTAGCCCAGGTTAGGGCAGGCGGATCCATTGAGGATGTGGAGGTTGGCCACCAGCTCTTGGAGGACCAACGGTCCCAGCTGTGGGCCACCCTACACCCCTTCCGGGGGTTGTTTACCAACCAGCCCGGAAGGACTGACTTGGCTGTCCATCACGTGGACACTGGGGATCATCCCCCGATCCGGCGTTCAGCATATCGGGTCTCCCTGGAGGTGCAGCAACACATGCGCCAGGAGATTGACGAGATGCTGAAGCTGGGGGTGATCCAGGCATCCAACAGCGCTTGGGCCTCGCCTGTAGTCCTCGTCCCTAAGAAGGACCGAACCACTCGGTTCTGCGTGGACTACAGGGGGCTCAATGCTGTCACGGTCGCCGATGCATACCCAATGCCACGCATCGATGACCTGCTCGATCAGTTGGCCGGGGCTCAGTACCTGACCATCATGGATCTGAGCCGGGGATATTGGCAGATCCCCCTGACTCGCAAGGCCAGGGAACGCTCTGCCTTTATTACCCCATTTGGACTGTACGAGTCCACGGTGATGCCATTCGGGATGAGGAATGCCCCTGCCACTTTCCAGCGGATGGTCAACACCCTGCTCAAGGGGCTTGAAGGGTACGCGGCCGCGTACCTGGATGACATTGCCGTCTTCAGTCCCACCTGGGAAGATCACCTAGAGCATCTAGCACAGGTGCTCAGGCGGGTCCACCAGGCAGGTTTGACCATCAAGCCGGGAAAGTGTCAGCTGGCCATGAGCGAGGTCCAGTACCTCGGTCACCGGGTAGGCGGGAGAACACTGAAGCCCGAACCTGAGAAAGTGGAGGCCATCGCATCCTGGCCCACCCCCAGGACCAAGAAGCAGGTGATGTCCTTCTTGGGGACCGCTGGGTACTATAGGAGGTTTGTTCCATGCTATAGTAGCCTGGCAAAGCCCTTGACGGACCTCACCAAGAAGAAGCTGCCCTCTGCAGTCGATTGGACAATGGACTGCGAGACAGCCTTCCGGGCCCTAAAGGACGCCCTGTCCAGCCCGCCCGTGCTACAGGCAGCCGACTTCACGCGGCCGTTTGTAGTACAGACCGACGCCAGTGACTTCGGCCTCGGTGCGGTGCTCAGCCAGGTGGACTCTGCGAGCCAAGAGCACCCAGTCTTGTACCTGAGCAGGAAGCTGTTACCGAGGGAAGTGGCCTATTCCACGATGGAAAAGGACTGCCTGGCCATAGTGTGGGCCCTGCAGCGTCTGCAACCATATCTATACGGGCGCCACTTCATCGTGGAGACGGACCACAATCCCCTCAGCTGGTTGCACACCGTCTCTGGGACGAATGGACGGTTGTTGCGATGGAGCCTTGCGCTCCAGCAATACCACTTCACCATTCGCCACAAAAGGGGCCGGGACCACGGTAACGCAGACGGGCTGTCCCGACAAGGAGAGGTCGCGGACGGGCGCACGGGGGAACACCGGAGTGTGCTGCCCCCTAGCGCCCTCAAAAGGGGGGAGGTGTGAGGCAAATCCTGGGATATGAAGAGGAATTATGATTTCCAGTCATAATCGCTCTCATCACTCCATGGCCGTGCCCCCTCCCTTCTTGTTCTCAATGTCCAACATCTTGGAAGGTGTCACATCCTAGCAACACATCCCATGGCCATCTCCTGTGATATGGAGATTAGATGATGTGGGAACAATGGACACAGGATGACTCCCTGCCGTGACCCTGTGGTAGGGGCTGCTATCTAATTAGCAAGGCTATGGAAGTATCCAGACAGGACGACTCCAGTAAAATATGGTTCATATCTCGCAAGCCATATTTCCGATAAATATGGCAACCATAAAAATAATGTTTGCGCATGCGGACGATGCTGGCACACCTTTTTTATGGAAGTGGGAGCTTGGGAAGTACCCCAGGCGTGATATCAGCCAATGGGGAACTAGTAGACAAGTCATGAGTCCTCTCGTTCTGTAGCTAAATTCATAACTGTCACAATGAGAGCGTTGGCGTCCGTCTACGACGCTCCCAGGCAAAGTTATGGCCAATATCCCCTTTCTGGATAATTCTGACTCAAAGCGGGGGGAGTGGCAGTGCTTCCCTGTGAGGTCACTAAGGTAGGAGGGGACCTGGATTTGCCCAGGTTGATAACCCTACTTCGGCCATTTTCCAGTGTTCTTTCGCCAGGGGTCACGTGTAGGAAACATCTGTGGGAAGGATCCTAGAAACCTGGTCCACGGCGCCCCCCTGTGGCCAGACGCACAAGGTAACTGCTGGAACTGTGTATGCCTGTTTGTAAACCATGCTTTATCTGTAACTGTACTCTGACCTATGTATATTCTGTAGATTCCCTATTGTATATATTGTAGTTTCTAGTGTGCTTTAGGCTGATTAAATTATATAATTAATCTTGGGCTGTTCTGTTATCTCGATCTTGAATCCCACGTCTGTGTGTTCGGCTAATAGTTACCGTGAAGCGGTTGGTGGCAGCGAGTTGTGCCAAGGATTATTGTGGGGAGGCCAGTGAGATTCGGGGAGGTTTTATATATTCCGCCCGCGGAGGTCGGGGGAATATATACCCTGCTCTCACCGGGGACCCTTCAATAATCGGCATAAGTAGTATAGCGGCCTCCTTGCTTATTGTCGGGCAATTCCATAATTGGCCTGACTATAAGAGGGGCGCTAGAGAGCGCGTCACGTGCTCTGTCTGTCGGTCGGGAGGTATAAAGGAGGGGTGACCCCCACTTGTTACCCCCCGATTGTGATGTACTGGTAGCCAGCGCGGGGGATTTCTGAGTGACCCCCCCGGTGGTTCGTGACAGCAAGTAACCTGACCTCAGGTGGAGGTCACTGAGTTCACAGACCCGCATCTCCTAGCAGAAAAATTGCAGTTTCTTTTTGGCCAAGAGATGCAGATTTTGTATTGAAATTTTGACACCATATTCCTGTATCCAATCTACACCTCCAGGGGAAAAAACACGGTGTTTTGACGCATTTTTTTTGCCGCCTTTTTTTGCTGTGTTTTTTTCCACGATTTTTGCCAGGAGGTGCACATTTGGTGCACATTTGGTGCTGAAATCATGTGCACCAGCTTTCAGCACGAAATTACCACCTGCTGGCAGCATTTTTTTTTTTTGGCCAAGGGATGCAAATTTGGTGCTGAAATTTTTACACCATATTCTTGCATCCAATCTACACATCCTGGCAAAATACACGCATTTTTTTTTTTACGCGTTTTTTGCCGCTGTTTTTTTTCCCAGGAGGTGCACATTTGGTGCTGAAATCATCTGCACCAGATTTCAGCACCAAATTTCCACCTGCTGGAAGGAATTTTTTTTTTTTTTTACAGCCTGCCATTCTCTTGAACATGAGCATGCATGTACCTAGAAACACATGCACGCTCCTGTCAAAAGAGTGTGGCTGTGCTGCGATGTCAGACTCGCGGGAGTCCCTCGCATGCTGCTTTTTTTTTTTTATTTAAATAAATAATTTAAAAAAATCCGACGTGCGGTCCCTCCCAGTTTTTATGCCCAGCCATGACAATGCCTGCTGGGGGCTGGTATATTCTCAGCCCGCAGCCGCCCGGTATTGCCGCATCTATTAGATGTGACAATCCCGGTGCATTACCGGCTCTTCCCGGTGGCGTGATACGGTGCCAATCAGGGTAATAGCAGGGGTTAATAGCGGCGCACAGCTGCTACTAAACCCTAGGTTTGTGATGCAACAGGCGTCTATCAGATACCTGCATCACACAAACCTATAAATAACAGTAAATACACACACACAGAAAAATCCTTTATTTGAAATAAAGTACAAAACACACCCTCCTTCACCACTTTATTAACCCCCAACACACCCCTCCAGCTCCGGCGTAATCCACATGACGTCCCACGACGACACATCCAGCTCTGCTATATGTCAGAGCGTGCTAGAGGTGGGGAGACAGAAGGCGCAAATAGGGTCTTATCCGATAAACCAGAGACGACAGAAAGTTATGGTAACACTCACCTGATCAGGTTGTGCCAGTCACAACTCCTGAAATCGCATGTGAGTGTCAGCTTGGTTAGAAAGCAGCGGCCCCGTGAAACAGCAAAAAATCATATATGAATAGGAAAACGGGTTTAAGCCGCGCTGAAAAACCACTGGTGCAGGATTAATAAAGAAGTTTCTTTTTTATTTCAGCATTTCCAACGCGTTTCAGAGACTGGAACCGTCTCCTTCCTCAGGGAAAAAAGAAATCATCATTTCTTTTTTCCCTGAGGAAGGAGACGGTTCCAGTCTCTGAAACGCGTTGGAAATGCTGAAATAAAAAAGAAACTTCTTTATTAATCCTGCACCAGTGGTTTTTCAGCGCGGCTTAAACCCGTTTTCCTATTCATATGTCAGAGCGAGCAGCCATAGAGAAGACTGCCAGCTCTGAGTGTAGCCTACTACTGAGCCGCGATAAGCGACGACTGCAGCAGAGACTGTCACAGGCTAGGGGGCGTGTCAGCTAGTAGCCAATCACAGATGAGAGGACGGTCGGTGAGCGGGAAAAACACGGAAAGCTGTGTGATTTCGTGCACAGTACAGGAAGTGAATGCGTGACCCGGAAGCAGTGTGCCGCCATGACACAGAGTCTCGGTAAGTATGAAACTGACGCTTATTTGTTGTTTTGTTAATTTTAACTTTATTTGCCGAATCCGGATCGTGCACCCTGAATCCCGCCCCCAGGTCCGGCACCTAGATATCATTGAAACCGCGCGGATCCGGGCTTTTACAGTCTGGATCCGCTCAGCCCTATTCTTTGACAATTTTCTCGAAGATGTTCGAGCAGTATCGAAGTAAGGCTTACTGGCCTGTAATTCCCTGGATCCTCATTTTTCCCCTTTTTGTAGATAGGTACCATATATGTCCTTTTCCAATCTAGGAGAACCTCTCCTGTTTCCCATGACTTATTGCAGAGTGTGGCAGCAGTGCTATGCTTTCCTCAGCTATCTCTTTCAGGACTCTAGAGCGTAAAGCATCTGGACCTGGGGACTTCGTTTCCTATAACTTGGCTATGTGCACACGTTGCGTTTTTTACCGCGGAAACGCTGCGTTTAGAACCGCAGCGTTTCAGTGGCAAATTGCATGCGTTCAGCTTTCCCAGCAAAGTGTATGAGAAAGCCGAAAAATCAGTGCACACGCTGCGTTTCTAAACGCAGCGTTTTGGATGCCAAAAATCGGTGCGGAAAGAAAACCAGCATGTCACTTCTTTTGTGCGTTGTGGCTGCGTTCTCCCCCCCTTGAAATCAATGATGCGGGTCAGAACGCAGCTACACCGCAGTGAGCTGCTTTTTTGTTGCGGTCCGCGGGCTTTGTCGGCATACCAGAACGCAGGCATTTACCTGGAAGTGAGGTCAAGAGGTTTCCTGTTGACCTCACTTCCTGGCAAAGTTCAGGAAAGCCCCCGGTGTCGCCAAAGTGCCCGCAACGACCCCCGACCCCCCTCCCGAAAATCCAACATGGCCGCGCGCACAGCAGCGCATCGGCCACCCTACTCCTCTGTTTCTGTCGCATGTGCAATAACACATGCAACAGAAAACTGCTCCCCAGGCCCTGCCAGGTCACCCCCTATTCCCCCCGGTGTCCTCCGGTGTCCCCCGGTAACCCCCGTACCTGTCACAGCGCTGATCCCCCGCGGCCCCCTCCTCCTTCACAGTGCGCGCCGGTCACATGTGCCGAGCAGCTGACGGCTTCCTGTGTTCAGTGTGAGCTGCGCTGGCTGCTACTGCTCGGCACTGTGCAGCTGTGACCCGGGGAGAGTGGGTGCAGATTCTTTGCACCCACTCTCCCCAAATGGAGGGTCTGCACTACTAGAAAATGGGAGACACGTTCCCTGAGCGTGCCCCCCATATTCTAGAAGGTCCAGAGGCGACGTGGGACATCAAAAATGGATTCTGCGCACCCAATTTTTTTTTTCTTTTCAATAAATTGGTCAAAGAGGGAATGTTTTTGGGGAGTGTTTTTTCAAATTAATTTTTTTTGGTTGTCAATTTTTTTTGCTATTACTGTCAATTAGTTATGTCTGGTATCAAATAGACGCCGTGACATCACTAATTGCTGGGCTTGATGCCACATGACATTACACATCTGGTATCAACCCCATTTATTACCCCGTTTGCCACCGCACCAGGGCGCGGGATGAGCTGGGGCGAAGCGCCAGGATTGGCGCATCTAATGAATGCGTCACTTCTGGGGCGGCTGTGGCCTGCTATTTTTAGGCTGGGAAGAGTCCAATAACCATGGCTCTTCCCACCCTGAGAATACCAGACCCCAGCTGTCAGCTTCACCTTGGCTGGTGATCTAATTTGGGGGGCACCCCACGTTTTTGTTTTTTTTTTTTAATTATTTATAAATAAAAAAAAAGCAGCTTGGGGAGCATTTCAAATTGATCACCAGACAAGATGAAGCTGTCAGCTGTGGTTTGCAGGCTACAGCTGTCTGCTTTACCCTGACTGGCTATCAAAAATAGGGGGGACCCCACGTCATTTATTTTAATTATTTTTTTTTTATTTATTTTGGGCTAAATACAAGGCTAGGCACCCTTTAGTGCCACATGAAAGGCACTAAAGGGCGCCAGCTTAGAATATGCAGGGGGGGTGGGACGTTATATATATGTTTGACATCCATTGACACATTTTAGGCTGTGTGCCCACAATCAGGGTTTGCAGCGTTATGGGCGCAGAGTGTTTTCCCTGCGCCCATAACGCTGCGTTGTGCAGTAGAAGCACAGTGGAAGGATTTTTAGAAATCCCGTGCCCACTGTGCTTCTTTTCTCCGCAGCATAAACTGACCTGTGGCACAGCTTCCCGAGCCTCAGCATGTCAATTTATGCTGCGGAGATGAGTGTTCTCTGCAGGTAGCATAGAGCTCCACAGCAGCCTGAACCCAAATCGTGGGCATGGGCAGCAACACTCACATCTCTGCAGGAAGGCTGGCACTGTGTACTGGATGTACTGTGGCACTGTCACTGGATCATGTGGTCAAAAACGCACCTGAAGAAAACGCACGAAAAACGCATGCGTTTTTGATGCGTTTTTTCCCAAAACGCATTGTTTACAATTCTCCCCTCTGCCAGAGGGTGCTTTTTTTTCCGCGCTGAAAAAAACGCAACGTGTGCACATAGCCTAAATGTTCTAATATCAATCCTTTGCTTATTGTCACCTTGGACTCCTCCTGACCGTCATTTATATCATGATTATTGTTGATGCTTGCATTAGTTCTTTGGTAGAAGACAAATATATGAATTTAGTATCTCCACCGGCTGCTCCACCTTGTTAACTGTTTCACCTCTTTGATTCTGCAGGACTCCTATGGCCTCCTTCACTTTTCTTTTGCTTTTAACATGCCCTCAAAATCCTTTTACCTAAAGGCCGCTTTACACACTGCGATATCGGTCCCGATATCGCTAGCGTGTGTACTCGCCCCCATCTGTTGTGCGACACGGGCAAATCGCTGCCCGTGCCGCACAACATCGCCCAGACCCGTCACACATACTACCTGCCCGGCGACGTCGCTGTGACCGGCGAACCGCCTCCTTTCTAAGGGAGCGGTCCGTGCGGCGTCACAGCGACGTCACTGAGCGGCCGCCCAATAGAAGCGGTGGGTGGAGATGAGCGGGACGTAACATCCCGCCCACCTCTTTCCGCATAGCGGCCGGGAGGCAGGTAAGGAGAGCTTCCTCGTTCCTGCGGCGTCACACATAGCGATGTGTGCTGCCGCAGCAACGAGGAACTACATCGTTACTGCTGCAGTAACGATAATTGAGAATGGACCCCGATGAGCGATTTTGCACGTTTTTGCGACGATGCAAAATTGCTCATCGGTGTCACACGCAACAACATCGCTAATGCGGCCGGATGTGCGTCACAAATTCCGTGACCCCAACGACTCCGCATTAGCTATGTCACAGCGTGTAAAGCCCGCTTTACACTTGGCCTCTTTTGCAGCCTCAGTTAAGCCTTAGCTCCTCTGACACTTGTCTTGCAGAGTCTGCTGGCTGCCATGTATTCTTCCCTAGGTATAACCCCCATCTTCCACTTGATGTATGTTTCCCTTTTCTTTTTAAGCAGGTGATGTAATTTTTTGGCCATCCAAACTGGTTTCTTTACGTCTTTCCCTCTTTTCTTGCTTTTAGGTATTGTTAGTTCTTATACATTAAGGATTTCCTTACGGAAGATTTACCGTCCTTCATGTGCAGTTTTGTGCCTAAGAATTAGGTGCCATGGAATTCTACCAATCTTTGCCTTTAGGCCCTTGAAGTCTACTCTGCTAAAGTCAAGCCTTGCAGTCTGTGTCTTCTTTGGTGTTCCCCCTCTTGCAACCCCAAATTCAAGGAAAGCATGATGGCTGAGTCCCAGTGTCCCCACAACCTTAGTCCTTTAACCATATCCTTGTTGTTTCTTAGGACTAGGTCCAAGATGGCAGTTCCCCTCATATTTTCTTCTACCAGCTAGGAGATTAAGTTATCTGCAAAGTAGGATAAAAATTGGATGGAGCCTTTCCTCTTACCTGTGAGGGTTTCCCAATGAATGTCTGTGGAGGTGAAGTCTCCCATGACCACTAATTCATGTTGTTTTGAGAATGTGGCCATTTGATGTGAAAAAATGTCATCCATATCCTCTGATTGACCCGGTGGTCTATAATAAACACCTACGAGGGGCTGCTGATAAGTCTTTGGCTTTGTGATTTTTTTTTTTGTTTCTATGTTAACAATGTTACATCACATGAAAGCCTTATGTGTCTAATATATGTATTCAAAATTTTGTGTTTGTTGCTTATGGAAACAGTGTTCTACGCATGCGGGAAAACAAAATGGCGGAGTCTATGCATATTCACAGCAACTGAGAGCAGAGGAGTGATAAAATTCTTGTTTCTACAAGGAAAGTCCGCAAAGGATATTCATGGTGATGTGACGCAGACATATGGTCCGTGCTGCAGAGTGAAGGATAGGAGACTTGGAGTGGGTAAGCTGAATTCCTTTGTCATTCATTACAGGTAAGATCTGGGTTGCCAAATATAAACTGGGCCAATTCAGCACCAATGATGAGGAACGTTCTGGACGCCCGAGAGTGGTTGTTGTTCTGGAAATCGTCGATGCTGTCCACAACCTTATACTGGAGAATCCACAAATTTCAGCAAAAGCAATAGCAGACATGGTATTTCCCGTGAACGTGTTTGTGTCATTATCCATTAACATTTGGACATGAAGAAGCGATCTGCAAAGTGGATCCCCAAATGTCTGACAACAGATCAGAGAAGCAGCGAGTGACAACTTCCCGCTCCATTTGTCAGTGTTTCTGGACTGATAAGAACCTCTTGGAGCGACCGGTCACTATGGATGAGACCTGGATTATTTGTATGACCGTGAAAACAAGGAGCAGTCAAAAGAGTGGAGGCACAGTGGTTCCTCTCATCCAAAGATGTGCAGGGGGCAAAAATCAGCCACTAAGGTGATGGTGTCTGTGTTCTGGGATAAGGAGGTTGTGCTGCTAGTGGACTACCTTCAAAAGGGTTCCACCATCAATGCAAGGTATTACACTGAACTTTTAGACTAATTGAAAGCAGCTCTGAAGGCCAAAAGGCGGGGTAAGCTGTCCAAAGGAATCTTGTTCCTGCAAGACAACGCCTCCGCTCACACTGCAAAAGCGACCACGGCAAAACTGGCAGAGCCGGGCTTCTAGCTGTTTCTCCACCCACCATATTCACCAGATCTAGCTCCCTCCGACTATCATCTGTTTCCAAACCTGAAGAAACACCTCAAGGTATCAAATTTCACACCATTTCTGATGCCATGGCTGCTACAGATGCCTGGTTTAAGGCACAACCGAAATCCTTTTTGCTCGGCTTACATAACTTGGAATACCAATGTAAGAAGTCTACTGTCATCAAAGGAGAGTATGTGGAATAAATGGAAAGTTTCATCATCCTATCACGTTTCTTTCTGGGTAAAGCCAAAGACTTATCAGCAGCCCTTCATATTATCATGTCCTTCGCGTTCTTTACTCCATGAATTCTTACCCAAATATTTTCTAATAGATTCTCAGTGTTTGAAACTTTAATTTCTGTGGCGATGTGATGTTTTTTGACATACAATGCCGCTCCTCCTCCTCTTCTGTTAATTCTATTCTTTGTGAATAAGTGGTCTCTTTCCATCTGTATGTTCCCATCGTGCGGGTCACTCCATCAGGTTTCTGTGATGCCGATGACGCCATCATTCTCCTTCTGTATTTCTGTCAGGTATGACGGTTTGCATGGTGATGGGCATCATGGCAGGTCTCTAGGGGTCAGGGGGCTTAATACTTCTCATACCTCGTACTCCTGGGCAAACTCCAGCTCTCTGTCCGGTCACCCATCGCCCTTCACTGGCCGTGTGCGGTGTGGCCTCCAGGGGCAGAGCTAGTGCAGGTGCTCGCTCTGGCCGTGTGGGGTGTGGCCTCCAGGGGCAGAACTGGTGCAGGTGCTCGTTCTGGCCGTGTGCGGTGTGGCCTCCAGGGGCAGAGCTCTGCAGGCGCTCGCTCTAGCTGTGTAGGGTGTGGCCTCCAGGGGCGGAGCTGGTGCAGGTGCTCGTTCTGGCCGTGTGGGGTGTGGCCTCCAGGGGCGGAGCTCTGCAGGCGCTTGCTCTAGCTGTGTAGGGTGTGGCCTCCAGGGCCGGAGCTGGTGCAGGTGCTCGTTCTGGCCATGTGGATTGTGGCCTCCAGGGGCGGAGCTCTGCAGGCGCTCGCTCTAGCTGTGTAGGGTCTGGCCTCCAGGGGCGGAGCTGGTGCAGGCGCTCGCTTTGGCCGTCTGGGGTGTGGCCTCTGGGGGCGGAGCTGGTGCCCGCACTCGCTCTGGCTGTGTTTTGCGCTCTTAAAGACTCACTTCAGGTTGTGGCATTGCTGGGAGGCGAGGTGCCACCGCTGCCAGCAATCATGCGGTGCAGAGGTGCCAAGACACCAGGTTCTCTAGTGTCAGCTGTTGCCAGGGGATATGGGATGCCATGTCTTTTGGTTCAGCTAGGTGGTGGGAGGTTCCATCTATTCAATCTTCCTCTCCCCCTCCTTTTCCACTCTGGGTTGAGGGTGGAGACTGGGAGTTACCTCAGCAGTGTCAGCTGACCCAGGAAAGGGATATATAAACCCGCCATCTCTTCTGGGTCAGCTGTTCTATGAGCGGGATATATAACTCCGCCATGTCCTCTGGGTCAGCTGATCTATGAGAGGGATATATAACCCCGCCATCTCCTCTGGGTCAGCTGATCTATGAAAGGGATATATAAACCCGCCATGTCTTCTGGGTCAGCTGATCTATGAGAGGGATATATAAACCCACCATTTCCTCTGGGTCAATGCTGATTATTTTCAGTTGTTCCTGGGTAGGAGGGTTAGTAGTTTGTGTTTCTGCTGGTTTGTGCTCTGCTCTGGTCTCTTGGTTTTGTCCCTCGCCTCCCCTGTATCTGTTTAGTGGTTACTATTCTCTTTGCTGGTGTTGGTGCTTTTGATCAGACTGCGGTCTGTGTGCCCGGCCACCAGCCACCCCGCTTTTTCACCTGGGAAGGGCTCTGCCAAAGTCCCCCCTCCAGGGCCGGATGGCGGGTGAAAAGTACCCCAGCCCTTAAGGGTGTACAGTGGCGTGATGGCTAGCACAAAGTGTGTCTGGCATACTGGGTTTGTTGCGGCAGTCCGATCATCTCATCACTACCCCGGCATTACATGGTGTCTGGCCTCCTGCGTTTGCTGGCCTGCAGTTCAATCATTCCATCACTACCTCGGCATTACATAGTGTCTGGCCTCCTGCGTTTGCTGGCCTGCAGTTCAATCATTCCATCACTACCTCGGCATTACATAGTGTCTGGCCTCCTGCGTTTGCTGGCCTGCAGTCCGATCATCCCATCACTACCCCGACATTACATAGTGTCTGGCCTCCTGCGTTTGCTGGCCTGCAGTCCGATCATCCCATCACTACCTCGGCATTACATGGTGTCTGGCCTCCTGCGTTTGCTGGACTGCAGTCTGATCATCCCATCACTACCCCGGCATTACATGGTGTCTGGCCTCCTGCGTTTGCTGGCCTGCAGTCCGATCATCCCATCACTACCCCGGCATTACATAGTGTCTGGCCTCCTGCGTTTGCTGGCCTGCAGTCTGATCATCCCATCACTACCCCGGCATTACATGGTGTCTGGCCTCCTGCGTTTGCTGGCCTGCAGTCCGATCATCCCACCACTACCCCGGCATTACATAGTGTCTGGCCTCCTGCGTTTGCTGGCCTGCAGTCCGATCATCCCATCACTACCTCGGCATTACATGGTGTCTGGCCTCCTGCGTTTGCTGGCCTGCAGTCCGATCATCCCACCACTACCTCGGCATTACATGGTGTCTGGCCTCCTGCGTTTGCTGGCCTGCAGTCCGATCATCCCACCACTACCTCGGCATTACATAGTGTCTGGCCTCCTGTGTTTGCTGGCCTGCAGTCCGATCATCCCACCACTACCTCGGCATTACATAGTGTCTGGCCTCCTGCGTTTGCTGGCCTGCAGTCCGATCATCCCACCACCACCCCAACATTACATAGTGTCTGGCATCCTGCGTTTACTGGCCTGCAGTCCGATCATCCCATCACTACCCCGGCATTACATAGTGTCTGACCTCCTGCGTTTGCTGGCCTGCAGTCCGATCATCCCATCACTACCCCGGCATTACATAGTGTCTGGCCTCCTGCGTTTGCTGGCCTGCAGTCTGATCATCCCATCACTACCCCGGCATTACATGGTGTCTGGCCTCCTGCGTTTGCTGGCCTGCAGTCCGATCATCCCATCACTACCCCGGCATTACATAGTGTCTGGCCTCCTGCATTTGCTGGCCTGCAGTCTGATCATCCCATCACTACCCCGGCATTACATAGTGTCTGGCCTCCTGCGTTTGCTGGCCTGCAGTCCGATCATCCCACCACTACCCCGGCATTACATAGTGTCTGGCCTCCTGCGTTTGCTGGCCTGCAGTCCGATCATCCCATCACTACCCCGGCATTACATAGTGTCTGGCCTCCTGCGTTTGCTGGCCTGCAGTCCGATCATCCCACCACTACCCCGGCATTACATGGTGTCTGACCTCCTGCGTTTGCTGGCCTGCAGTTTGATCATCCCATCACTACCTCGGCATTACATGGTGTCTGGCCTCCTGCGTTTGCTGGCCTGCAGTCCGATCATCCCACCACTACCCCGGCATTACATGGTGTCTGGCCTCCTGCGTTTGCTGGCCTGCAGTCTGATCATCCCATCACTACCCCGGCATTACATAGTGTCTGGCCTCCTACGTTTGCTGGCCTGCAGTCCGATCATCCCACCACTACCCCGGCATTACATAGTGTCTGGCCTCCTGCGTTTGCTGGCCTGCAGTCTGATCATCCCATCACTACCCCGGCATTGCATGGTGTCTGGCCTCCTGCGTTTGCTGGCCTGCAGTCCGATCATCCCATCACTACCCCGGCATTACATGGTGTCTGGCGTCCTGCGTTTGCTGGCCTGCAGTCTGATCATCCCATCACTACCCCGGCATTACATGGTGTCTGGCCTCCTGCGTTTGCTGGCCTGCAGTCTGATCATCCCATCACTACCCCGGCATTACATGGTGTCTGGCCTCCTGCGTTTGCTGGCCTGCAGTCTGATCATCTCATCACTACCCCGGCATTACATAGTGTCTGGCCTCCTGCGTTTGCTGGCCTGCAGTCCGATCATCCCATCACTACCCCGGCATTACATGGTGTCTGGCCTCCTGCGTTTGCTGGCCTGCAGTCTGATCATCCCATCACTACCCCGGCATTACATGGTGTCTGGCCTCCTGCGTTTGCTGGCCTGCAGTCCGATCATCCCACCACTACCCCGGCATTACATGGTGTCTGGCGTCCTGCGTTTGCTGGCCTGCAGTCTGATCATCCCATCACTACCCCGGCATTACATAGTGTCTGGCGTCCTGCGTTTGCTGGCCTGCAGTCCGATCATCCCACCACTACCCCGGCATTACATGGTGTCTGGCGTCCTGCGTTTGCTGGCCTGCAGTTTGATCATCCCACCTCTACCCCGGCATTACATGGTGTCTGGTGTCCTGCGTTTGCTGGCCTGCAGTCCGATCATCCCATCACTACCCCGGCATTACATGGTGTCTGGCCTCCTGCGTTTGCTGGCCTGCAGTCCGATCATCCCACCTCCACCCTGGAATTACATGGTGTCTGGCCTCCTGCGTTTGCTGGCCTGCAGTCCGATCATCCCACCACTAACTCGGCATTACATGGTGTCTGGCCTCCTGCGTTTGCTGGCCTGCAGTCCGATCATCCCATCACTACCCCGGCATTACATGGTGTCTGGCCTCCTGCGTTTGCTGGCCTGCAGTCTGATCATCCCACCACTACCCCGGCATTACATGGTGTCTGGCCTCCTGCGTTTGCTGGCCTGCAGTCCGATCATCCCATCACTACCCCGGCATTACATAGTGTCTGGCCTCCTGCGTTTGCTGGCCTGCAGTCCAATCATCCCATCACTACCTCGGCATTACATGGTGTCTGGCCTCCTGCGTTTGCTGGCCTGCAGTCCGATCATCCCATCACTACCCCGGCATTACATGGTGTCTGGCGTCCTGCGTTTGCTGGCCTGCAGTCTGATCATCCCACCTCTACCCCGGCATTACATGGTGTCTGGCCTCCTGCGTTTGCTGGCCTGCAGTCTGATCATCCCATCACTACTCCGGCATTACATGGTGTCTGGCGTCCTGCGTTTGCTGGCCTGCAGTCCGATCATCCCATCACTACCCCGGCATTACATAGTGTCTGGCCTCCTGCGTTTGCTGGCCTGCAGTCCTATCATCCCATCACTACCCCGGCATTACATGGTGTCTGGCCTCCTGCATTTGCTGGCCTGCAGTCCGAGCATCCCACCACTACCCCGGCATTACATGGTGTCTGGCCTCCTGCGTTTGCTGGCCTGCAGTCCGATCATCCCACCTCTACCCCGGCATTACATTGTGTCTGGCCTCCTGCGTTTGCTGGCCTGCAGTCCTATCATCCCATCACTACCCCGGCATTACATGGTGTCTGGCCTCCTGCATTTGCTGGCCTGCAGTCCGAGCATCCCACCACTACCCCGGCATTACATGGTGTCTGGCCTCCTGCGTTTGCTGGCCTGCAGTCCGATCATCCCATCACTACCCCGGCATTACATAGTGTCTGGCCTCCTGCGTTTGCTGGCCTGCAGTCCGATCATCCCACCACTAACCCGGCATTACATGGTGTCTGGCCTCCTGCGTTTGCTGGCCTGCAGTCCGATCATCCCATCACTACCCCGGCATTACATGGTGTCTGGCCTCCTGCGTTTGCTGGCCTGCAGTCTGATCATCCCACCACTACCCCGGCATTACATGGTGTCTGGCCTCCTGCGTTTGCTGGCCTGCAGTCCGATCATCCCATCACTACCCCGGCATTACATAGTGTCTGGCCTCCTGCGTTTGCTGGCCTGCAGTCCAATCATCCCATCACTACCTCGGCATTACATGGTGTCTGGCCTCCTGCGTTTGCTGGCCTGCAGTCCGATCATCCTATCACTACCCCGGCATTGCATGGTGTCTGGCCTCCTGCGTTTGCTGGCCTGCAGTCCGATCATCCCATCACTACCCCGGCATTACATGGTGTCTGGCGTCCTGCGTTTGCTGGCCTGCAGTCTGATCATCCCACCTCTACCCCGGCATTACATGGTGTCTGGCCTCCTGCGTTTGCTAGCCTGCAGTCTGATCATCCCATCACTACTCCGGCATTACATGGTGTCTGGCGTCCTGCGTTTGCTGGCCTGCAGTCAGATCATCCCATCACTACCCCGGCATTACATAGTGTCTGGCCTCCTGCGTTTGCTGGCCTGCAGTCCTATCATCCCATCACTACCCCGGCATTACATGGTGTCTGGCCTCCTGCGTTTGCTGGCCTGCAGTCCGATCATCCCACCACTACCTCGGCATTACATAGTGTCTGGCCTCCTGCGTTTGCTGGCCTGCAGTCCGATCATCCCACCACTACCCCGGCATTACATGGTGTCTGGCCTCCTGCGTTTGCTGGCCTGCAGTCCGATCATCCCATCACTACCCCGGCATTACATGGTGTCTGGCCTCCTGCGTTTGCTGGCCTGCAGTCCGATCATCCCACCACTACCTCGGCATTACATGGTGTCTGGCCTCCTGCGTTTGCTGGCCTGCAGTCCGATCATCCCACCACTACCCCGGCATTACATGGTGTCTTGCGTCCTGCGTTTGCTGGCCTGCAGTCCGATCATCCCATCACTACCCCGGCATTACATAGTGTCTGGCCTCCTGCGTTTGCTGGCCTGCAGTCTAGTCATCCCACCACTACCCCGGCATTACATGGTGTCTTGCGTCCTGCGTTTGCTGGCCTGCAGTCCGATCATCCCACCACTACCCCGGCATTACATAGTGTCTGGCCTCCTGCGTTTGCTGGCCTGCAGTCTAATCATCCCACCACTACCCCGGCATTACATGGTGTCTTGCGTCCTGCGTTTGCTGGCCTGCAGTCCGATCATCCCATCACTACCCCGGCATTACATGGTGTCTGGCCTCCTGCGTTTGCTGGCCTGCAGTCCGATCATCCCACCACTACCCCGGCATTACATGGTGTCTGGCCTCCTGCGTTTGCTGGCCTGCAGTCCGATCATCCCATCACTACCCCGGCATTACATGGTGTCTGGCCTCCTGCGTTTGCTGGCCTGCAGTCCGATCATCCCATCACTACCCCGGCATTACATGGTGTCTGGCCTCCTGCGTTTGCTGGCCTGCAGTTCGATCATTCCATCACTACCTCGGCATTACATGGTGTCTGGCCTCCTGCGTTTGCTGGCCTGCAGTTCAATCATTCCATCACTACCTCGGCATTACATAGTGTCTGGCCTCCTGCGTTTGCTGGCCTGCAGTCCGATCATCCCACCACTACCTCGGCATTACATGGTGTCTGGCCTCCTGCGTTTGCTGGCCTGCAGTTCAATCATTCCATCACTACCTCGGCATTACATGGTGTCTGGCCTCCTGCGTTTGCTGGCCTGCAGTCCGATCATCCCACCACTACCCCGGCATTACATGGTGTCTTGCGTCCTGCGTTTGCTGGCCTGCAGTCCGATCATCCCATCACTACCCCGGCATTACATAGTGTCTGGCCTCCTGCGTTTGCTGGCCTGCAGTCTAATCATCCCACCACTACCCCGGCATTACATGGTGTCTTGCGTCCTGCGTTTGCTGGCCTGCAGTCCGATCATCCCACCACTACCCCGGCATTACATAGTGTCTGGCCTCCTGCGTTTGCTGGCCTGCAGTCTAATCATCCCACCACTACCCCGGCATTACATGGTGTCTTGCGTCCTGCGTTTGCTGGCCTGCAGTCCGATCATCCCATCACTACCCCGGCATTACATGGTGTCTGGCCTCCTGCGTTTGCTGGCCTGCAGTCCGATCATCCCACCACTACCCCGGCATTACATGGTGTCTGGCCTCCTGCGTTTGCTGGCCTGCAGTCCGATCATCCCATCACTACCCCGGCATTACATGGTGTCTGGCCTCCTGCGTTTGCTGGCCTGCAGTCCGATCATCCCATCACTACCCCGGCATTACATGGTGTCTGGCCTCCTGCGTTTGCTGGCCTGCAGTTCGATCATTCCATCACTACCTCGGCATTACATGGTGTCTGGCCTCCTGCGTTTGCTGGCCTGCAGTTCAATCATTCCATCACTACCTCGGCATTACATAGTGTCTGGCCTCCTGCGTTTGCTGGCCTGCAGTCCGATCATCCCACCACTACCTCGGCATTACATGGTGTCTGGCCTCCTGCGTTTGCTGGCCTGCAGTTCAATCATTCCATCACTACCTCGGCATTACATGGTGTCTGGCCTCTTGCGTTTGCTGGCCTGCAGTCTGATCATCTCATCACTACCCCGGCATTACATAGTGTCTGGCCTCCTGCGTTTGCTGGCCTGCAGTCCGATCATCCCATCACTACCCCGGCATTACATAGTGTCTGGCCTCCTGCGTTTGCTGGCCTGCAGTCCGATCATCCCATCACTACCCCGGCATTACATAGTGTCTGGCGTCCTGCGTTTGCTGGCCTGCAGTCCTATCATCCCATCACTACCCCGGCATTACATAGTGTCTGGCCTCCTGCGTTTGCTGGCCTGCAGTCCGATCATCCCACCACTAACCCGGCATTACATGGTGTCTGGCCTCCTGCGTTTGCTGGCCTGCAGTCCGATCATCCCACCACTACCCCGGCATTACATGGTGTCTGGCCTCCTGCGTTTGCTGGCCTGCAGTCCGATCATCCCATCACTACCCCGGCATTACATGGTGTCTGGCCTCCTGCGTTTGCTGGCCTGCAGTCCGATCATCCCATCACTACCCCGGCATTACATAGTGTCTGGCCTCCTGCGTTTGCTGGCCTGCAGTCCGATCATCCCATCACTACCCCGGCATTACATAGTGTCTGGCGTCCTGCGTTTGCTGGCCTGCAGTCCTATCATCCCATCACTACCCCGGCATTACATAGTGTCTGGCCTCCTGCGTTTGCTGGCCTGCAGTCCGATCATCCCACCACTAACCCGGCATTACATGGTGTCTGGCCTCCTGCGTTTGCTGGCCTGCAGTCCGATCATCCCACCACTACCCCGGCATTACATAGTGTCTGGCGTCCTGCGTTTGCTGGCCTGCAGTTTGATCATCCCATCACTACCCCGGCATTACATGGTGTCTGGCGTCCTGCGTTTGCTGGCCTGCAGTCCGATCATCCCATCACTACCTCGGCATTACATGGTGTCTGGCGTCCTGCGTTTGCTGGCCTGCAGTCCGATCATCCCACCACTACCCCGGCATTACATAGTGTCTGGCCTCCTGCAGTTGCTGGCCTGCAGTCTGATCATCCCACCACTACCCCGGCATTACATAGTGTCAGGCCTCCTGCGTTTGCTGGCCTGCAGTCCGATCATCTCATCACTACCCCGGCATTACATAGTGTCTGGCCTCCTGCGTTTGCTGGCCTGCAGTCCGATCATCCCACCACTACCCCGGCATTACATAGTGTCTGGCCTCCTGCGTTTGCTGGCCTGCAGTCCGATCATCCCATCACTACCCCGGCATTACATGGTGTCTGGCCTCCTGCGTTTGCTGGCCTGCAGTCCGATCATCCCATCACTACCCCGGCATTACATAGTGTCTGGTGTCCTGCGTTTGCTGGCCTGCAGTCTGATCATCCCACCACTACCCCGGCATTACATGGTGTCTGGCCTCCTGCGTTTGCTGGCCTGCAGTCCGATCATCCCACCACTACCCCGGCATTACATGGTGTCTGGCCTCCTGCGTTTGCTGGCCTGCAGTCCGATCATCCCACCACTACCCCGGCATTACATAGTGTCTGGCCTCCTGCATTTGCTGGCCTGCAGTCTGATCATCCCATCACTACCCCGGCATTACATAGTGTCTGGCCTCCTGCGTTTGCTGGCCTGCAGTCCGATCATCCCATCACTACCCCGGCATTACATAGTGTCTGGCCTCCTGCGTTTGCTGGCCTGCAGTCTGATCATCCCATCACTACCCCGGCATTACATAGTGTCTGGCCTCCTGCGTTTGCTGGTCTGCAGTCTGATCATCCCATCACTACCCTGGCATTACATGGTGTCTGGCGTCCTGCGTTTGCTGGTCTGCAGTCTGATCATCCCATCACTACCCCGGCATTACATGGTGTCTGGCCTCCTGCGTTTGCTGGCCTGCAGTCCGATCATCCCACCACTACCCCGGCATTACATGGTGTCTGGCGTCCTGCGTTTGCTGGCCTGCAGTCTGATCATCCCATCACTACCCCGGCATTACATAGTGTCTGGCGTCCTGCGTTTGCTGGCCTGCAGTCTGATCATCTCATCACTACCCCGGCATTACATAGTGTCTGGCCTCCTGCGTTTGCTGGCCTGCAGTCTGATCATCTCATCACTACCCCGGCATTACATAGTGTCTGGCCTCCTGCGTTTGCTGGCCTGCAGTCTGATCATCCTATCACTACCCCGGCATTACATAGTGTCTGGCGTCCTGTGTTTGCTGGCCTGCATTCCGATCATCCCACCACTACCCCGGCATTACACGGTGTCTGGCGTCCTGCGTTTGCTGGCCTGCAGTCCAATCATTCCACCACTACCCCGGCATTACATAGTGTCTGGCCTCCTGCGTTTGCTGGCCTGCAGTTTGATCATCCCATCACTACCCCGGCATTACATGGTGTCTGGCCTCCTGCGTTTGCTGGCCTGCAGTCCAATCATCCCATCACTACCCCGGCATTACATAGTGTCTGGCCTCCTGCGTTTGCTGGCCTGCAGTCCGATCATCCCACCACTACCCCGGCATTACATGGTGTCTGGCCTCCTGCGTTTGCTGGCCTGCAGTCCGATCATCCCATCGCTACCCCGGCATTACATGGTGTCTGGCGTCCTGCATTTGCTGGCCTGCAGTCCGATCATCCCACCACTACCCCGGCATTACATGGTGTCTGGCGTCCTGCGTTTGCTGGCCTGCAGTCCGATCATCCCACCACTACCCCGGCATTACATGGTGTCTGGCGTCCTGCGTTTGCTGGCCTGCAGTCCGATCATCCCATCACTACCCCGGCATTACATAGTGTCTGGCCTCCTGCGTTTGCTGGCCTGCAGTCCGATCATCCCACCACTACCCCGGCATTACATAGTGTCTGGCCTCCTGCGTTTGCTGGCCTGCAGTCTGATCATCCCATCACTACCCCGGCATTACATAGTGTCTGGCCTCCTGTGTTTGCTGGCCTGCAGTCCGATCATCCCATCACTACCCCGGCATTACATGGTGTCTGGCCTCCTGCGTTTGCTGGCCTGCAGTCCGATCATCCCATCACTACCCCGGCATTACATAGTGTCTGGCCTCCTGCGTTTGCTGGCCTGCAGTCCGATCATCCCACCACTACCCCGGCATTACATGGTGTCTTGCGTCCTGCGTTTGCTGGCCTGCAGTCCGATCATCCCATCACTACCCCGGCATTACATGGTGTCTGGCCTCCTGCGTTTGCTGGCCTGCAGTCCGATCATCCCACCACTACCCCGGCATTACATGGTGTCTGGCCTCCTGCGTTTGCTGGCCTGCAGTCCGATCATCCCATCACTACCCCGGCATTACATGGTGTCTGGCCTCCTGCGTTTGCTGGCCTGCAGTCCGATCATCCCATCACTACCCCGGCATTACATGGTGTCTGGCCTCCTGCGTTTGCTGGCCTGCAGTTCAATCATTCCATCACTACCTCGGCATTACATAGTGTCTGGCCTCCTGCGTTTGCTGGCCTGCAGTCCGATCATCCCACCACTACCTCGGCATTACATGGTGTCTGGCCTCCTGCGTTTGCTGGCCTGCAGTTCAATCATTCCATCACTACCTCGGCATTACATGGTGTCTGGCCTCCTGCGTTTGCTGGCCTGCAGTTCAATCATTCCATCACTACCTCGGCATTACATAGTGTCTGGCCTCCTGCGTTTGCTGGCCTGCAGTCCGATCATCCCACCACTACCTCGGCATTACATAGTGTCTGGCCTCCTGCGTTTGCTGGTCTGCAGTCTGATCATCCCATCACTACCCTGGCATTACATGGTGTCTGGCGTCCTGCGTTTGCTGGTCTGCAGTCTGATCATCCCATCACTACCCCGGCATTACATGGTGTCTGGCCTCCTGCGTTTGCTGGCCTGCAGTCCGATTATCCCACCACTACCCCGGCATTACATGGTGTCTGGCGTCCTGCGTTTGCTGGCCTGCAGTCTGATCATCCCATCACTACCCCGGCATTACATAGTGTCTGGCGTCCTGCGTTTGCTGGCCTGCAGTCTGATCATCTCATCACTACCCCGGCATTACATAGTGTCTGGCCTCCTGCGTTTGCTGGCCTGCAGTCTGATCATCTCATCACTACCCCGGCATTACATAGTGTCTGGCCTCCTGCGTTTGCTGGCCTGCAGTCTGATCATCCTATCACTACCCCGGCATTACATAGTGTCTGGCGTCCTGCGTTTGCTGGCCTGCATTCCGATCATCCCACCACTACCCCGGCATTACACGGTGTCTGGCGTCCTGCGTTTGCTGGCCTGCAGTCCAATCATTCCACCACTACCCCGGCATTACATAGTGTCTGGCCTCCTGCGTTTGCTGGCCTGCAGTTTGATCATCCCATCACTACCCCGGCATTACATGGTGTCTGGCCTCCTGCGTTTGCTGGCCTGCAGTCCAATCATCCCATCACTACCCCGGCATTACATAGTGTCTGGCCTCCTGCGTTTGCTGGCCTGCAGTCCGATCATCCCACCACTACCCCGGCATTACATGGTGTCTGGCCTCCTGCGTTTGCTGGCCTGCAGTCCGATCATCCCATCGCTACCCCGGCATTACATGGTGTCTGGCGTCCTGCGTTTGCTGGCCTGCAGTCCGATCATCCCACCACTACCCCGGCATTACATGGTGTCTGGCGTCCTGCGTTTGCTGGCCTGCAGTCCGATCATCCCACCACTACCCCGGCATTACATGGTGTCTGGCGTCCTGCGTTTGCTGGCCTGCAGTCCGATCATCCCATCACTACCCCGGCATTACATAGTGTCTGGCCTCCTGCGTTTGCTGGCCTGCAGTCCGATCATCCCACCACTACCCCGGCATTACATAGTGTCTGGCCTCCTGCGTTTGCTGGCTTGCAGTCTGATCATCCCATCACTACCCCGGCATTACATAGTGTCTGGCCTCCTGTGTTTGCTGGCCTGCAGTCCGATCATCCCATCACTACCCCGGCATTACATGGTGTCTGGCCTCCTGCGTTTGCTGGCCTGCAGTCCGATCATCCCATCACTACCCCGGCATTACATAGTGTCTGGCCTCCTGCGTTTGCTGGCCTGCAGTCCGATCATCCCACCACTACCCCGGCATTACATGGTGTCTTGCGTCCTGCGTTTGCTGGCCTGCAGTCCGATCATCCCATCACTACCCCGGCATTACATGGTGTCTGGCCTCCTGCGTTTGCTGGCCTGCAGTCCGATCATCCCACCACTACCCCGGCATTACATGGTGTCTGGCCTCCTGCGTTTGCTGGCCTGCAGTCCGATCATCCCATCACTACCCCGGCATTACATGGTGTCTGGCCTCCTGCGTTTGCTGGCCTGCAGTCCGATCATCCCATCACTACCCCGGCATTACATGGTGTCTGGCCTCCTGCGTTTGCTGGCCTACAGTTCAATCATTCCATCACTACCTCGGCATTACATGGTGTCTGGCCTCCTGCGTTTGCTGGCCTGCAGTCTGATCATCCCACCACTACCTCGGCATTACATGGTGTCTGGCCTCCTGCGTTTGCTGGCCTGCAGTTCAATCATTCCATCACTACCTCGGCATTACATGGTGTCTGGCCTCTTGCGTTTGCTGGCCTGCAGTCTGATCATCTCATCACTACCCCGGCATTACATAGTGTCTGGCCTCCTGCGTTTGCTGGCCTGCAGTCCGATCATCCCATCACTACCCCGGCATTACATGGTGTCTGGCCTCCTGCGTTTGCTGGCCTGCAGTTCAATCATTCCATCACTACCTCGGCATTACATGGTGTCTGGCCTCCTGCGTTTGCTGGCCTGCAGTCCGATCATCCCACCACTACCTCGGCATTACATGGTGTCTGGCCTCCTGCGTTTGCTGGCCTGCAGTTCAATCATTCCATCACTACCTCGGCATTACATGGTGTCTGGCCTCTTGCGTTTGCTGGCCTGCAGTCTGATCATCTCATCACTACCCCGGCATTACATAGTGTCTGGCCTCCTGCGTTTGCTGGCCTGCAGTCCGATCATCCCATCACTACCCCGGCATTACATAGTGTCTGGCCTCCTGCGTTTGCTGGCCTGCAGTCCGATCATCCCATCACTACCCCGGCATTACATAGTGTCTGGCGTCCTGCGTTTGCTGGCCTGCAGTCCTATCATCCCATCACTACCCCGGCATTACATAGTGTCTGGCCTCCTTCGTTTGCTGGCCTGCAGTCCGATCATCCCACCACTAACCCGGCATTACATGGTGTCTGGCCTCCTGCGTTTGCTGGCCTGCAGTCCGATCATCCCACCACTACCCCGGCATTACATGGTGTCTGGCCTCCTGCGTTTGCTGGCCTGCAGTCCGATCATCCCATCACTACCCCGGCATTACATGGTGTCTGGCCTCCTGCGTTTGCTGGCCTGCAGTCCGATCATCCCATCACTACCCCGGCATTACATAGTGTCTGGCCTCCTGCGTTTGCTGGCCTGCAGTCCGATCATCCCATCACTACCCCGGCATTACATAGTGTCTGGCGTCCTGCGTTTGCTGGCCTGCAGTCCTATCATCCCATCACTACCCCGGCATTACATAGTGTCTGGCCTCCTGCGTTTGCTGGCCTGCAGTCCGATCATCCCACCACTAACCCGGCATTACATGGTGTCTGGCCTCCTGCGTTTGCTGGCCTGCAGTCCGATCATCCCACCACTACCCCGGCATTACATAGTGTCTGGCGTCCTGCGTTTGCTGGCCTGCAGTTTGATCATCCCATCACTACCCCGGCATTACATGGTGTCTGGCGACCTGCGTTTGCTGGCCTGCAGTCCGATCATCCCATCACTACCTCGGCATTACATGGTGTCTGGCGTCCTGCGTTTGCTGGCCTGCAGTCCGATCATCCCACCACTACCCCGGCATTACATAGTGTCTGGCCTCCTGCAGTTGCTGGCCTGCAGTCTGATCATCCCACCACTACCCCGGCATTACATAGTGTCTGGCCTCCTGCGTTTGCTGGCCTGCAGTCCGATCATCTCATCACTACCCCGGCATTACATAGTGTCTGGCCTCCTGCGTTTGCTGGCCTGCAGTCCGATCATCCCACCACTACCCCGGCATTACATAGTGTCTGGCCTCCTGCGTTTGCTGGCCTGCAGTCCGATCATCCCATCACTACCCCGGCATTACATGGTGTCTGGCCTCCTGCGTTTGCTGGCCTGCAGTCCGATCATCCCATCACTACCCCGGCATTACATAGTGTCTGGTGTCCTGCGTTTGCTGGCCTGCAGTCTGATCATCCCACCACTACCCCGGCATTACATGGTGTCTGGCCTCCTGCGTTTGCTGGCCTGCAGTCCGATCATCCCACCACTACCCCGGCATTACATGGTGTCTGGCCTCCTGCGTTTGCTGGCCTGCAGTCCGATCATCCCACCACTACCCCGGCATTACATAGTGTCTGGCCTCCTGCATTTGCTGGCCTGCAGTCTGATCATCCCATCACTACCCCGGCATTACATAGTGTCTGGCCTCCTGCGTTTGCTGGCCTGCAGTCCGATCATCCCATCACTACCCCGGCATTACATAGTGTCTGGCCTCCTGCGTTTGCTGGCCTGCAGTCTGATCATCCCATCACTACCCCGGCATTACATAGTGTCTGGCCTCCTGCGTTTGCTGGTCTGCAGTCTGATCATCCCATCACTACCCCGGCATTACATGGTGTCTGGCGTCCTGCGTTTGCTGGTCTGCAGTCTGATCATCCCATCACTACCCCGGCATTACATGGTGTCTGGCCTCCTGCGTTTGCTGGCCTGCAGTCCGATCATCCCACCACTACCCCGGCATTACATGGTGTCTGGCGTCCTGCGTTTGCTGGCCTGCAGTCTGATCATCCCATCACTACCCCGGCATTACATAGTGTCTGGCGTCCTGCGTTTGCTGGCCTGCAGTCTGATCATCTCATCACTACCCCGGCATTACATAGTGTCTGGCCTCCTGCGTTTGCTGGCCTGCAGTCTGATCATCTCATCACTACCCCGGCATTACATAGTGTCTGGCCTCCTGCGTTTGCTGGCCTGCAGTCTGATCATCCTATCACTACCCCGGCATTACATAGTGTCTGGCGTCCAGCAGAGTGAAGGCAGATAGCCGTAACGTACATGACTGAGGCAGTGATAGATCCAGGAAAGGGTTAAGGAGTAAGGGATGGGGTTTTTACCTAAGGAATGTGGTGGGGGGTGAGCGAGCAGGAGGAGAGACTGGGGGCAGGGGCCATATAAGAAATAGGTCCCATGTTAAGGTGTCATTCCTTTGTCCTGGACTCAAAGACTGAACCAGCAGTATGGATGCCTTGCTGAAGAGCGTTCAGGTTGCGGCTTTGACGTGTAGGCCCGAATGGATTCAGGCCCAGCTAGACGAATTGCTGAAGAGTGCCCGGGATACATCATCTGTCCCTTCTGAACTTTCTGAACATCAAACTCTAAGAAGATCAAGACCTCCAGAGAGACTAACTTCTGAAATGGCCAATAGGACTCACAATAGGATCATAAGTCCTTCTGTTACTTCTAGGAAAAGAGCAAAGCGCAGCACGGCCTTTGATCCTTCTTACAAACCAGGAAGGAAACTACAGTACAAGAATAACAAGGGACAGAGAAAAGAGCCCGACCATCTAACCAGAGAGACACCAAGAAGTGCAAGGAGAAAGTCCAGCTCTACTGAGGTGCCAGCCAGAGAAGCAGCCACACAAGCTACAACTGACGTGACCACAGCCCACCATGAATCCTTAGAACTTCCTCAACAAACTTTGCATCATTCTAGAGGACATCATACGGCCTCACCCCAGGAAATGAACCAACACGGGGGGATGGGCTTAGGACACACAACATTTCCGGATCCGGGTTCTCATTACACGAGGAGTGGTAGGAATCCAAAAAGACAACTGCGCAAAAGTACTTTAACCAGACAAAGACTTCATCGGCCGGCTCAGGATGTGAGTCAGGCAATAAATCTACAGCTACAAGACTCAGAAGAGATTCCAGACAATGACTATGACACAGATAACGACTCCCCACTAGAGGGCAGCAGCACGCAGCACTTCAATAATGGAGGGGCTGTAGAGACTATAACTAATACGTCACGGACGGCTGGTCAACCTAGGACGCAGCCAGGTATTGGTGAGAACAATTTTTCTTGTCCTATATCTAGTGTAACAACACCTGTAATGAGTCCAGTGGGCGCAGTTGGGGGTACGGGTCCCGGCAATGTAGGATGGGATCTTAATTCAGTAGTACAGCAATTAGTGTCAGGGGTTAAGGAGGCTTTGAGTCAGTCTAGCTTACCCATAACTTCTTCTCCTATTGCTGCATGGTGCGGGAATGGTCGCCGGACATCGGAGGTGGTAAGTCAGTCGTGTGCTGATCCAGAGACACAGGAGGACGCAGTAATTTCACAAGGGGTTACATTATCTGATGCAGCAAAAGGAGAATTATATGTATGTTTTGAGGGTCCTCTAGGAATTCATTTGAAACAGGAGGTTAGGGAGAAGATTTGGGCCGACGAATATGTGGAAATATTTTCATTATTGCCCTTAGAAAAATATAACTTGGATAGAGTAAGGTTTGATGAGAGGAAAAGAGAGGAACAAGAAAGACGGTATTGTCTCATCCCCCAAACATTTAGCAATTGGTTCCAGGCCTTTGCCATATTAGCAAGTGTAATAGGCCAAAAAACTCCTGAACATTGCTCTGCCTTATTTTGTTACATGAATTCTATCGGGGAGGCGCACCGTGTGTATGGAGGTTTAGCATGGCTGCGCTATGATGAGCAGTTTCGCCAACGAAAGGCTGGTCGCCAAGGGATTCGTTGGGATCACAAAGATATTGGTTTATGGATGCGTCTCATGACAGCGCCACGTGGGGTTAATCAGCCCTTTCAGGGCTATGTCGGCAGATCATCAGCAATCGGATTGTCGTCAGCAAACAGAAAAGGTTGCTGCTGGCAGTTCAATGATAGCCAGTGCAGATTCGGAAACACATGCAGGTACAGACATGAATGCACCTTCTGTAGTGGAAACCATAGCCTATCAAAATGCTTTAAACGAAATAAAACCCCAACAGCAGAGATTAACCAAAAAGGGGGAAACCCCAATTAGACTCGGGGAGATGGTGGGCTATCTAAGCAGGTACCCAGATAGAAAAGCAGCACAATTGCTGGGGGAGGGTTTCTCAGAAGGTTTTAAGATCCCATCTACTTCGGGCCCATTAACCTGTTCTCGTAACCTTGCTTCAGCTTATACATATTCTCACATTGTCTCCACAAAACTAAACAAAGAAATTGACCTGGGCCGCATGGCAGGCCCATTCCCCAAAATGCCAATAGAAAACTTAAGGGTCTCTCCATTGGGGGTGGTCCCAAAGAAGGAACCCAATAAGTTTAGGCTGATCCATCATCTGTCCTTCCCTCATGGAAGCTCAGTTAATGATGGAATCGATCAGGAACTTTGCACAGTCTCGTATACTTCATTTGATACAGCGATTGCATGGGTACAGAAGTACGGCAGAGGAGCTTTAATGGCAAAAACAGACATTGAAGCTGCCTTTAGACTCTTACCAGTCCATCCAGAAAGCTTCCATCTCTTGGGTTGTCAGTGGCAGGGAATGTTTTATGTAGACTTGTGTTTACCGATGGGCTGCTCCATCTCATGCTCCTTGTTTGAATCATTTAGCACATTTTTGGAGTGGGTAGTAAAGAAGGAAGCCGGCGTGCGTTCTGTCCTGCATTATCTAGATGATTTCCTATGTATAGGTCCACCAAAGTCATTTGTTTGTGCTTCATTATTGGCAGCGATTCGGTCGGTTTTTAAGTGTTTTGGAGTACCGTTAGCATCAGATAAAACAGAAGGCCCGTCTACACTTATCAAGTTTTTAGGAATTTTGATTGACAGTGAAGCAATGGAGTGCAGATTACCGGATGACAAGGTCAGTGATCTGCTGGAGGCAGTCAGAGAAGCTAGATCTCACCGTAAGATCAGATTAAAGGATCTACAATCGCTGTTAGGAAAAATGAACTTTGCGTGTCGCATTATTCCAATGGGTAGAGTTTTTTGTAGGCGCCTAGCTGCAGCTACCTCAGGCATAACCTTTCCACATCACTTTGTGCGGCTGGCTAGAACATTAAAGGACGATCTGGCGGTATGGGAACAGTTCTTAATGGAGTTTAATGGGAGGTCATTGTGGATCAGACCACCGGTTTCAAATTTTGATCTAGACATCCACACTGATGCAGCGGGGTCAACTGGTTTTGGTGCATATTGTTCTGGACAGTGGTGTGCAGATAGGTGGCCAGAGAGTTGGAGAAACAATGGGTTAACACGAAACTTAGTACTCCTTGAATTGTTCCCCATAGTGGTTGCTTGTGAAATTTGGTGCAATATTTTCCAAAACCGAAAAGTGAGATTTCATTGTGATAACTTGGGAGTTGTAGAAGTCATCAACAAACAATCAGCTTCTTCCCTGCCTGTTGTTACGTTGCTGCGTCATCTAGTGCTGCGCTGCTTAAAGTCAAATTGTCAGATTACAGCTGTGCATGTCCCCGGTGTTTGCAATTCTGTGGCTGATGCTCTGTCTCGTTTTCAGTGGGACAGATTCCGTTCGTTAGCCCCGATGGCAGAGGTACAAGGCAAGAAGTGTCCGGATTTTCTGTGGTCACTGCCAGTGACACCGCATACGCTCTGATAGAACGGTCTGTGGGTGTAAGCACATGGCAGAGGTACCAGTCAGCATGGAGGGAATGGGAAGACTTGTGTGCTCTAGTGGCACATGATGCCAGTGTACATGACAATGTTTCCTTGTTGTTATTTTACATTAGCAGGGCCTTTGTGGACGGTACTTCATTGTCCAGTATTGATAGTAAAATGTCTGGATTAGCTTTTTGGTTTAAGTTGCACGACTTCACTGATTACACAAAGCATTTTTTAGTTAAGCAGGCCCTAAAGGGTTACAGGAAAAGTTGTAAGAGGACCAGAGATAAACGGCGTCCGATTTCTTTCCAGTTATTGCAGCAGATACTGAGTGTACTAGGCCGAGTCTGGAGCAGTCCGTTTGAAGTGTTTCTCTTTAGTTGTGCATTCACACTGGCCTTTTTTGGAGCTTTTAGAATCAGCGAGTTAGTGTCGAGTAGCTCCACCAGAAGTGGGGGTCTACAAGCTGAGGACATGCATCAGTACACAGACAGAGGGGGTCTACAAGCCGAGGACGTGCATCAGTACACAGACAGAGGGGGTCTACAAGCCGAGGACGTGCATCAGTACACAGACAGAGGGGGTCTACAAGCCGAGGACGTGCATCAGTACACAGACAGAGGGGGTCTACAAGCTGAGGACATGCATCAGTACACAGACAGACGGGGTCTACAAGCCGAGGACGTGCATCAGTACACAGACAGATTGGAATGTTTTCTGGCAAAGTCAAAAACTGATCAACAGGGTAGAGGAAAATGGATCACATTGTTTCCTTTAAGCGGTTCCAGGGCCTGCCCGGTCATCTGTTTTAGAAACTATGTCTCAATAAGGCCAAATATCCAAGGTTCATTACTAATTCATGAGGATTGTAAGTCATTGTCACAATTTCAATTCACAGCAGTTCTTAAAAAATGCCTGACAATATTGGGAGAGTCTCCAAATGCATTCACTTCACACTCGTTTAGGATAGGAGCAGCCACAGAAGCTGTAGATGGGGCTTAGGGCCTGACATAGTTAAAAAAATCGGGAGATGGGAATCGAGCAGATTTAAGAGTTACATTAGATTACATTTATTATAAATGGCGTACATGTATATATATATATATGTGTACATTTTGGTAATCTTATAGTAGTTGTGTCTTCATTTAGACAATTGTGTGATAATTGTGTTTTTGTTTTTTGTTTTAGCTGAACAGCAATGCCTGGTTTGGATCATGGGACATTCATTTGTTTTTTGGGGGGCCTTACGTGCAGCAGTCAGGCCTAATGGTAAACAGTTGGGGTTGCCCAGTTCCTTGGCACGGGTGACATGGATAGGAAAGAGGGGAATGCAGTGGCATCAGCTGTTAAAAGAAATCCAGTATCATGTGGAGTTCTACCGCCCCCCGGACGTCTTACTTATCCATTTAGGTGGTAATGATTTAGCAATAAGAACATCAAGACATTTAGTTAGGAACATAAAGCTTGATATGTTGAATTTATGGAGGTCTTACCCAGAAACAGTGGTGGTCTGGTCGGATATAGTAGCTAGACAAATGTGGAGAACAGCGCGATCAGTGGCTCGCATCAATAATACAAGGATAAAGGTTAATAAAAAAAATAACAAAATTTGTGTTGGAAAACGGAGGGGTGGCCATACGTCACCAGATGCTGGAAAATACAAAGGAACAATTTTGGAGAGATGATAAGGTACATCTTAATGACATTGGCATTGATATATGGATGTTGGGAATACAAGAAGGAGTAGAACGAGCCATTAAGTTGTGGAGGAACTCACTCTTGTAAGGTGTCACAAGAGCGAGTCTTGGCGGGATGTGGTTGTTTAAACCCCCTCTTTGTTGGTTGGAGAATTATGTTTTTAATGGGGTCCCTGGGCCAGAGCTCAGCGGACAGTGGAATATGGGTCCCTGGGGAGGAGCTCAGTGGACAGTGGAATAGATGGGTCCCTGGGGAGGAGCTCAGCGGACACAAGGAAAATGATCAAGGGGTATACCCAGATTCCCCCTTGAGCTAGGTGTACACGGCGGAGGGGGATATGGGGCTGGGATTTATAACAACCACATCTCTGGGCCGATAATCTTGTTTTTTCTTGTTGATGTTTTTTCTTATAAAAAATAAAGGGCTGCTGTGGCCAAAATTTTAATCCATGTCACGCAGTGTGTGGTGTCTTATTTATTAGGTTACCAGGAGCGCAATTCACTAGTCCATCAGTCAAGCAGAGTGAAGGCAGATAGCCGTAACGTACATGACTGAGGCAGTGATAGATCCAGGAAAGGGTTAAGGAGTAAGGGATGGGGTTTTTACCTAAGGAATGTGGTGGGGGGTGAGCGAGCAGGAGGAGAGACTGGGGGCAGGGGCCATATAAGAAATAGGTCCCATGTTAAGGTGTCATTCCTTTGTCCTGGACTCAAAGACTGAACCAGCAGTTGTCCCACCCACCCTCCCTATAATAAAGGGAAATGTATCAATATCAGGACTTTGCAACACTGTCAATATTCTAACAATGTTTTGGTATTCAACATCATCGGTATTTTATCAACATTATTAGTATTGTATCGTATTGTATCAATTGTTATCAGTAATGTATCCAAATTGACAATGTCATATCAACATATTAATATTGTATTAACATTTTAATATTGTATGTTACAGCAGCATTTGGCGGCGGCGGGATGTGGTTGTTTAAACCCCCTCTTTGTTGGTTGGAGAATTATGTTTTTAATGGGGTCCCTGGGCCAGAGCTCAGCGGACAGTGGAATATGGGTCCCTGGGGAGGAGCTCAGTGGACAGTGGAATAGATGGGTCCCTGGGGAGGAGCTCAGTGGACACAAGGAAAATGATCAAGGGGTATACCCAGATTCCCCCTTGAGCTAGGTGTACACGGCGGAGGGGGATATGGGGCTGGGATTTATAACAACCACATCTCTGGGCCGATAATCTTGTTTTTTCTTGTTGATGTTTTTTCTTATAAAAAATAAAGGGCTGCTGTGGCCAAAATTTTAATCCATGTCACGCAGTGTGTGGTGTCTTATTTATTAGGTTACCAGGAGCGCAATTCACTAGTCCATCAGTCATGCGTTTGCTGGCCTGCATTCCGATCATCCCACCACTACCCCGGCATTACACGGTGTCTGGCGTCCTGCGTTTGCTGGCCTGCAGTCCAATCATTCCACCACTACCCCGGCATTACATAGTGTCTGGCCTCCTGCGTTTGCTGGCCTGCAGTTTGATCATCCCATCACTACCCCGGCATTACATGGTGTCTGGCCTCCTGCGTTTGCTGGCCTGCAGTCCAATCATCCCATCACTACCCCGGCATTACATAGTGTCTGGCCTCCTGCGTTTGCTGGCCTGCAGTCCGATCATCCCATCACTACCCCGGCATTACATGGTGTCTGGCCTCCTGCGTTTGCTGGCCTGCAGTCCGATCATCCCATCACTACCCCGGCATTACATGGTGTCTGGCGTCCTGCGTTTGCTGGCCTGCAGTCCGATCATCCCACCACTACCCCGGCATTACATGGTGTCTGGCGTCCTGCGTTTGCTGGCCTGCAGTCCGATCATCCCACCACTACCCCGGCATTACATGGTGTCTGGCGTCCTGCGTTTGCTGGCCTGCAGTCCGATCATCCCATCACTACCCCGGCATTACATAGTGTCTGGCCTCCTGCGTTTGCTGGCCTGCAGTCCGATCATCCCACCACTACCCCGGCATTACATAGTGTCTGGCCTCCTGCGTTTGCTGGCCTGCAGTCTGATCATCCCATCACTACCCCGGCATTACATAGTGTCTGGCCTCCTGCGTTTGCTGGCCTGCAGTCCGATCATCCCATCACTACCCCGGCATTACATGGTGTCTGGCCTCCTGCGTTTGCTGGCCTGCAGTCCGATCATCCCATCACTACCCCGGCATTACATAGTGTCTGGCCTCCTGCGTTTGCTGGCCTGCAGTCTGATCATCCCACCACTACCCCGGCATTACATAGTGTCTGGCCTCCTGCGTTTGCTGGCCTGCAGTCTGATCATCCCATCACTACCCCGGCATTACATAGTGTCTGGCCTCCTGCGTTTGCTGGCCTGCAGTCCGATCATCCCATCACTACCCCGGCATTACATAGTGTCTGGCCTCCTGCGTTTGCTGGCCTGCAGTCCGATCATCCCATCACTACCTCGGCATTACATGGTGTCTGGCCTCCTGCGTTTGCTGGCCTGCAGTCCGATCATCCCATCACTACCCCGGCATTACATAGTGTCTGGCGTCCTGCATTTGCTGGCCTGCAGTCCGATCATCCCACCACTAACCCGGCATTACATGGTGTCTGGCCTCCTGCGTTTGCTGGCCTGCAGTCCGATCATCCCATCACTACCCCGGCATTACATAGTGTCTGGCCTCCTGCGTTTGCTGGCCTGCAGTCCGATCATCCCAGCACTACCCCGGCATTACATAGTGTCTGGCCTCCTGCGTTTGCTGGCCTGCAGTCCGATCATCCCACCACTACCCCGGCATTACATAGTGTCTGGCCTCCTGCGTTTGCTGGCCTGCAGTCTGATCATCCCATCACTACCCCGGCATTACATAGTGTCTGGTCTCCTGCGTTTGCTGGCCTGCAGTCCGATCATCCCACCACTACCCCGGCATTACATAGTGTCTGGCCTCCTGCGTTTGCTGGCCTGCAGTCCGATCATCCCACCACTACCCCGGCATTACATGGTGTCTGGCGTCCTGCGTTTGCTGGCCTGCAGTCCGATCATCCCACCACTACCCCGGCATTACATGGTGTCTGGCCTCCTGCATTTGCTGGCCTGCAGTTTGATCATCCCACCACTACCCCGGCATTACATGGTGTCTGGCCTCCTGCGTTTGCTGGCCTGCAGTCCGATCATCCCACCACTACCCCGGCATTACATAGTGTCTGGCCTCCTGTGTTTGCTGGCCTGCAGTCCGATCATCCCATCACTACCCCGGCATTACATGGTGTCTGGCCTTCTGCGTTTGCTGGCCTGCAGTCTGATCATCCCATCACTACCCCGGCATTACATGGTGTCTGGCCTCCTGCGTTTGCTGGCCTGCAGTCTGATCATCCCATCACTACCCCGGCATTACATAGTGTCTGGCCTCCTGCGTTTGCTGGCCTGCAGTCCGATCATCCCACCACTACCCCGGCATTACATAGTTTCTGGCCTCCTGCGTTTGCTGGCCTGCAGTCTGATCATCCCATCACTACCCCGGCATTACATAGTGTCTGGCCTCCTGCGTTTGCTGGCCTGCAGTCCGATCATCCCACCACTACCCCGGCATTACATAGTGTCTTGCGTCCTGCGTTTGCTGGCCTGCAGTCCGATCATCCCATCACTACCTCGGCATTACATGGTGTCTGGCCTCCTGCGTTTGCTGGCCTGCAGTCCGATCATCCCATCACTACCCCGGCATTACATGGTGTCTGGCCTCCTGCGTTTGCTGGCCTGCAGTCCGATCATCCCATCACTACCCCGGCATTACATAGTGTCTGGCCTCCTGCGTTTACTGGCCTGCAGTCCGATCATCCCATCACTACCCCGGCATTACATAGTGTCTGGCCTCCTGCGTTTGCTGGCCTGCAGTCTGATCATCCCATCACTACCCCGGCATTACATAGTGTCTGGCCTCCTGCGTTTGCTGGCCTGCAGTCCGATCATCCCATCACTACCCCGACATTACATAGTGTCTGGTCTCCTGCTTTTGCTGGCCTGCAGTCCGATCATCCCATCACTACCCCGGCATTACATAGTGTCTGGTCTCCTGCGTTTGCTGGCCTGCAGTCCGATCATCCCATCACTACCCCGGCATTACATGGTGTCTGGCCTCCTGCGTTTGCTGGCCTGCAGTCCGATCATCCCACCACTACCCCGGCATTACATAGTGTCTGGTCTCCTGCATTTGCTAGCCTGCAGTCCGATCATCCCATCACTACCCCGGCATTACATAGTGTCTGGCCTCCTGCGTTTGCTGGCCTGCAGTTCAATCATTCCATCACTACCCCGGCATTACATAGTGTCTGGCCTCCTGCGTTTGCTGGCCTGCAGTCTGATCATCCCATCACTACCCCGGCATTACATAGTGTCTGGTCTCCTGCGTTTGCTGGCCTGCAGTCCGATCATCCCAGCACTACCCCGGCATTACATAGTGTCTGGCCTCCTGCGTTTGCTGGCCTGCAGTCCGATCATCCCACCACTACCCCGGCATTACATAGTGTCTGGCCTCCTGCGTTTGCTGGCCTGCAGTCTGATCATCCCATCACTACCCCGGCATTACATAGTGTCTGGTCTCCTGCGTTTGCTGGCCTGCAGTCCGATCATCCCACCACTACCCCGGCATTACATAGTGTCTGGCCTCCTGCGTTTGCTGGCCTGCAGTCCGATCATCCCACCACTACCCCGGCATTACATGGTGTCTGGCGTCCTGCGTTTGCTGGCCTGCAGTCCGATCATCCCACCACTACCCCGGCATTACATGGTGTCTGGCCTCCTGCATTTGCTGGCCTGCAGTTTGATCATCCCACCACTACCCCGGCATTACATGGTGTCTGGCCTCCTGCGTTTGCTGGCCTGCAGTCCGATCATCCCACCACTACCCCGGCATTACATAGTGTCTGGCCTCCTGTGTTTGCTGGCCTGCAGTCCGATCATCCCATCACTACCCCGGCATTAC
Organism: Anomaloglossus baeobatrachus; assembly: GCF_048569485.1. Taxonomy (NCBI): domain Eukaryota; kingdom Metazoa; phylum Chordata; class Amphibia; order Anura; family Aromobatidae; genus Anomaloglossus; species Anomaloglossus baeobatrachus. The sequence goes on along the minus strand of NC_134359.1, from coordinate 3,091,990 downwards.
ATGGTGTCTGGCCTTCTGCGTTTGCTGGCCTGCAGTCTGATCATCCCATCACTACCCCGGCATTACATGGTGTCTGGCCTCCTGCGTTTGCTGGCCTGCAGTCTGATCATCCCATCACTACCCCGGCATTACATAGTGTCTGGCCTCCTGCGTTTGCTGGCCTGCAGTCCGATCATCCCACCACTACCCCGGCATTACATAGTTTCTGGCCTCCTGCGTTTGCTGGCCTGCAGTCTGATCATCCCATCACTACCCCGGCATTACATAGTGTCTGGCCTCCTGCGTTTGCTGGCCTGCAGTCCGATCATCCCACCACTACCCCGGCATTACATAGTGTCTTGCGTCCTGCGTTTGCTGGCCTGCAGTCCGATCATCCCATCACTACCTCGGCATTACATGGTGTCTGGCCTCCTGCGTTTGCTGGCCTGCAGTCCGATCATCCCATCACTACCCCGGCATTACATGGTGTCTGGCCTCCTGCGTTTGCTGGCCTGCAGTCCGATCATCCCATCACTACCCCGGCATTACATAGTGTCTGGCCTCCTGCGTTTACTGGCCTGCAGTCCGATCATCCCATCACTACCCCGGCATTACATAGTGTCTGGCCTCCTGCGTTTGCTGGCCTGCAGTCTGATCATCCCATCACTACCCCGGCATTACATAGTGTCTGGCCTCCTGCGTTTGCTGGCCTGCAGTCCGATCATCCCATCACTACCCCGACATTACATAGTGTCTGGTCTCCTGCTTTTGCTGGCCTGCAGTCCGATCATCCCATCACTACCCCGGCATTACATAGTGTCTGGTCTCCTGCGTTTGCTGGCCTGCAGTCCGATCATCCCATCACTACCCCGGCATTACATGGTGTCTGGCCTCCTGCGTTTGCTGGCCTGCAGTCCGATCATCCCACCACTACCCCGGCATTACATAGTGTCTGGTCTCCTGCATTTGCTAGCCTGCAGTCCGATCATCCCATCACTACCCCGGCATTACATAGTGTCTGGCCTCCTGCGTTTGCTGGCCTGCAGTTCAATCATTCCATCACTACCCCGGCATTACATAGTGTCTGGCCTCCTGCGTTTGCTGGCCTGCAGTCTGATCATCCCATCACTACCCCGGCATTACATAGTGTCTGGTCTCCTGCGTTTGCTGGCCTGCAGTCTGATCATCCCATCACTACCCCGGCATTACATAGTGTCTGGCCTCCTGCGTTTGCTGGCCTGCAGTCTGATCATCCCACCACTACCCCGGCATTACATAGTGTCTGGTCTCCTGCGTTTGCTGGCCTGCAGTCTGATCATCCCATCACTACCCCGGCATTACATGGTGTCTGGCCTCCTGCGTTTGCTGGCCTGCAGTCCGATCATCCCACCACTACCCCGGCATTACATAGTGTCTTGCGTCCTGCGTTTGCTGGCCTGCAGTCCGATCATCCCATCACTACCTCGGCATTACATGGTGTCTGGCCTCCTGCGTTTGCTGGCCTGCAGTCCGATCATCCCATCACTACCCCGGCATTACATGGTGTCTGGCCTCCTGCGTTTGCTGGCCTGCAGTCCGATCATCCCATCACTACCCCGGCATTACATAGTGTCTGGCCTCCTGCGTTTACTGGCCTGCAGTCCGATCATCCCATCACTACCCCGGCATTACATAGTGTCTGGCCTCCTGCGTTTGCTGGCCTGCAGTCTGATCATCCCATCACTACCCCGGCATTACATAGTGTCTTGCCTCCTGCGTTTGCTGGCCTGCAGTCCGATCATCCCACCACTACCCCGGCATTACATGGTGTCTGGCCTCCTGCGTTTGCTGGCCTGCAGTCCGATCATCCCATCACTACCCCGGCATTACATAGTGTCTGGCCTCCTGCGTTTACTGGCCTGCAGTCCGATCATCCCATCACTACCCCGGCATTACATAGTATCTGGCCTCCTGCGTTTGCTGGCCTGCAGTCTGATCATCCCATCACTACCCCAGCATTACATAGTGTCTGGCCTCCTGCGTTTGCTGGCCTGCAGTCCGATCATCCCACCACTACCCCGGCATTACATAGTGTCTGGCCTCCTGCATTTGCTGGCCTGCAGTCCGATCATCCCATCACTACCCCGGCATTACATGGTGTCTGGCCTCCTGCGTTTGCTGGCCTGCAGTCCGATCATCCCACCACTACCCCGGCATTACATAGTGTCTGGCCTCCTGCATTTGCTGGCCTGCAGTCCGATCATCCCATCACTACCCCGGCATTACATGGTGTCTGGCCTCCTGCATTTGCTGGCCTGCAGTCCGATCATCCCATCACTACCCCGGCATTACATGGTGTCTGGCCTCCTGCGTTTGCTGGCCTGCAGTCCGATCATTCCATCACTACCTCGGCATTACATAGTGTCTGGCCTCCTGCGTTTGCTGGCCTGCAGTCCGATCATCCCATCACTACCTCGGCATTACATAGTGTCTGGCCTCCTGCGTTTGCTGGCCTGCAGTCCGATCATCCCACCACTACCCCGGCATTACATAGTGTCTGGCCTCCTGCGTTTGCTGGCCTGCAGTCCGATCATCCCATCACTACCCCGGCATTACATAGTGTCTGGCCTCCTGCGTTTGCTGGCCTGCAGTCCGATCATCCTATCACTACCCGGGCATTACATGGTGTCTGGCCTCCTGCGTTTGCTGGCCTGCAGTCCGATCATCCCATCACTACCCCGGCATTACATGGTGTCTGGCCTCCTGCGTTTGCTGGCCTGCAGTCCGATCATCCCATCACTACCCCGGCATTACATAGTGTCTGGCCTCCTGCGTTTGCTGGCCTGCAGTCCGATCATCCCATCACTACCCCGGCATTACATAGTGTCTGGCCTCCTGCGTTTGCTGGCCTGCAGTCTGATCATCTCATCACTACCCCGGCATTACATGGTGTCTGGCCTCCTGCGTTTGCTGGCCTGCAGTCCGATCATCCTATCACTACCCCGGCATTACATGGTGTCTGGCCTCCTGCGTTTGCTGGCCTGCAGTTTGATCATCCCATCACTACCCCGGCATTACATAGTGTCTGGCCTCCTGCGTTTGCTGGCCTGCAGTCCTATCATCCCATCACTACCCCGGCATTACATGGTGTCTGGCCTCCTGCGTTTGCTGGCCTGCAGTTTGATCATCCCATCACTACCCCGGCATTACATGGTGTCTGGCCTCCTGCGTTTGCTGGCCTGCAGTCCGATCATCTCATCACTACCCCGGCATTACATAGTGTCTGGCCTCCTGCGTTTGCTGGCCTGCAGTTTGATCATCTCATCACTACCCCGGCATTACATAGTGTCTGGCCTCCTGCGTTTGCTGGCCTGCAGTTTGATCATCTCATCACTACCCCGGCATTACATGGTGTCTGGCGTCCTGCGTTTGCTGGCCTGCAGTTTGATCATCCCATCACTACCCCGGCATTACATAGTGTCTGGCCTCCTGCGTTTGCTGGCCTGCAGTTTGATCATCCCATCACTACCCCGGCATTACATAGTGTCTGGCCTCCTGCGTTTGCTGGCCTGCAGTTTGATCATCCCACCACTACCCCGGCATTACATAGTGTCTGGCGTCCTGCGTTTGCTGGCCTGCAGTCCGATCATCCCACCACTACCCCGGCATTACATGGTGTCTGGCGTCCTGCGTTTGCTGGCCTGCAGTCCGATCATCCCACCACTATCCCGGCATTACATAGTGCTGGCCTCCTGCGTTTGCTGGCCTGCAGTCCGATCATCCCATCACTACCCCGGCATTACATAGTGTCTGGCCTCCTGCGTTTGCTGGCCTGCAGTTTGATCATCCCACCACTATCCCGGCATTACATAGTGTCTGGCGTCCTGCGTTTGCTGGCCTGCAGTCTAATCATCCCACCACTACCCCGGCATTACATGGTGTCTGGCCTCCTGCGTTTGCTGGCCTGCAGTCCGATCATCCCATCACTACCCGGGCATTACATGGTGTCTGGCCTCCTGCGTTTGCTGGCCTGCAGTCCGATCATCCCACCACTACCCCGGCATTACATAGTGCTGGCCTCCTGCGTTTGCTGGCCTGCAGTTTGATCATCCCACCACTACCCCGGCATTACATGGTGTCTGGCGTCCTGCGTTTGCTGGCCTGCAGTCCGATCATCCCATCACTACCCCGGCATTACATGGTGTCTGGCCTCCTGCGTTTGCTGGCCTGCAGTCCGATCATCCCATCACTACCCCGGCATTACATGGTGTCTGGCCTCCTGCGTTTGCTGGCCTGCAGTCCGATCATCCCATCACTACCCCGGCATTACATGGTGTCTGGCCTCCTGCGTTTGCTGGCCTGCAGTCTGATCATCCCATCACTACCCCGGCATTACATGGTGTCTGGCCTCCTGCGTTTGCTGGCCTGCAGTCTGATCATCTCATCACTACCCCGGCATTACATAGTGTCTGGCGTCCTGCGTTTGCTGGCCTGCAGTCTGATCATCTCATCACTACCCCGGCATTACATAGAGTCTGGCGTCCTGCGTTTGCTGGTCTGCAGTCTGATCATCCCATCACTACCCCGGCATTACATGGTGTCTGGCCTCCTGCGTTTGCTGGTCTGCAGTCTGATCATCCCATCACTACCCCGGCATTACATGGTGTCTGGCCTCCTGCGTTTGCTGGCCTGCAGTCTGATCATCCCACCACTACCCCGGCATTACATGGTGTCTGGCCTCCTGCGTTTGCTGGCCTGCAGTCCGATCATCCCATCACTACCCCGGCATTACATAGTGTCTGGCCTCCTGCGTTTGCTGGCCTGCAGTCCGATTATCCCATCACTACCCCGGCATTACATGGTGTCTGGCGTCCTGCGTTTGCTGGCCTGCAGTCTGATCATCCCATCACTACCCCGGCATTACATAGTGTCTGGCCTCCTGCGTTTGCTGGCCTGCAGTCCCATCATCCCATCACTACCCCGGCATTACATAGTGCTGGCCTCCTGCGTTTGCTGGCCTGCAGTCCGATCCTCCCATCACTACCCCGGCATTACATAGTGTCTGGCCTCCTGCGTTTGCTGGCCTGCAGTTTGATCATCCCACCACTATCCCGGCATTACATAGTGTCTGGCGTCCTGCGTTTGCTGGCCTGCAGTCTAATCATCCCACCACTACCCCGGCATTACATGGTGTCTGGCCTCCTGCGTTTGCTGGCCTGCAGTCCGATCATCCCATCACTACCCCGGCATTACATAGTGCTGGCCTCCTGCGTTTGCTGGCCTGCAGTCCGATCATCCCATCACTACCCCGGCATTACATGGTGTCTGGCCTCCTGCGTTTGCTGGCCTGCAGTCCGATCATCCCACCTCTACCCCGGCATTACATAGTGTCTGGCCTCCTGCGTTTGCTGGCCTGCAGTCCTATCATCCCATCACTACCCCGGCATTACATGGTGTCTGGCCTCCTGCGTTTGCTGGCCTGCAGTCCGATCATCCCATCACTACCCGGGCATTACATGGTGTCTGGCCTCCTGCGTTTGCTGGCCTGCAGTCCGATCATCCCACCACTACCCCGGCATTACATGGTGTCTGGCCTCCTGCGTTTGCTGGCCTGCAGTCCGATCATCCCATCACTACCCCGGCATTACATGGTGTCTGGCCTCCTGCGTTTGCTGGCCTGCAGTCTGATCATCCCACCACTACCCCGGCATTACATAGTGTCTGGCGTCCTGCATTTGCTGGCCTGCAGTCCGATCATCCCACCACTACCCCGGCATTACATAGTGTCTGGCGTCCTGCATTTGCTGGCCTGCAGTCCGATCATCCCACCACTACCCCGGCATTACATAGTGTCTGGCCTCCTGCGTTTGCTGGCCTGCAGTCCGATCATCCTATCACTACCCCGGCATTACATAGTGTCTGGCCTCCTGCGTTTGCTGGCCTGCAGTCCGATCATCCCATCACTACCCCGGCATTACATAGTGTCTGGCGTCCTGCATTTGCTGGCCTGCAGTCCGATCATCCCATCACTACCCCGGAATTACATAGTGTCTGGCGTCCTGCATTTGCTGGCCTGCAGTCCGATCATCCCATCACTACCCCGGCATTACATGGTGTCTGGCCTCCTGCGTTTGCTGGCCTGCAGTTCAATCATTCCATCACTACCCCGGCATTACATAGTGTCTGGCCTCCTGCGTTTGCTGGCCTGCAGTCCGATCATCCCATCACTACCCCGGCATTACATGGTGTCTGGCCTCCTGCGTTTGCTGGCCTGCAGTCCGATCATCCCATCACTACCCCGGCATTACATAGTGTCTGGCCTCCTGCGTTTGCTGGCCTGCAGTCCGATCATCCCATCACTACCCCGGCATTACATAGTGTCTGGCGTCCTGCATTTGCTGGCCTGCAGTCCGATCATCCCACCACTACCCCGGCATTACATGGTGTCTGGCCTCCTGCGTTTGCTGGCCTGCAGTTTGATCATCCCACCACTACCCCGGCATTACATGGTGTCTGGCCTCCTGCGTTTGCTGGCCTGCAGTCCGATCATCCCATCACTACCCCGGCATTACATAGTGTCTGGCCTCCTGCGTTTGCTGGCCTGCAGTCCGATCATCCCATCACTACCCCGGAATTACATAGTGTCTGGCGTCCTGCATTTGCTGGCCTGCAGTCCGATCATCCCATCACTACCCCGGCATTACATGGTGTCTGGCGTCCTGCATTTGCTGGCCTGCAGTCCGATCATCCCATCACTACCCCGGCATTACATAGTGTCTGGCGTCCTGCATTTGCTGGCCTGCAGTCCGATCATCCCATCACTACCCCGGCATTACATGGTGTCTGGCCTCCTGCGTTTGCTGGCCTGCAGTCTGATCATCCCACCTCTACCCCGGCATTACATGGTGTCTGGCCTCCTGCGTTTGCTGGCCTGCAGTCCGATCATCCCATCACTACCCCGGAATTACATAGTGTCTGGCGTCCTGCGTTTGCTGGCCTGCAGTCCGATCATCTCATCACTACCCCGGCATTACATAGTGTCTGGCCTCCTGCGTTTGCTGGCCTGCAGTCTGATCATCCCACCACTACCCCGGCATTACATGGTGTCTGGCCTCCTGCGTTTGCTGGCCTGCAGTCCCATCATCCCACCACTACCCCGGCATTACATAGTGTCTGGCGTCCTGCGTTTGCTGGCCTGCAGTTTGATCATCCCACCACTACCCCGGCATTACATGGTGTCTGGCCTCCTGCGTTTGCTGGCCTGCAGTCCGATCATCCCATCACTACCCCGGCATTACATAGTGTCTGGCGTCCTGCATTTGCTGGCCTGCAGTCTGATCATCCCACCACTACCCCGGCATTACATAGTGTCTGGCGTCCTGCATTTGCTGGCCTGCAGTCCGATCATCCCATCACTACCCCGGCATTACATAGTGTCTGGCGTCCTGCATTTGCTGGCCTGCAGTCCGATCATCCCATCACTACCCCGGCATTACATGGTGTCTGGCCTCCTGCGTTTGCTGGCCTGCAGTCTGATCATCCCACCTCTACCCCGGCATTACATGGTGTCTGGCCTCCTGCGTTTGCTGGCCTGCAGTCCGATCATCCCATCACTACCCCGGAATTACATAGTGTCTGGCGTCCTGCGTTTGCTGGCCTGCAGTCCGATCATCTCATCACTACCCCGGCATTACATAGTGTCTGGCCTCCTGCGTTTGCTGGCCTGCAGTCCGATCATCCCATCACTACCCCGGCATTACATAGTGTCTGGCCTCCTGCGTTTGCTGGCCTGCAGTCCCATCATCCCATCACTACCCCGGCATTACATGGTGTCTGGCCTCCTGCGTTTGCTGGCCTGCAGTCCCATCATCCCATCACTACCCCGGCATTACATGGTGTCTGGCCTCCTGCGTTTGCTGGCCTGCAGTCCCATCATCCCATCACTACCCCGGCATTACATAGTGTCTGGCCTCCTGCGTTTGCTGGCCTGCAGTCCCATCATCCCATCACTACCCCGGCATTACATGGTGTCTTGCGTCCTGCGTTTGCTGGCCTGCAGTCTGATCATCCCACCACTACCCCGGCATTACATGGTGTCTGGCCTCCTGCGTTTGCTGGCCTGCAGTCCCATCATCCCACCACTACCCCGGCATTACATAGTGTCTGGCGTCCTGCGTTTGCTGGCCTGCAGTTTGATCATCCCACCACTACCCCGGCATTACATAGTGTCTGGCGTCCTGCGTTTGCTGGCCTGCAGTCCGATCATCCCATCACTACCCCGGCATTACATAGTGTCTGGCGTCCTGCATTTGCTGGCCTGCAGTCCGATCATCCTATCACTACCCCGGCATTACATGGTGTCTGGCCTCCTGCGTTTGCTGGCCTGCAGTCCGATCATCCCATCACTACCCCGGCATTACATGGTGTCTGGCCTCCTGCGTTTGCTGGCCTGCAGTCCGATCATCTCATCACTACCCCGGCATTACATGGTGTCTGGCCTCCTGCGTTTGCTGGCCTGCAGTCCGATCATCCTATCACTACCCCGGCATTACATGGTGTCTGGCCTCCTGCGTTTGCTGGCCTGCAGTCCGATCATCCTATCACTACCCCGGCATTACATAGTGTCTGGCCTCCTGCGTTTGTTGGCCTGCAGTCCGATCATCCCATCACTACCTCGGCATTACATAGTGTCTGGCGTCCTGCATTTGCTGGCCTGCAGTCCGATCATCCCACCACTACCCCGGCATTACATGGTGTCTGGCCTCCTGCATTTGCTGGCCTGCAGTCCGATCATCCTATCACTACCCCGGCATTACATAGTGTCTGGCCTCCTGCGTTTGTTGGCCTGCAGTCCGATCATTCCATCACTACCTCGGCATTACATAGTGTCTGGCGTCCTGCATTTGCTGGCCTGCAGTCCGATCATCCCATCACTACCCCGGCATTACATAGTGTCTGGCCTCCTGCGTTTGCTGGCCTGCAGTCCGATCATCCCACCACTACCCCGGCATTACATGGTGTCTGGCCTCCTGCGTTTGCTGGCCTGCAGTCCGATCATCCCATCACTACCCCGGCATTACATGGTGTCTGGCGTCCTGCGTTTGCTGGCCTGCAGTTTGATCATCCCACCACTACCCCGGCATTACATGAGGTAAGAGACATGGTTAATCAGAAGAACTATACTAAATTTAGTATTATTATTGTTATTATTATTACACCTACTACATAATGGGAGAGGAACTTGGAGATGGGAATATCCCTTTAAATGTGGTTTAGATTGAAAATTAATAAAATAATATTTATTCATTTATATAGCGCTATTAATTACGCAGCGCTTTACATACATTGGAATCACTGTCCCCATTGGGGCTCACAATCTAAGGTCCCTATCAGTCTTTGGAGTGTGGGAGGAAATCCGAACAAACACGGGGAGAACATACAAACTCCTTGCAGATGTTGTCCTTTGTGGGAATTGAACCCAGGACCCCAAAGGCTGCAAGACTGCAGTGCTAACCACTGAGCCACCAGAAGACTGCAGTGCTAACCACTGAGCCACCAGAAGACTGCAGTGCTAACCACTGAGCCACCTCAAGACTGCAGTGCTAACTACTGAGCCACCACAAGACTGCAGTGCTAACAACTGAGATGCCATGCCGCTCATATCTTCCTATGTTAACACTTATCCCGCCTGCCGCTGCAACCCATCACTCTTATGAAGTCTGATTGGTTTGCATTAAGTTTAACAGAAGAAACAGGCGGTGTCAGCAGCGGAGTGTAAGACTGCCCGCTATATTGCTCCTTTAGGACGTGTGCCCCTCCGTCAGGGCAGAAAGGTTCTGGGGTACCAGAAACATGGAGCTAAATTGTGTTTAAAAAGGGGAATGTGACACAGTGATGGAAAGGTTACACCTCATTTTGCTCGTTGGTCACATACTGTCTGCGTCCTCGTACAGTTCCAATCCTGAGGGACTATGTCCTAATATGAAGGTTGGGATGGAGCTACAAACCAGGAGTTTCCACAAACCTGTGTGTAGATTAATGCACGGCCAAGTGTGAGGGCCAGGGAGGACTGGTAGGCCCAGGAGGTGGATCCACTGGACCGAGCACCCCACCTGGAGGGCAGGGTACACGGTAGCTGGAGCACTAACGTGGCAGGAACGGGTGCAGGTATCAGGAAGCAAAGACAGGACCAGGTAACTAAGGTCACAGCGTACTTTAAGGAAGTATTAGGAAACAAGAACAAAGACCTGAGCACCTAGCTCACAAGACAAGGCATAGAAACACAAACGATGATCAGGCCCCGCCCACATGGAAAGGCCAGTCTTATATACTCAGCACAGCCTCAGGTCATTTCCTGCTGCAGCAGTGCTGGGGCTATAAGACCAGGTGAGTGGGCGCGGCCCGGTCCTATACAGAACATTAGTCAGAATAAGACTCCTGAGACCAGGAACAGGACTCTGGGGAGCATGAGCGGGAGCGACAGCCATGACTGGTGGACACGTGGACTGGATCAGTGGGTAAGGAGTGGTGCTGGGACACGGGGAGAGTGACAGTACCCCCCCCTTGAAGCCCCCCTCTCCTCGGCCGAGACATGAAGGCGCACCGAAGAGAGGCAGCAACGTACTTCCGGGACAACCAGGACCGGGCCTCAGGACCGCAATCGACCAGGAAGGACTGCTTACCCCGGACCGTTTTCATGGCCACTATGTCCCGTATCGGGGAACCCATGTCAGCGGCAAGGGAGGCAACGGAAAGGGAAGGACAGTCAGAAGCAGGACTGGAATCTTGGACGACCGGATCAGGCGTCTCGGACCGGGTATCAGACAATGTCTCATCCTGGGCAGCCGGTGGAGTCAAAGTCTCATCTCCAGAAGATGGTGGAATCAAGGTCTCAGAGACTGGGGATGATGGAACGACACTGGATAGCGTCGTCTCTTCTTCAGGATCCTGCAGCTTGACTGAGTCAAGTGCCAGAGGCTGAGGAACAGGCTGCAAGCAGGTTTCGTGGCACAAGGGACTCCAGCGGGTAATCGCGCCAGAGCGCCAACTAATAACAGGGTCATGGAGTTTCAGCTAGGGCAGGCCCAACAGGAGCTCAGGGGCCATCCTCGGGATCACATAGAAGGCGATGGTCTCCGTATGCGAAGTACCAACCTGGAGGTTCACGGGCTCGGTGGTATACCGGACAGGTTCGTAGAGCAGTTTGCCGTCTACAGAGGCGAACCAGAGAGGCTTCTTCAGCGGGGTGACAGGGACCTGGTATTTGTCTACCGTGGCCTGGTGGATAAAGTTGCCTCCTGCCCCAGAATTGATGTGGGCCTCAGCTGAAAACCGGGTCCCCTCTGTTGTCACCCGGACAGTCTGTTTAACTGGAATTAAAGGGATTTCGGTGGCAAGGGTGGCGGTCCCACCATCCCTTGGACCTGGGGTCTACCTGGTTTCTCCGGGCAAGAACGGAGCATATGTGAACCGTCTCCGCAATAGAAGCACAGGCCCCGGGCGAGCCGTTCTGCACGGCGTTGCTTGGCTTGGGTCAGACGGTCCACTTGCATGGGTTCTGGCGATAAGTCGCGGAAAGGCAGGGACGAGGGAGCAGTAGATCTCTATGGGGGCAAGATGTGGCGAGGTGGTCGCTTCTCCCGGACTATCTCTTTGGTACGCTTCTGAAAACGGAGGTCAATCCAGGTGGCCAGGGAAATCAAAGCGTCCAAGGTTTCTGGAACGTCACGGCCGGCTAGTTCGTCTTTGATGCGGCCAGAGAGACCTTCCCAAAAGGCTGCCGTCAAGGCCTCATTGTTCCAGCCCAGCTCAGAGGCGAGCGTGCGGAACTGGATGGCGTATTGGTAAGGGTCCCTTGGCGTAGCCGGAGGAGCGTAGAGGTCACTGCGGTAGTTCGTCCGGGTTCGTCGAAGGTGCCCCTGAAGGCTTGCAGGAACTCCTGGATGTCGGTGATCATCGGGTCCTCATTTTCCCACAGGGGGTTAATCCAGGCCAGGGCTTCGCCTTCCAGGTGTGACATCAGGAACGCCACCTTGGCCGGGTCTGAGACAAACAAGTGCGGGAGCAACTGGAAGTGCAGGGAGCACTGGTTCAGGAAACCACGGCAGGACTTGGGATCCCCTGCGTAGCGAGGCGGAGCAGCGAGGCGAAGTTGCAAGGCCGTGGAGGAAACTGGTTCAGACCTGGAGACTGGTTGCTGCGTGGACGAGGCGGCGGTCTGCAGCGTGTTTATAACCGGTGGTCCACGGACGCCAAGAATTTCAGCATCCTGTTCAGGGTTTCACGCTGTTGTGCCAGCTCCTGGCGCAGCTCAGCCAGCTCTGAATTCTGTGTCTCAGCGGGATCCATGGCCTGTGCTCCAGCGGGATCCATGGCCTGATCATACTGTGAGGGCCAGGGAGGACTGGTAGGCCCAAGAGGTGGATCCACTGGACCGATTACCCCACCTGGAGGGCAGGGTACACGGTAGCTGGAGCACTAACGTGGCAGGAACGGGTGCAGGTATCAGGAAGCAAAGACAGGACCAGGTCACTAAGGTCACAGCGTACTTTAAGGCAGTAATAGGAAACAGGAACAAAGACCTGAGCACCTAGCTCACAAGACAAGGCATAGAAATACAAACGATGATCAGGCCCCGCCCACATGGGCGGGGCCAGTCTTATATACTCAGCACAGCCTCAGGTCATTTCCTGTTGCAGCAGTGCTGGGGCTATAAGACCAGGTGAGTGGGCGCGGCCCGGTCCTATACAGAACATTAGTCAGAATCAGACTCCTGAGACCAGGAACAGGACTCTGGGGAGCATGAGCGGGAGCGGCAGCCATGACTGGTGAACACGTGGACTGGATCAGTGGGTAAGGAATGGTGCTGGGACACGGGGAGCGTGACACCATTAGAGTCGGAGATTGGCTGGACTACTCTGAAACACATTTGAAAAGCTGGCTGGAGACCATGGGTGGGGACGAGACTTCAGGTGATTGACCGGTCTGTGGGTATGTGAACACATGGTGGAGACCTGTTACCTGGAGCGGCGCCTTTCAGCTGGGCTCTGATTCATGCTGCCGGTGGATGGAGCGGAGGATGAAGCCACTATGAGTCCCTGATGTGGGCTGTGTGTAGAAACTATTCACGAGTCTGGAGCAGCAATCATTCTTCAGCTCTCGTCATCAGGCAGCGCTCGGGGACTGACGTCAGGATGTGGCCATTGCGCGTTGTCAAGCCATGGTGCCAGCCTCATAAATACTGAGACAATGCGAGCTCCCGGGTGCCAGGAGAGGGGGTAGTTAATTACTTTTTCGTTACCAGTCTCCACAATAGTGTCTGTGTTCCTGGCTTCTCATTTCCGCAGTTGAGGCCTGTGTGATCTTACGTGCCAAGTAGTGAGTGCTCTGCACAATGACACCATGGATGGGTGACCTTCCAGTGCCGCTCTCTCCTCAGTGTGTCCGTGTCCTCCACCATCCTGAAAGCTGCGCATAATCATCTGCCCCGAACACCGAACAATAGCAAACAATTTATAATTTATGAGCTGACACAAAGCAGAAGAAAATCTATCCTCACAGCCGAAAGAGGCCGGCGAGACACCTGCCAGCAACATTCACCGTATGCACCGCTCACTGCGACCTGCGAGACACCTGCCAGCAACATTCACCGTGTGCACCGCTTGCTGCGACCTGCGAGACACTTGCCAGCAGCATTCACCATGTGCACCGCTCACTGTGGCCTGGTGCATACAATACGAGGGGCGATCCAAAAGTAATGATAATCAATAATAAACACAATGAATATATTAAAAAATATATATATTTTTCTACATAGTCTCCTAACAAGTCTATACATTTAGTCCATATCTTTTCTAAACTTAGAATTCCCTTCGAAAAAAATTCTTGATCTTGACCCTCAAAAAAAATCCCCAATATTGTCGTCAAATTTCTTGCCTCGGATTTGTTCCTTGAGGCGAGGAAAGAGAGAGAAGTCACTGGGGGCTAGATCTGGTGAATAGGGGGGGTGTTCCACCAGTTCAAAGCCCGCTTCTTGAATGGTTGCCATGGCAACTGCAGCTTTGTGAGGCGGCACGTTATCTTGGTGAAACAGCACTCCAGCCCGAAGTTTGCCGCGCTTTTTCTCCTTGATAGCCTCCCGCAATTTTCTTATTTGTTCTGCGTAGTAGGAGCCCGTAATAGTGGCTGCCTTCTCCAAATATTCCACCATAATAATTCCTTCAGCGTCCCAAAAAACGGACTCCATAACCTTCCCTGCTGAGCTTGACACTTTGAATTTCTTCGGCGTCGGTTCGTCTGCTCGTTTCCATGTCATCGATTGTTGTTTAGTTTCGGGATCAAAGTGGTGGATCCAAGTCTCATCCATGGTCAAAAAACGTGACAAAAAATTCTCCTTGTCTGCTTGGAACTTTTGGAGATTTGCTATTGAAATGTCAACTCATTTCTTCTTTTGCTCGTCGGTTAACATTTTTGGCACCCAACGTGTGGAGACCTTTCTCATATGCAATTCTTTTGCAAGGATTCTTTGAATACTGCCACATGAGATCCCTGTGACCTCAGCTACATGCCTGATAGTCACTCTTCCATCTGCCAATACAACTTCAACTTTTTTCATGTTTTCTTCATTGAGGGACGTGGATGGGCGTCCTTCGCGATGTTCATCTTCCGTCGATGTTCTTCCCAGTTTAAATTCCTTGGCCCAGCGTGCAACTGTGGAATATGGAGGAGAAGAGTCCCCCAATGTTTCCACCGAGTCGCTGTGTATGTCTTTGGTAGTCATTTTTTTCAAGCAGAAGTAATTGATGACTGCTCTGAGCTCGTTTTTTTCCATTTTGATGTTCATTCCTCGGCAGCTCATATTCAAATGAATGGAGCTCCCGGGAATCGTGGCCTATTTAAGTGATTTTTTTTTCCTGGACTAGTGGGTACCTAAGAGAGAAGAAAACATTTTATTTTAATTCCTGTGGGCAATAGAACCGCCCGCTGTGACCTGGTGCATACAATATATACCGAAACGCCCGCTGTGACCTGGCAGACACCTGCCAGCAACATTCACCGTGTGCACCACTCGCTTCGACCTGCGAGACACCTGTCAGCAACATTCACCGTGTGCACCGCTCACTGCGACCTGCGAGACACCTGCCAGCAACATTCACCGTGTGCACCGCTAACTGCGACCTGCGAGACACCTGCCAGCAACATTCACCGTGTGCACCACTCACTGCGACCTGCGAGACACCTGTCAGCAACATTCACCGTGTGCACCGCTCACTGTGACCTTCGAGGCACCTGCCAGCAACATTCACCGTGTGCACCGCTCACTGCGACCTACGAGACACCTGCCAGCAACATTCACCGTGTGCACCGCTCACTGCGACCTGCGAGACACCTGCCAGCAACATTCAACGTGTGCACCGCTCACTGCGACCTGCGAGACACCTGCCAGCAACATTCACCGTGTGCACCGCTAACTGCGACCTGCGAGACACCTGCCAGCAACATTCACCGTGTGCACCACTCGCTGCGACCTGCGAGACACCTGCCAGCAACATTCACCGTGTGCACCGCTAACTGCGACCTGCGAGACACCTGCCAGCAACATTCACCGTGTGCACCGCTCACTGCGACCTGCGAGACACCTGCCAGCAACATTCACCGTGTGCACCGCTCACTGCGACCTGCGAGACACCTGCCAGCAACATTCACCGTGTGCACCGCTAACTGCGACCTGCGAGACACCTGCCAGCAACATTCACCGTGTGCACCGCTCACTGCGACCTGCGAGACACCTGCCAGCAACATTCACCGTGTGCACCGCTCACTGCGACCTGCGAGACACCTGCCAGCAACATTCACCGTGTGCACCGCTCACTGCGACCTGCGAGACACCTGCCAGCAACATTCACCGTGTGCACCGCTCACTGCGACCTGCGAGACACCTGCCAGCAACATTCACCGTGTGCACCGCTCACTGCGACCTGCGAGACACCTGCCAGCAACATTCACCGTGTGCACCGCTAACTGCGACCTGCGAGACACCTGCCAGCAACATTCACCGTGTGCACCGCTCACTGCGACCTGCGAGACACCTGCCAGCAACATTCACCGTGTGCACCGCTCACTGCGACCTGCGAGACACCTGCCAGCAACATTCACCGTGTGCACCGCTCACTGCGACCTGCGAGACACCTGCCAGCAACATTCACCGTGTGCACCGCTCACTGCGACCTGCGAGACACCTGCCAGCAACATTCACCGTGTGCACCGCTCACTGTGGCCTGGTGCATACAATATATACCGAACCGCCCGCTGTGACCTGGTGCATACAAAATATACAGAACCGCCCGCTGTGACCTGGTGCATACAAAATATACAGAACCGCCGACTGTGACCTGGTGCATACAAAATATACAGAACCGCTCGCTGTGACCTGGTGCATACAATATATACCGAACCGCCCGCTGTGACCTGGTGCATACAATATATACAGAACCGCTCGCTGTGACCTGGTGCATACAAAATATACAGAACCGCTCGCTGTGACCTGGTGCATACAATATATACCGAACCGCCCGCTGTGACCTGGTGCATACAATATATACAGAACCGCTCGCTGTGACCTGGTGCATACAAAATATACAGAACCGCTCGCTGTGACCTGGTGCATACAATATATACAGAACCGCTCGCTGTGACCTGGTGCATACAAAATATACAGAACCGCCCACTGTGACCTGGTGCATACAAAATATACAGAACCGCCCGCTGTGACCTGGTGCATACAATATATACAGAACCGCTCGCTGTGACCTGGTGCATACAAAATATACAGAACCGCCCGCTGTGACCTGGTGCATACAATATATACAGAACCGCCCGCTGTGACCTGGTGCATACAAAATATACAGAACCGCTTGCTGTGACCTGGTGCATACAAAATATACAGAACCGCCCACTGTGACCTGGTGCATACAAAATATACAGAACCGCCCGCTGTGACCTGGTGCATACAATATATACAGAACCGCTCGCTGTGACCTGGTGCATACAAAATATACAGAACCGCCCGCTGTGACCTGGTGCATACAATATATACAGAACCGCCCGCTGTGACCTGGTGCATACAATATATACAGAACCGCTCGCTGTGACCTGGTGCATACTGTATATACAACCGCTCGCTCACACCCCTCCACGATCCTGGTCTTCTGTCTTCTTCAACCGATCTAGTTCTGCTATATCAGAAAGCAAGGGGGGAGGAAGACGCTTCTGCTCCTGGTGCTATCTAATCACTCAATGAGTGAGCATAGACTGCTGGTGGGTAAGCGGTGACTTCACCGCTGCCATAGTAAGCTAACGAGCGGGTTACTATTGCATCACCTGATTCCCAGAGCCACCGGCTGTGGCATTACAGTGTGTGGTAGCCAATCCCTGCATGTGGGCTGACTCTGTAAACAGTGTCAACATGAAGGGAGGGGGAGCTGAGTATGTGCCCGAGCATCTCGCCGAGTATCTTGAGTACCGAGATGCTCGGGCGAGTACCGGCGAGCATTCTTTAACTGTAAAGTCCAAGATCGGTGATCGGACGCAAGATCGTGTTATCTCGATCCCGATCTTGATCTTTACAAATGAGTCTCCCCGATTCCAACCATCAGGGGGATCGCCTATCACTAATCTTGACTATCTTCCTGTGGCACTTTGTCAATTCTCACCACAGCCATTGGGTTAAGCTTTTGGTCAGCGTTCTCGTATAACAACCATGTGAGTGAGACCTCAGCAAGTTCTCTGTTTTTTGTTGTGTATGGTAAACAGCCCCATATTCTGTTTACTGCTACTTTTGGCATCCCTGTGGCCAATGCTCTCACCAAGAGTTTCTCCAAAATCTGAAAGGACACCAAAGCCACACTGGTAAAGTCATCCGAACGGACGAAAAGTTACTGGGATAAGAGGCACTTGGACCCACCTAGTTTTCAGCCTGGAAACAAGGTATCTCTTTCATCGAGGTACATCCATCTCAAGGTACCTTCCTACAAATTGGGTGGTCACTACATTAGAGTTTTCGAAGTGTTCAGAGATATTAATGCAATGCCTACAAGTTGAAGCTTCAAGCCTTGTTACATATCCTCAACTCTTTCCACGTGTCTCTCCTGAAGCCTGGCGTCTTGAGTCTCTATTGTAAGAGCCCTAGTGTCTTGCTTTCACTTGTCAGCTTGGAGGACATCTTTGGGGTGAAAACCATCCTGGCCATGAAGAAAGTTAGAGGGAATATCTTATTCTTTATAGTTTGGCAAGGTTTTGGTCCTGAAGAGAGATTGTGGGAGCCCAGAGAGAACATTAATGCTTTCTAGGGAGGGCCTAATAGAGGAAGTACTGTAATGATGACGTCCCTTCAAACTTCCTCACCCTCCTCCCGGCAGGGACTCCAATGTGCTCACCATCCTGGCCGCCCTGTTTTGGACTCTCCTCCTGCCACGGCTTCCTTCTTCCATGGACTGTGCACGCCGTGCAGGTCTCCTGTGAACACGCTCCCCATGTTTTAAAAGGTCGGCGTGCTTATTACGGAGGTTTTTCTAGCCTTTGGCAGGGAAACACTAGATACTTAAGGTATCCTCTCCCATAGGGAGGTGCCTTAGCAACATGTATTTTCAGATTGCCTGTACAGTTCTCAGTTGTCCAGTGCTCGTCCTGTATACCTGAACCTGTGTTCCTGAAACCAGAACCTGTTTTGTGAACCCAATCCTGAGATCTTGAACTAGCAACTGTCTTGTATACCTGTTTCTGTACCATCTATCCTGCCTTTGCCAGATGTCCAGTCTGTATCAGCCATCCAGTCTCTTATCAGCTGTCATGTCGGTGTCAGTGTCCAGTCTCTATCAGCCTTCTAGTCTGTACCAGTCATTTGACCTGTGCCAGACGACCTGTCTGTATCTGCTGTCCTGTCAGGTAACTTTAATCCGAATTACAGCAGTAGCCTAACCTCACCATCAGTGGCTCTAATAAAGAACCAGATAGTCGCTTAGTTACACCTCTCCAAGGTAAGCCCGGCCATGTGGCAAAGTGGGTCTAACAACTCTCGCAGCATTCCACCATCTGATTCACAACACAGAGCATTGCACCATCTGATTCACAACACTTGGAGTATTCTACCATCTTATTCACTGCACACAGAGCATTCTACCATCTGATACACAACACCCAGAGCATTATACCCTCTGATTCAGAACTTAGAGAGCATTCTATCATCTTATTCACTGCACACAGAGCATTCTACCATCTTATACACAACAGTCGGAGCATTCTACCATGTGATTCACAACACTTGGAGTATTCTACCATCTTATTCACTGCACACAGAGCATTCTACCATCTGATACACAACACCCGGAGCATTCTACCATCCGATTCAGAACTTACAGATAGAGTTGAGCGGATCGGTTATAATCCGGGTCCGGCGGATCCGGATCGGGTTGCAGCAGAAGTCCGGATCCGATCCAGAATCCGCGTCCATGTAAATCAATGGGGAGCCGGATCCGGGACAAGAGAGAGAGAGACAGAGAGAGAGAGAGAAAAACAAACAAAAAAAAAACACGGATCCGGATCGTGCACCCCGAATCCCGGGTACTGGTCGGACTCGGATCGGGCTCTCAAACCATGCAGATCCGGATTTTGTGGATCCGGGTCTGCTCAACACTACTTACAGAGCATTCTACCATCTGATTCACTACACACAGAGAATTCTACCATCTGATCCATAACACTCGGAGCATTTCTATGATCTGATACACAACACCCGGAGCATTCTATGATCTGATACACAACACCCGGAGCATTCTATGATCTGATACAGAACACTCGAAGCATTCTGCCATCTGATACATAACACTCAGAGCATTCTGCCATCAGATACACAACACTCGGAGCATTCTACCATCTGGTTCACAATACTCGGAGCATTCTATGATCTGATACAGAACACCCGGAGCATTCTATGATCTGATACATAACACTCGGAGCATTCTGCCATCTGATACACAACACTCGGAGCATTCTGCCATCTGATACACAACACTCGGAGCATTCTACCATCTGGTTCACAACACTCGGAGCATTCTACCATCTGATACACAACACTCGGAGCATTCTGCCATCTGATACACAACACTCGGAGCATTCTATGATCTGATACAGAACACTCGAAGCATTCTGCCATCTGATACACAACACTCGGAGCATTCTGCCATCTGATACACAACACTCGGAGCATTCTGCCATCTGATACACAATACTCGGAGCATTCTACCATCTGGTTCACAACACTCGGAGCATTCTACCATCTGATTCACCACAGAGAGAATTCTACTGACTAACAATTAATAGAAAATTCTACTTTATGCTGAAAAATACACAGCAGTTTTAGTGGCAGATACACTTTATATAAAGTGTTCTTGTGTCCCGTATAATTAGACTTTCTTTTTGACCTTACAGTGTTACAGGTGCTGAATATAACATTTTTGTAGCGAAATCCTGCAGATCTGATCTGTTACTGTATATATTACTATGTGTTACTATACGATATCCCCTTCCCTAGGGGTGTGAGGATGTGACGTGGCCTCCGTGGTCACTCTGTGCTGAGGATTGTGATGCCAGGTTATTGAGCAGTGCTGATTTGTAAAATTAGACGAGTCATTTTCTGTTACACTGCACAATTCCATTATATCACTGATAAAATACATGATGGCGAGACCATTAATAAGGCGCCAAACCTCGCGGTGATAAATTATCTCATTGTAATCACTGAGAATCTTCCGCGCAGTTCCAGCCTTTATTTACATAATTGTATCAGAGACAAACGAATTACATCAAATCCTTCATTAATGAGAAACGCTTTACAGAGCCCGTGTTCTGCAGACGCGGCTCCAGCGCTCCGCCTGTCATTTGTCACAGATGACAGTGCAGCGGGCGCCTCCGAAACCTGCACCCCACCAGGGGGATGAATGTGGTCTCCTCCTCATTCCATAGCATAAAGAGACTGCACTCTGCACACTATGTACACAACACCACGCTCTACACACTATGTCCACAACACCGCACTCTGCACACAATGTGCACAACACCGCGCTCTGCACACAATGTCCACAACACCGCGCTCTACACACTATGTCCACAACACCGCGCTCTACACACTATGTCCACAACACCACGCTCTACACACAATGTCCACAACACCGCACTCTACATACAATGTCCACAACACCGCGCTCTACACACTATGTCCACAACACCGCACTCTGCACACAATGTGCACAACACCGCGCTCTGCACACAATGTCCACAACACCGCGCTCTACACACTATGTCCACAACACCACGCTCTACACACAATGTCCACAACACCGCGCTCTACATACAATGTCCACAACATCGCGCTCTACACACTATGTCCACAACACCGCGCTCTGCACACTATGTACACAGTACCACGCTCTGCACACAATGTCCACAACACCGCGCTCTACACACAATGTGCACAACACCGCGCTCTGCACACAATGTCCACAACACCGCGCTCTACACACTATGTCCACAACACCGCGCTCTACACACTATGTCCACAACACCACGCTCTACACACTATGTCCACAACACCGCGCTCTACACACTATGTCCACAACACCGCGCTCTGCACAAAATGTCCACAACACCGCGCTCTACATACAATGTCCACAACACCGCGCTCTACATACAATGTCCACAACACCACGCTCTACACACTATGTCCACAACACTGCGCTCTGCACACTATGTCCACAACACCGCACTCTGCACACTATGTCCACAACACCGCGCTCTGCACACTATGTACACAACACTGCGCTCTGCACACTATGTACACAGTACCACGCTCTGCACACAATGTCCACAACACCGCGCTCTACACACAATGTCCACAACACCGCGCTATGCACACTATGTCCACAACACCGCGCTCTACACACTATGTCCACAACACCGCGCTCTACACACTATGTCCACAACACCGCGCTCTACATACAATGTCCACAACACCGCGCTCTACACACAATGTCCACAACACCGTGCTCTACACACTATGTCCACAACACTGCGCTCTACACACTATGTCCACAACACCGCGCTCTACATACAATGTCCACAACACCGTGCTCTACACACTATGTCCACAACACCACGCTCTACATACAATGTCCACAACACCGCGCTCTGCACACTATGTACACAACACCGCGCTCTACATACAATGTCCACAACACCGCGCTCTACACACAATGTCCACAACACCGTGCTCTACACACTATGTCCACAACACCACGCTCTGCACACTATGTCCACAACACCGCGCTCTGCACACTATGTACACAACACCGCGCTCTGCACACTATGTACACAACACTGCGCTCTGCACACTATGTACACAGTACCACGCTCTGCACACAATCTCCACAACACCACGCTCTCTATGACAATGGATGGTGTACTAGGAACTATACTAAGGATGAATTTTGGGTTACATGTAATGTGAACGCTGTTTCTTTTTCCCTTGTCTGTCGTTTACCTTTTGTGCCTTTATCATAGAGTGGGACTAGTGTTCGGGGTACTTTGCACGTTGCGACATCGCTAGTCGATGCTTGCAATGCCGAGCGCGATAGTCCCCACCCCCGTCGCACATGCGATATCTTGTGATAGCTGCTGTAGTGAACATTATCGCTACGCAGCTTCACACGCACTTACCTGCCCTGCGACGTCGCTCTGGCCGGCGACCCGCCTCCTTCCTAAGGGGGCGGGTCGTGCGGCGTCACAGCGACGTCACACGGCAGGCGGCCAATAGAAGTGGAGGGGCGGAGATGAACTGGACGTAAACATCCCGCCCACCTCCTTCCTTCCGCATAGCCGGTGGAGGCAGGTAAGGAGATGTTCCTCGCTCCTGCGGCTTCACACACAGCGATGAGTGTTGCCGCAGGAACGAGGAACAACATCGTTACTGCAGCAGCAACGATATTCGAGAATGGACCCCATGTCACCGATGAGCGATTTTGACCGTTTTTGCGACGATTCAAAATCGCTCATAGGTGTCACACACAAAGACATCGCTAAAGCGACCGGATGTGCGTCACAAATTCCGTGACCCTGTTGAGGAGAGCCATAAAATGAAATACTTAATTAACCTCTGGACATAGAGCATTGTGAGAAGTGTGTTCAATTA
Source organism: Anomaloglossus baeobatrachus (assembly GCF_048569485.1). Taxonomy (NCBI): domain Eukaryota; kingdom Metazoa; phylum Chordata; class Amphibia; order Anura; family Aromobatidae; genus Anomaloglossus; species Anomaloglossus baeobatrachus. The sequence goes on along the minus strand of NC_134359.1, from coordinate 3,068,793 downwards.
AATCAATTCTCTATACATAAGCCAGTCACTCTTCAGAGGAACCCAAAATGGCCCCCGATGACATCACAGACCCTACCATCAGCATGGATCCACCAGATGACATCCCTCCCATCACCATCACCATGGATCCATCCAATGATGTCATAGACCCGCCTACAATGACGCCCACCAATCAGCTCATGGAGTAACACTTTGTTCGACCCACTGACCAATGAACACATCCGGACATGCCCCATTGCAAGGTTATATCAGAGCAAGCTCAGTTGTAATAAAGGCAGAGCCCGGGCTGACTTTTGTCGAGGAAAGATGAATATCCGACTGTGTCTGATCTCATTTTTCAAGCATGCACTCGATCCACACCAATTAGACCAGGCAGTAGGCAACTAGTGATCTCTGATTAAGAGTTCACCCTAACATTAATGGCGCCCAAAATATGGGGCCAGCATAGGAGAAACTCTACAATCTTGAGGACCGGCGATTGGAATGGCAGTACGTGCTTAATACCCCGAGCCAAGAGTCTGATCAACTCTATATACGAGAACACGGTAAGTCTGCTGATTTTTATAATCTGAAGTCTTACTTGTGTGTCTCAGGGTGTGTGGCACTGATTGCCTGACCGTGTCCAGTTTTTGTGATCTCTGTGACGGCAGAAGAGTTTCTCCACTGCTGGCCATATTTAATTGCGGAAGAACCGTCACATATTCAGTTGCCTGCTGCCTCTTGTGTATTTGTCTTGAGGGGACATTGACTGGTAGTTAGGATAGCAAGTGGGTTTTTTGAGCGGTGTTTGGAAACGTGGAGGACGCTCCATGTGGTACGGTTTTTGGTTGTTGCCTGTCATATGTTTTGCGGTTCTGGTAGAGATTTAAATAGAGTTGTGGCTCGAGGCCTAGAGTGAATGACAACTCGAGGTGTAGTAAATTGAGTTTTGGGTCAAGGCCTAGAATGAGTGACTCGGCCTAGTAAATTGAGTTTTTGGCACGTGGTCTAGCGTGAATGACTCGACACGGAGCCTAGTAAATTGAGTTCTTGGCTCGAGACCTAGAGTGAATGACTCGGCTCGAGGTGTAGTAAATAGAGTTTTGGCTGCAGGCCTAGAGTGAATGACTCGGCAAGAGGCCTAGAGATAAAGAGCAAGTTTTAATTGGTCAGGTTAGGCACGTTCTTTTCACAGGCTCTCAAAGCTGGTTAGAGAAGCTAGTTACAAGTCCTCCAAGAGAGGCTTGTTAATGGGAGCCTGTGTTAGAGAGGCTAGTTACAAGTCCTCCAAGAGAGGCTTGTTAATGGGAGCCTGTGTTAGAGAGGCTTATTAACAGGAGCCTGGGTTAAAAAGGATGGGTAGAAGACATCCAAATGGGGCTTATTACAGGAGCTTGGGTGTTATAGAGGCCAGGTACAGGGCTAGATTGAGACAATTAGAGCCCTGGTATTGCAAGTAGTTTTGTAGAGTTTAAAACGAAGTGCAGGACGTAAATCTGACTCAAAAAAAGTGTTTTCTTGGACGTGAATTGGCTGGTATAGACACCTTGAAGCCAGGGGTATCTCTGGAGGTGTTTTTGTAAATTACGGAATGCAGAAATCACACAGGGACCACGTGGCAGTATAAGGAAGAATTTGTAAGTGTGTGCTGCAAACCAGACGTTTTCTTTAGTGTTTCAGTTGTGAGTCATCTCCCCCGTCTTTTTGTTTGTCTGTTGTTTTTATCTGGTCTGTATAGAGAAAGATTGCTTGTTTGGTGTTGTTTATCTTGAGAGAAAGATGGAGAAATTGATAAAGCTGTGTCTAGTTGTGCCGAAATAATCCGGATGAGAGTGGACTTTGTTGGGATGTGGGGACTCTAGGCCGCAATCCTGTGATAAACCATGTGCTATTCATGGTGGCAGCCATTTTAGGTCAGATTTTAAAATGGTGGATGAAGCACATGGTGGCCGAGGCATGCATGGTTTAATCAAAGAAAAGGCAGTGAGTCGGGGGATGTGTGAAGAAGATCATGTGCTTTGTAAATGATTGAACAATGGATTGGATGGAGTACTATATACTTAGACAGAAAAATAAGTGTTTTTATCTATAATTACACTTAGATCAGGGACGTGTGTGTGTGTATAAATATATATGTATAAGTACAGACTATAGAAAAGAGGGGAGAAAGAGTTTGAGCAGATGTGAGGTCAGTTTTCCCTTTTCTCTGCCACATGTTTCTACAGATGCAAAATGGTGGACGAAGCACATGGCTGAGGCATGATTGAGACAAAGACAGAGAGTGAGTAGGGGGATGTGTAAAGTAACCAGAAGACCATAGGTTGTATGAAAGTCTGAACAATGGATTGAATAGAGTAGTACATACTTTGACAGAAAAATTAGTGTTTTTAACTGTAGTTGGACCAGGACTGTGGATATGTAAATCTGTGTGTATATGTATAAAGTATGGAATATAGGCAGGAAGGATAATTGGTTAAACTTGTAAGTTTAGCAGAAGTAAAATCAGTTTCTTCCTTCCCCCTCTCACGTGGTTCAACTGCCCTTACACAAAGAAGCCATGTATTATTCTGGCAGTGGCCATTTTGTTAGAAAATCTGTGTGGAGCCCTCCAGTGAAGTTGACAAAACTGCTCTCACTGAATAACATATGACGTGTAAAGGCTGCTTTACACGAGACGATCCATCGTGCGATAGATCGTCGGGCTCACGTTTTTTGTGACGCACATCCGGCATCGCTTGCGACGTCGGCCTGTGTGACACCTCCTAGCGTCACAGTATCGCTCACAAATCATGAGTCGTGTACTCGTCACTAGGTTTCATAAAATCGTTCATGAAACATGGTGCCGGTTGTTCATCGTTCCCGTGGCAGCACACGTCGCTCCGTGTGACACCATGGGAACGATGAACATCGCTTACCTGCGTCCCGTGGCTCCCGCCGGCTATGTGGAAGGAAGGAGGTCGGCGGGATGTTTACATCCCGCTCATCTCTGCCCCTCCGCTTCTATTGGCTGGCCGCCGCGTGACGTCGCTGTGACGCCGAACATCCCTCCCACTTCAGGAAGTGGATGTTCACCGCCCTCAGCGACGTTGCCCGGGAGGTAAGTACGTGTGACGGGGGGTTAACGAGTTTGTGCGCCACGGGCAATCAATTGCCCGTGACGCACAAACGACGGGGGCGGGTATGAGCGATCGTGAAATTGCACGATCGGCCGTCCCGTGTAAAGCAGGCTTTAGTAAATGTTTATAGTACTAAAAGATGAATATTGAATGATTGGGTAGTTGTGGAAGACACTTAATATAGATCCAGTGTGCAGGTTGGATTGAGTCAAGACAGCCAAAAGGAGGAATGTCTTATTAATTAGTAAGCAATAAAATAATAAGAGAAAAACCTTAAAATAGCATACCTTTGCGGCAGATGTCATGATAAATAATACATATTCCAATTATGAATGTGGCGAATAAATACTGAGAGTTGTATGTTTAAAAAAAATAAATAAATGAATAAATAAATAGACAAATATATCCATGGGAAGAGAGGTCGCAATTTGGAGTTGTCTTGCAGAGAAAAAAAACAAAAAAAAAAACCTTTTTTGTGGCTACAGGGGGAGGAGGAAAATACAGGTTTTTCCACTAGAGTTTCAGGTTACAAGGGGGGTTAGTCTTATCTATTCAAGTTTACACCTTAAAGAGCAGCCCAAGTATAAAAAAAAGGGCTTTCTGCATTTAATTCATTGCAAATTATAGTGGAAAAAAAGGTCATTGACAATAGTTTTTTATTTTACTAATTTTATCCTAAAGGAATAAAACTTAGTTATGGAAATGTTTAGATTTATTGGTAGATACAAGAGCATGGGAAGCTGTTTAATCAGATGGATTTCTATGGTAAATCAGCATTTTATAAAAAAAAATGATAGTATTCATGGACAGAATTATCATGGAGATGCTGAAAAATGTCCTGATAATGTCCTCAATTTTGCAAATATGAACGCCTCTACATTCAGAGGTTGTGTTATCATTATTATTGTTGTTAATGATAATAATATTCTTTATTAATAATCTAATGTATTAATAATTACAATAATGTGGTTTAAGGTATGTGGATGATTTATGGCATTCTATGTTTGATATATATAATGTATTGAATCATCTGTTTTCTTTTTATAGAAAGAAAGATTGTAATGCAGATTTCTGTGGTTCAAGCGAAGGTTAAAAAAAACATTGAAATAGTTTTCCATTATAAGGCTACACATAACATAATATTAATGGTGTTCCCAGTTAGGTACAATCTACACAATGTGACTTTCATGCCTAAATGTAGAGCTCCGGGACCACACACTTTTTGAATCTAATTATATTTTGGATAATGGATTCAAAAAGGGGGGGGAAGATGATGTGGAAAATCACACATTATTTAAGGTTTTAATTTGTTCATCGATTGAGTTTTTCTGTTACGTTTTCTTTATATTTGTATCTGTGAGGAGGATACAGCAGACAGACACATATCTCATGATTGCTCTGATGTAACAAGAATCGTCAGGTTTTGAACATGTCTCAGATGAGCCCATTGCTAATGCAGATTTTGAGTTTTTCCGTACATGGATCCAGATACCAAGATGCTGGTTGATTCTGCACTGGATATGCTGAGGTTACGCAACATGAGGTAATAAAAAAATCAAACCACTCGCTCCTCTCCCATCGGAATAGGGGAACGAGATGAAGAGTTACGATCACTGTGGTTCGTAGAGAGGAGGGGGGTAAGATAGTCAAATGTGGATATAGGCAGCAGATCTTTTCTAGTCTGACGTGATAAACCTATAAACACCGTAGAGTGGGTGTGAGCACCGCAGGAGGCTCCTGTTATCAAAGGAGCCGGTGGCTGATGGAGCTGCTCGCACAGGTGCAGACAACAAAGAAGCAGTGAACGGGCCTAGAGTTAAGAGTTCTTTACCAATGCAGACCAGTACCACACCTCGGTGGCTCCTGTCACGACGTCCGTGACATTGGTCACTCCTTTTGTTTTTAAATCCCTACAGAAACAAATGATTCAGCAAGGAACGGAGTGTGAGACGCATGGAGCCAGCTGACTGAGGAAAGTCTGTGGATAAAGGGCGCTAAGCTTTCTCTGCCATGAGTGCTCTACTCAATAATGGCCCAGGTAACCCATGTGACAAAGGTGTTGGGATGGACAAGATATGGGCGGCACCACTGCTCAGTACCCAGGTAGCCAGACACCTCCAGTCTTGTAAGATGTGTGCCTATTAAGGTAGAAAAACTGTAAAGACCTCGTAGAAACACCCCCCTCATCCGCTCTACTGCTCCGGTGATTGCAGATTAGTCATATACATCTACCATGAGTAGGTTTATATGAGTTTTGTGTGTGTTGTGTGAATTTCTCTTCAGGCCTGCTCCGAAACATATCCAGTATGGAAAACATTACTGCTGAAAAACTCATGATGCTGGTGGTATGTAAAGATGAAGTTCCTAAAAGTGGTAAAAGTGCATATTCTATAGCACAGGTCATTATAGAGATCTTACAGTACCTGGCGATGCCCCTGATGAACCCTTGTCTGCCATTGTGAAGAGGGGAGAAACGCGTTGGGCTTCTTTCATGCTAAGTGTCTGGCAAATATGCATTTATTTTTATTAGTCTGAGGGTGAATTGGACAGCGGAGGGTCTGTGATTGGACGAGATCTCCTCATAACTTTACCTGGCCTTATTATTATATTTATACAGTGGGTACATGTTATACATGTGAGATATTTAATTTCTTTTAGGGTTTGGTCCTTGAATTTGCTGTATCATATTGATTTAAGCTACCAAACAGCTATGGAAATACAGAGTGTGAATATTTAATCTTTGGGAATGAATTGGATATATATAATTGCATATTGCCGCCTCTTTATCCCCGGTATCTCACGGTTTCTATATTCCCTCACTGACATTAGCAGCACGTATTAGCTTAGCAGTGTAGGGATAGGGAGGGTGAGCCGTCGGTGAGCGGGGGCGCCAATTCGCCTTATAGGGTGCCGACTGCGAGGTAGGGAGAGTTTAGGGCTATTGCCCCAATCCCTGCCCCCTTCTTTATTGGAATATTTAATTGTGTCTATAGTTACTCACATGGGTGTATGTTGTTTCGAATTTTAATGATTATAACATAAAAATGTAATGATCCACAAGATAATGGTGGACGCTGGCAAATCATGTAACAAATGTTCGTTTTCCTTTGTCTTAATAATTAGATGTTTACATAAGATATTTTTGGTTTAGCACCTGGAACGTGATTATATTTCTCATAGATACTTCAGATGCAGTGTGATATCCTGATCAGTGATGTATGAGCCATATACAACTGCCTATATAGTGTGTTAAACATGTGTATCCTCCAATTACAGATCCTAAATCAGTGTCAGGAGCACGTGGTCTCCAGCCAGGAGACTGGGTGATCCTAAAAAGAAAAGTTAGAAAGAGCCATGAATCAGATGGACCGATCCAGCTTTTCCCGACCACAGCAACTTCCATGAAGCTTGAGGGAAAACCCATCTGGAGACAACAGCCGCTGTAAAGAGTCCATCGTACCGGCAGAATGAGGGTCACAACACACATAGTGCTGGATTATCTCACATAGGACCTTATGGAGAATTTCTAGATTGGGGATGATACATGGGAAATAACCATAAGGGAACAATGGGTACAGGAACATTACACAAATAAGGGCTCATGGTGGGAAAAACATTATCTGACCTGAACCAACCAATTATTTTAAGGGTTTAAGTGATTTTTTAAGGATAACATACACTTGTACGTAACTGGTATTGTCTTATTTGTTGGTATTTGAAGCTGTAAAAGTGCTAATCTGTGTTACTGAAAGTAATCGGATCCATGCGTAAGGGAAATCTTGTTAAAGGCCTCTTGGTGATAGATTATGTACCCAAGACAAGAAGAGATCCATTAGAGTTATAATACAATTAGGTGTATTCAGGTAGAAAAGTCTCAAAGACGCGGACACTCAGATGTTGACTGAGAATCAGTCTTTCAGAAAATGTAATGCTAAAAGCTGCAGCATAACGGTAAGAAGCTTATTCTTACAATTGCCTTACTCTTTCTAATCGATTAATCTCAAAATCTGGGTGAGCTCTTTGGCATTAAATAGTCTGTTCTAAGGACTGGGACATTACCTGTGCCTCTGTGAACTGTGTGCGCGGGATGTTATCAACTCTCTGATCAACAGTCTGTACTAGTGGACGCAAAGGCTTAGCATTGCTTGTTGAGCGGATAGCAAAATGAAAAAAAGTTGCAGTTAAAGCATTAGAGCTGATGTGTTAGAGGACCACGGTAGGGTCAGAAGGTTAATAAAGTATTTAGGGGGGACTGTTGAGGAGAGCCATAAAATTAAATACTTAATTAACCTCTGGACATAGAGCATTGTGAGAAGTGTGTTCAATTAAATCAATTCTCTATACATAAGCCAGTCACTCTTCAGAGGAACCCAAAATGGCCCCCGATGACATCACAGACCCTACCATCAGCATGGATCCACCAGATGACATCCCTCCCATCACCATGGATCCATCCAATGATGTCATAGACCCGCCTACAATGACGCCCACCAATCAGCTCATGGACTAACACATTGTTCGACCCACTGACCAATGAAGACATCCGGACGTGCCCCTTTGCAAGGTTATATCAGAGCAAGCTCAGTTGTAATAAAGGCAGAACCCGGGCTGACTTTTGTCGAGGAAAGATGAATATCCGACTGTGTCTGATCTCATTTTTTCATTTGGTCTCAAAAAAGTCCCAGGCTAGGCAACCCTTCCTGCAAATTGTAGACCCATATCTGCTGCAGGCCACAGCCAAAGTTGTGGCTGAGGATGCAGCGCTTGTCATTTGTGCATCACTACATGTTTGTGCAGGATTTGGCAACATAACCTACTCGTCCTCCTCCTCTGTTGAGCTACTCAGCTGCGTGCCTCTGGGTTCACACCAAGTGGGATCTCCAACCTCATTTTCATCCTCCCTGTCGTCCCACTCATCGCCCTGACAGTCACCCGCCTCCTCTTCTTGCCATGGCACCACAGTACAGTACGTGTGCGCCTCAGGTTTCTGAGTCTCATCACAATCCCCTCCATGCAAGGGGGTTAAGGTCTAGTACCGAGGCCCTGGATTCTCCACTTCTAACAGCCCCGGATCCAACTGACAAATATTTTGGCCATTGGTGCAGATGCTTTCCTCCTTTTGAATCTGGGAATCTTTGGAGTGGACCTCTGATGCCCATGGGATAGAATGTGAACAGCTCTGTAGACTCGCTCATCTGTGTTTCTCTACATTCATTTGGGCAGTTGTAGAGATGTGATGGGAAACAAGGGTAATTGGGTTGCCACCTCTGAGAACTGTACTGTGTGTGATGTTGAGGTGGAGGAAGAGGTAGAGAGGCCACTTGATGCAGCGCTTGCCATCCACTATAGCACACGCTCTTTCGGGCCCTCATCTACAAGTCGTACAGCTGTGCGGCTGCCAAAGAAAGGGAGTGGAGTAGCCGTCCAGTAACAGAAGTTGTCAGTTGTCTTTGGCTAGGATGAGGCGGTGTTTGTTCAGTAGAATTTCAGTAACATTATCACCTACCCCACGTACAGCTCAAATACCACTCTTATTCACCTAACCACCACAAGCTCAGGATTTCCTTACCCTCACCTTCTTTCAACCAGCTGTTTTACAACCCTAGTCCCACATCACTAAGTCACCTGGCACTAAATTAACCATCACTATTTAGATGATTAAATAATAATTTTTAGCTCAACCACAGAATGGACACTATTTAGATGAGGAAATTGCTAATTGTGTGCTCCAGCTCAATATTGCTATCACTACATGATGAAATGCTGATTTGTGGCACACAGCTTTCCCTACACTGCACGTCCCTATTCTACACTATCGCCCTGCTAACGATCTCAACTATGATTAAACCTCTAGCTAAGCTGTCTAGCAGTAGCAGCACCGTGCCTAAGCTGTAGCAATCACAAAATGGTAGAGCATGTCCGCTCTTTATATGCAGAAGGACATATGACTTAGGCAGCCAATGACACAAGCCCTTGTGTCTGAACGTTGTGGATGGTTTCTGCACCCTGATTGGGTGTATGTTCCGGCAGCCAAAGTTAAAAAAAAACAAAAAAACGTCCGACGCTCTTCCTACCCTCTCCCCTCATGAAACATATCCTCACACTCATAATATAGCACCGCTATCATGGCCAAAGTAACAGAAAGGTATTAGAAAAGCTTCATACAGTTACCGAACAAAAACGAACATGGCCAACTTTGGGAAAAAAAAGATTGGAAATCCGAGCCCGAGCCGAACGGGTCAAGGCTCATACAGACTTTTAAATTGGCAAACCTTTTCCGAACAAATTCGCTTATGTTTACTCCTGAACATAAATAAAATATGAGAGGAGGCTCTTGAACATAAAAAGACATCAGAGGAGAGTCCTTAGTATTTAGAAGACATCAGAGGCTTCCAAGGGTAGTGAGAGTCATCAGAGAAGCCTCCAAAGGGCGAAGAAGACATCAGAAGAGACTATTTAACATGAAGAAGATATCAGAAGAGGCTCTTGAGCATCGAGAAGACATCAAAAGAGAATCTTGATGGTGAAGAAGATATCAAAAGAAGCTTCTGAGAATAGAGAAAACATCAGAGAAGACTCTCGCGTATGGGAAGACATCAGGGGCTGATCAGGATAGAGAAGACATCAGATGTGGCTCCTAAGAGTAAAAAATACATAAGAACGTGGGGAAGATATCAGAGGAAGCTCCTAAGGGTGGAGAACAATTTAAAGGAGAATCGTCTAAATATAAGAGGAAGCTTGTAACGGTGGAGAACACAAAAGGGGAAGCTTTTCTTAAGCGTAAAGAAGACATCACAAATAGGCTTTGAAGTGTCAGCAAGAGATCAGTAGAGCCTCCTCAGAGAGAAGAAAACATCAGGGAGGCTCCTGAGCATGGAGAAGACATCAGAGGAGAATCCTGAACATAAAGAAGATATTAAAGGAGGTTCTTGAGCATGGATAAGACATCAGAGGAGTGTCCTTATGGTGAAAAACACATCAGAAGAGAATATTGAACATGAAAAAGACATCAGAGAAGGTTCCTGAGTATGGAGAAGACATCAAAGGAGAATCGTGAGAATCCAGAAGACCTCAGAGGAGATTATGAAACATAAAGAAGACATCAGGGAGCCTCCTTAGGAACTTGAAGAAATCAGAGGTTGATAAGCATGCAGGACATATCAGAGGATTCTCCCTAGCATTGAGAAGAGATCAGATGCAGTTCCTAAGGATGGAGAAGCCATCAGAAGAGCTTATTGAGCACTGAAAAGACATCAGTTGCATCTAAAGGTGGAAAATCCCTAAGAGGAGTCTCCTAAGGGTGGAGAAGAAATCAGAAGAGGCTTCTAAAGGGTGGAGAAGACATCAGAGATGGCTCCAATGGGTGGAGAGGACAACAGAGGCGATTTTTGAAAGTGGAGAAGACATTAGAGGCAGCTCCTAAATGTGGAGAAGTCAATTAGAGAAGACTCCTGAGCATGGACTAAACATCAGAGCACATTCCTGAGCATGGAGAAGACATGAGGTGCAACTACTGACCATAGAAGAGACATCAAAGGTGAAATTTGTGCATGGAGAACGCATCAGAATAGACTCCAAAAAGTCAAAAAGATATCAAGATGGAACTCCTGAGCATCGATAAAACATGCTCCTCGGAGAAAAGACATCAGAGATTACTTCTGAGCTTCAAGAAAACGTCAGAGGTGACCCATGACAATTCTGAAGCAGAGGTAGCCCCAGAACATGAAGAGGCCATCAGAGGAGACGTTTGGTGTTGAAAAAAGATCACAGCCAACTCTAGAACATGGAAAAGACATCAGAGGCCTGTCTGTGGGGTGTAGAAGTCAGAGAAGACCCCGGAGCACGGAGAACACAGATGCAGAAGACAGCAGGTGTGGGCCACGAGAATGCAGAAGGCATTAGAACTAGGGTCGGTGATAAGACGAGGTAGGTTGGTGGCATTGAAGGTGATGGACTATGTTTTATGACTTTACACAGCCCCCTCCCCACAAACCCTGTGAACCTTAACACACTATCAGTTTTTTCATACTTTGTCCTGGATTTCTGGGCTGATTTCTAATCAACCATGTGACTTTCTGTCTGAGGATCTGGACACCATACTGGATGCACAATGGTCATTCTGCTGAACTGTAGGTTGTGTTCTCTCCACTGAGGACAGGTTATGTGATCTTAGAGAATGGCGTTGTCTAACCCTAGAAGTGGACATTTACACTCATTTCTGGAGGTCAGGATTTCACTTCTCTGCAGTTGTTCTTTGGATTTCATAGATTTTCACCGCCCCCTGGTGGATTGTATTAGACACGTCTACATAGTGTTCATTATCACCGAATTCAGGCGTTTAGGATTTGTGCTTAATATGAATCATCGTTCATCAATCCTCTCATTGTCCTCGTCATCCGCCTGTGGCCATAGTGATGCCCAAATATCTCCTCTCCAGGCTTTCATAATTTTTCAACTTCCTCACCTGAATATAGACTAGGAGAAAATATTCTGTGTGGTTAAACAAGGGGTCCGCAAGTGAGTATAAAGAGGGGGGCCGGCCTGTGAGTGTAAAGAGGTAGATCTGGCCTGTGCGTATACAGAGGGGGGGGGGGGGGTCTGGCCTTTGATTATAAAGAGGATCCGGTCTGTGAGTGTAAAGAGGGGAGTCCGGCCTGAGAGTATACAGAGGTGGCCCCGGCCTGTGAGTACAGTCATATGAAAAAGTTTGGGCACCCCTATTAATGATAACCTTTTTTCTTTATAACAATTTGGGTTTTTGCTATTTCAGTTTCATACATCTAATAACTGATGGACTGAGTAATATTTCTGGATTGAAATGAGGTTTATTGCACTAACAGAAAATGTGCAATCCGCATTTAAACAAAATTTTCCAGGTGCAAAAGTATGGGCACCTCAACATAAAAGTGACATTAATATTTTGTAGATCCTCCTTTTGCAGAAATCACAGCCTCTAGAGGCTTCCTGTAGCTTTTAATGAGTTCCTGGATCCTGGATGAAGGTATATTTGACCATTCCTGTTTACAAAACAATTCCAGTTCAGTTAAGTTTGATGGTCGCCGAGCATGGACAGCTGCTTCACATCATCCCACAGATGTTCAATGATATCCAGGTCTGGGGACTGGGATGGCCATTCCAGAACATTGTAATTGTTCCTCTGCATGAATGTCTGAGTAGATTTGGAGCGGTGTTTTGGATCATTGTCTTGCTGAAATATCCATCCCCTGCGTAACTTCAACTTCGTCACTGATTCTTGCACATTATTGTCAAGAATCTGCTGATACTGAGTTGAATCCATGCGACCCTCAACTTTAACAAGATTCCCCGTGCCGGCATTGGCTACACAGCCCCAAAGCATGATGGAACCTCCACCAAATTTTACTGTGGGTAGCAAGTGCTTTTCTTGGAATGCCGTGTTTTTTTGCCTCCATCCATAACGCCTTTTTGTATGACCAAACAACTCAATCTTTGTTTCATCAGTCCACAGGACCTGCTTCCAAAATGTAACTGGCTTGTCCACATGTGCTTTTGCATACGTCAGGCGACTGTTTGTGGCGTGCTTGCAGAAACGGCTTCTTTCGCATCACTCTCCCATACAGTTTCTCCTTGTGCAACGCTCGCTGTATTGTTGACAGATGCACATTGACACCATCTGCAGCAAGATGAAGCTGCAGGTCTTTGGAGGTGGTCTGTGGATTGTCCTTGACTGTTCTCACCATTCTTCTTCTCTGCCTTTCTGATATTTTTCTTGGCCTGCCACTTCTGGGCTTAACAAGAACTGTACCTGTGTTCTTCCATTTCCTTACTATGATCCTCACAGTGGAAACTGACAGGTTAAATCTCTGAGACAACTTTTTGTACCTTCCCCTGAACAACTATGTTGAATAATCTTTGTTTTCAGATCATTTGAGAGTTGTTTTGAGAAGCCCATGATGCCACTCTTCATAGGAGATTCCAATAGGAGAACAACTTGCAAGTGGCCACCTTAAATACCTTTTCTCATGATTGGATACACCGGCCTATGAAGTTCAAAGCTCAATGAGGTGACAAAACCAATTTAGTGCTTTAGTAAGTCAGTAAAAAGTAGTTAGGAGTGTTCAAATCAAGAAATTGATAAGGGTGCCCATACTTTTGCACCGGTCAAATTTTGTTTAAATGCGGATTGCACATTTTATGTTAGTACAATAAGCCTCATTTCAATCCAGAAATATTACTCAGTCCCTCAGTTATTAGATATATGAAACTGAAATAGCAAAAATCCAAATTGTTATAAAGAAAAAAGGTTAACATTAATAGGGGTGCCCAAAGTTTTTCATATGACTGTATACAGAAGGGGGGGGTCCGGCCTGTGAGTATACAGAGGGTGGGGGGGGGCAGCCTGTGAGTATACAGAAAGGGGATCCGGCCTGTGAGTATACAGAGGGGGGGGTGTCCAGTCTGTGAGTATACAGAGGGGGGGTCTGGCCTGTGAGTATACAGAGGGGGGGAGTCTGGCCTGTGAGTATACAGAGGGGGGGGTCTGGCCTGTGAGTATACAGTGGGGGGGTCCAGCCTGTGAATATAAATAGGGAGGTCCGGCATGTGAATATAAATAGGTGGCCTAGGCCTGTGAATATAAATAGGTGGCTTTGGCCTGTGAGTATACAGAGGGGGTCTGGCCTGTGAGTATACAGAGGAGGGGGTCTGGCCGGTCAGTATAAAGAGGGGGGTCCGGACTGCAACAGGCAGAGACTATAGTTTGACCCAGTTAGGGCAGGGACAAGCGTCTGACCCCCCCCCACAGGCACAGACGAGCCAGCGTCTGATCCTCCTGCAGGCAGAGGCCAGCGTCTGATCCTCCTGCAGGCAGAGGCCAGCGTCTGATCCTCCTGCAGGCAGAGGCCAGCGTCTGATCCTCCTGCAGGCAGAGACCAGCGTCTGATCCTCCTGCAGGCAGAGGCCAGCGTCTGATCCTCCTGCAGGCAGAGGCCAGCGTCTGATCCTCCTGCAGGCAGAGGCCAGCGTCTGATCCTCCTGCAGGCAGAGGCCAGCGTCTGATCCTCCTGCAGGCAGAGGCCAGCGTCTGATCCTCCTGCAGGCAGAGGCCAGCGTCTGATCCTCCTGCAGGCAGAGGCCAGCGTCTGATCCTCCTGCAGGCAGAGGCCAGCGTCTGATCCTCCTGCAGGCAGAGGCCAGCGTCTGATCCTCCTGCAGGCAGAGGCCAGCGTCTGATCCTCCTGCAGGCAGAGGCCAGCGTCTGATCCTCCTGCAGGCAGAGTCCAGCGTCTTATCCTCCTTTAGGCAGAGGCCAGCGTCTGATCCTCCTGCAGGCAGAGGCTAGCGTCTCAACCACCGTATGCAGGGATGAGCATCCGACCCTTCTACAGGTGTTGTGTGATCCCCGGCAGGCGGGGTTACGTGATCCCCGGCAGGCGGTGTTTTCGGTGCCTGGGACCTGGGCTCTGTTTCATTCTCATTGTGCGCAGTCATTACCATAGTATAGATGTTAATTTCTAAACTTTGGCTTTAATAAAAGGCACCGGTAGAGGCGATCGTTGGCTTTGTGCCTTCGGGAGGAGTTTGAACATTTTTTTGGTCGTTTTGTGCACTCTTTTGTCTTCTCCATGTTATCTTTTCACCAGGATAAAAACATCCTTTCTTGCACAGTTCATTATTAAATTCCAACACTGAGCGCTACATACCCTCGCCAGGTCCAGCACAGTGTCGCCATCGTGTAACTGCAGCAGTGCCATCCAGTGACATGCCTGCAACCAATTCCTGTGCTCAGCTGCTATGCCAGTCTCAGTGATTGGCTGCAGCAATGTCAACATGACGTCACATTGCAGCTAATCAATGGAGTCTGGGGCAGCGATGAAGATACCACATTGGACCTGGGGAGCGTACATTTAGCCCAGTAGATTTTTCACAACTGCAGTTAAAGTTCTCCCCACAAGTGTTCTGTGCCTGCACGGTGGATCTCAGCTTGCAGAAGTGACGGATCCTCTCGCAGAACGGCAGCATATGCAGCAGCACGGACAGTACATGGTGCCTTTCAATGACATGCCGCGGACGGTGGGGCGCGGATGGTGAGGCAAAAGATGGTGAGGCGAGGAGGGTGAGGCGAGGAAGGTGAGGCGCGGACGGTGAGGCAACAGACGGTGAGGCGCAGACGACCCTTGCTTTGTGGCTGTCAAATTAGCATTTACTTGTATGTACACTGAAATTTTACATGTTTACAAAAAATGAGCATCTGAAGAAGTCCGATGCCACAAGCTCCAGCACCTGGAGGAGACGATTACTGCACCGCTCCAGGAAACCCGACTATGTGGAAGATGGGTCAGACTACAGCAATGTCTCCATCCAGGACCAGTTGAATCCACTAAGTAGCACTAATTACGCCATCACTAACGAGCCTGAGACAATGGCTCCTCTCATTTGCTTCTCAGTCACTCATACCTCTGATGAACCAACACGAGGCGCGGGCTTCTGCACTTGGCTTATAGCAGTGGGAGGGGGAGAGCTAATATTTGTGTTCATGGTGGAGACCTAGAATTACAGCGCCTGAGATGTACAAGACGCAGATCAGCCGCCAATCGTCTCCCGTCAGCCGGGGAAGGTTTCTGCAGAAGATGAGGCCGGAGCTTTGTTTAATGGAATGACAAAATGAATCACAGCGTCTGGCTGCATCGCTCTCCGCGGGAAGAGCCCACAAATGATGTGTGAAGCGCAGGATATTGATTACTCGTGGACTACAAGTGTCGCCTTTAATGTTCACTCTTTGCGGAGAAGCGGCAAGGACAGATGGCGCCTTAACTCTCCGGTGATAGACTTTAATGGTGAAATATTGATTTCTATCCAGCCAAGGCCTGACGATGGGGCCAGAGTCATTTGTTGGCGAGCGCCGGACACACACTCTGCCGGCTGTAATCAATCATTCCTGGCAAGGCAGGTGAAAGCTCCAAGCTAGCCACCTTGAATCCTAAGATGTGTCAGATGAAAGAGAGCGAGCAAAGGAGAGTACAAGCTAGAAGAAAAGAGAGGAGGAGGAAGGGAGATAACAGGAGAAAGTGAAAAAAGACGGGAAGATGGCCAGCAAGAGAAACAAGGGAGAGGAGTGAAAGAGAAGAGAGCAAACGAGATGTGGGGAGTGCGGAGAGCAGCCAGGAAAAGGAAGAAACGAGAGAAAAAAGGGATATATGGAGGTGAAGTAAAGAGCAAAAGAAACATGAGGGAAAAGTAAGAAGAGGAAGGAGAAAGCGGAAAAAGGAAAAAAAATCCAGTGAAGAGAACAGGAGAGTGGAGGTAAAGAGTGAGCATGGGAAAGGTACAGAATTGTAGGCGAGGGAAACAGGGCAAGGCTAAAAGTGGAAGAGACAACGACGAAAGGAAGATTAAAAACAGGGAAGAACAAAAAGAGAAAGATGGGGAGAAATAAGAAAGATGGGGGTGGGGGGAGAAAAGGAGGACAGATATTATGTGCTATGACAAGAATGTGATGGAGATAAAACAAGTTGAAAAAAAGGAGGGAAAATAAGAAACCACAAAAAAACAGAAAGTGAGAGGGGGAGAAGAAGAGCCTGAGAGAAAAAGCCAGAGAGCGGGTGAAGAAGAGCCAGAGAGAAAAAGCCAGAGAGCGGGAGAAGAAGAGCCAGAGAGAAAAAGCCAGAGAGCGGGTGAAGAAGAGCCAGAGAGAAAAAGCCAGAGAGCGGGAGAAGAAGAGCCAGAGAGAAAAAGCCAGAGAGCGGGAGAAGAAGAGCCAGAGAGAAAAAGCCAGAGAGCGGGAGAAGAAGAGCCAGAGAGAAAAAGCCAGAGAGCGGGAGAAGAAGAGCCAGAGAGAAAAAGCCAGAGAGCGGGTGAAGAAGAGCCAGAGAGAAAAAGCCAGAGAGCGGGTGAAGAAGAGCCAGAGAGAAAAAGCCAGAGAGCGGGAGAAGAAGAGCCAGAGAGAAAAAGCCAGAGAGCGGGAGAAGAAGAGCCAGAGAGAAAAAGCCAGAGAGCGGGAGAAGAAGAGCCAGAGAGAAAAAGCCAGAGAGCGGGAGAAGAAGAGCCAGAGAGAAAAAGCCAGAGAGCGGGAGAAGAAGAGTCAGAGAGAAAAAGCCAGAGAGAAAAAGCCAGAGAGCGGGAGAAGAAGAGCCAGAGAGAAAAAGCCAGAGAGCGGGAGAAGAAGAGCCAGAGAGAAAAAGCCAGAGAGCGGGAGAAGAAGAGCCAGAGAGAAAAAGCCAGAGAGCGGGAGAAGAAGAGCCAGAGAGAAAAAGCCAGAGAGCGGGAGAAGAAGAGCCAGAGAGAAAAAGCCAGAGAGCGGGAGAAGAAGAGCCAGAGAGAAAAAGCCAGAGAGCGGGAGAAGAAGAGCCAGAGAGAAAAAGCCAGAGAGCGGGAGAAGAAGAGCCAGAGAGAAAAAGCCAGAGAGCGGGAGAAGAAGAGCCAGAGAGAAAAAGCCAGAGAGCGGGTGAAGAAGAGCCAGAGAGAAAAAGCCAGAGAGCGGGTGAAGAAGAGCCAGAGAGAAAAAGCCAGAGAGCGGGTGAAGAAGAGCCAGAGAGAAAAAGCCAGAGAGCGGGAGAAGAAGAGCCAGAGAGAAAAAGCCAGAGAGCGGGAGAAGAGCCAGAGAGAAAAAGCCAGAGAGAAAAAGCCAGAGAGAGCATAAGCCAGAGAGGGAGAAATCGAGAGAGCATAAGCCGGAGAGGGAGGAAGCGAGAGAGAAAAAAGGTGGAGAGAGAGAACGCCAGAGAGAAAAAGGAGAGTGTGAAAATGCAAGAGAGACAAAAACCCTGTTATGGATAAGAAGATACCCAAAATAAAACAGTACTCAAAATGGCGCTTGCACTGTGTAACACACCTATGAGTGCACTCAAAAATCATAAGACATTTAGTGATTCATTCTGATTCAGCTCATGAGAAAATGATAAAACATATAAATGTACAAGTTTCTTTCCTGCATCTTACACTATGTGCAGAATTATTAGGCAAATTAGTATTTTGCTCCCATGATACTTTTTATACATGTTGTCCTACTCCAAGCTGTATACTCTTGAGAGCCAACTACCAATTAAGTAAATCAGTTCATAGTTCATAGTTTTTAAGGTTGAAGGGAGACTCTAAGTCCATCTAGTTCACCCCGTAGCCTAACATGTTGATCCAGAGGAAAGCAAAAAAACCCCAATGTGGCAAACAAGTTCCAATGGGGAAAAATGTCCTTCCTTCGTCCACATCCGGCAATCAGACTAGTTCCCTGGATCAATACCCTGTCATAAAATCTAATATACATAACTGGTAATATTACATTTTTCAGGAAAGGCGTCCAGGCTCTGCTTAATGTTAGTAGTGAATCCCTCATTACAACATCATGCGGCAGAGAGTTCCATAGTCTCACTGCTCGTACAGTAAAGAATCCTCGTCTGTGATTATGATTAAACCTTCTTTCCTCGAGACGTAGCGGATGCCCCCGTGTTCCAGTCGCAGGCCTAGGTGTAAAGAGATCTTTGGAAAGGTCTCTGTACTGTCCCCTCATATATTTATACATTGTGATTAGATCCTCCCTAAGCCTTTGTTTTTCCAAACTAAATAACCCCAAGTTTAATAACCTGTCTTGGTATTGCAGCCCCCCCATTCCTCTAATAATCTTGGTCGCTCTTCTATCTACCTGTAAGATTATGCTATTTATAACCTTCTATACTTTTGCTATCAAGAAAAGCCTCCATTCCTCTCTTAAATTCATTCAGTGAGTGGCCATCACCACTTCCCCAGGAGGAGAGTTCCAGAGCCTCACTGCTCTTACCGTGAAGAACCCTCTTCTATGCTGATGTAGGAATTTTCTTTCCTCCAATCGAAGATAATGCCCCCTTGTTCTTGTCATAGTCCTTGGTACAAACAGATCATGGGAGAGATCTCTATATGGCCCTCTGATATATTTGTACATATGTGATGTGCAACTCTATAATGAGGAGGGGTGCGGTGTAATGACATCAACACCCTATATAAGGGGTGCTTAATTATTAGGCAACTTCCTTTCCTTTGGTAAAATGGGTCAGAAGAGAGATTTGACGGGCTCTGAAAAGTCTCAAAATTGTGAGGTGTCTTGCAGAGGGACGCAGCAGTCTTGAAATTGCCAAACTTTTGAAGCGTGATCACCGAACAATCAAGCGTTTCATGGAAATAGCCAACAGGGTCGCAAGAAGCGTGTTGGGCAAAAAATGCGCAAAATAACTGCCCATGAATTGAGGAAAATCAAGCGTGAAGCTGCCAAGATGCCATTTGCCACCAGTTTGGCCATATTTCAGAGCTGCAACGTTACTGGAGTGTCAAAAAGCACAAGGTGTGCCATACTCAGGGACATGGCCAAGGTAAGGAAGGCTGAAAACCACCACCTCTGGACAAGAAACATAAGATAAAACCTCAAGACTGGGCCAAGAAATAACTTAAGACAGATTTTTCACAGGTTTTATGGACTGATGAAATGAGAGTGACTCTTGATGGGCAGATGGATGGGCCAGAGGCTGGATCAGTAAAGAGCAGAGCTCCACTCCGACGCAGACGCCAACAACGTGGAGGTGGGGACTGGTATGGGCTGGGATCAGCAAAGATCAACTTGTGGGACCTTTTCGGGTTGAGGATGGAGTGAAGCTCAACTCCCAGACCTACTGCCAGTTTCTGGAAGACAACTTCTTCAAGCAGTGGTACAGGAAGATGTCGCTATCGTTCAAGAAAAACATGATTTTCATGCAGGACAATGCTCCATCACATGCATCCAACTACTCCACAGCGTGGCTGGCCAGTAAAGGTCTAAAAGATGAAAAAATAATGACATGGCCCCCTTGTTCATCTGATCTGAACCCCATAGAGAACCTGTGGCCCCTCATAAAATGTGAGATCTACAGGGAGGGAAAACAGTCCACCTCTGGGAGCAGTGTCTGGAGGCTGTGGTGGCTGGAGGCTGCGGTGGCTGGAGGCTGCGGTGGCTGGAGGCTGTGGTGGCTGCTGCACGCAATGTTGATCATAGACAGATGAAGCAATGACAGAATCTATGGATGGTCGGCTGCTGAGTGGCATCAGAAAGAAAGGGGGCGATATTGGGCACTCATTTTTTGGGGTTTTGCTTTTGCAAGTCAGAAATGTTTATTTCTGCATTGTGTGCAGTTATATTGGTTTACCTGGTGACAATAAACAAGTGAGATGGGAATAGATTTGGTTTTTATTAAGTTGCCTAATAATTCTGCACAGTAATAGTCACCTGCACAAACAGATCCTCCTAAGAAGCCAAATCTAAAAACCCCCTCCAACTGCCAAAATATTAAGCACTGATATTTATGAGTCTTTTGGGTGATTGAGAACATAGTTGTTGATCAATAATAAAAAAAAATCCCCTAAAATACAACCTGCCTAATAATTCTGCACACGGTGTAACCAATAGTAAAAGAATATGCATCTTTAGATTGCATCCATGAGACTAAGTATTCGAAGTTCGGTAATAAAGTCAGTCTTGTTCCTCTTTGCGCAAAGCTCTTTGTAGACTTTGCATGCAGATATTTCACTCCTAATAAGCTACAGATAATTAAAACGGCTTATGCACATTTGAATTGCATCCCCAAATAAGTTGACGCCCAACGTGGGGCTAGAACGAAACGTCCAGACGGTAGCCGTGACATCAAATGGACCACACGGGTGGAGATATTGCGCAACTCTACCAAATGTAACAACACTACTTATCGTGCCTTTTAAACCTCCTGTGCTTCTGAGTGGGAACGGGGGAGGGGGGGTCGGCCGCCAGATTCAGACACTGATGACCGATTTCTGACAAGCCCTAGCCTGAACTCGATCATAACAGGTTCCTTAATTGTCTGTATTACTTGTTGTGTTTTTCTGGACATAATTGCCTATGAGAAGAGACTGTTGGATTATTGTGCATAGGAGGATAGAGGGAGTGCGGACTGAAGGTGCAGCAGTCACTCGGGTATATTCGCTACACTCCGCGGTATAGGGGAAGATAGGATTATTGATGGTAGTGACTGGCATCTCACCTATGAGGTGTCCGCAGTGCCAGCAGGCTGTGGAACTTATTATTGCGCACGGTTAGAGTATCACAAAGGTAATTGAAATACCCTGGCACCCACGTGATACTGGATACACTGCTACTTTTCCAGAAGCTAAAGTATTTAGATTAACCCCTTAACGACCACAGGCAGTAAAATTACATCCTAGCGGTCATAGTGTTAATCCCTGCTGGCTGCTGCGGAATTCGGGGATGGGGGGTGGCTGATTTGTATGGCTGACATGTGTGCCTCGCAGGCACGAGTGGAATCGCTATCCACCCATACCTGTTAACCCCTTAAATGGTTCTGTCAAAATGTGAGCGCGATATTTTAAATGGTGATCGCGGTAAAACTTTACTCACCAGCCATCGGAAGTCACGTGACATGATCACGTGGAGCTGATGGTTGCCATGGTAGCACAGCATCATGTGATGACTCCTGTAGCTCACATGACCCAATTCCTCTTTCACCCAGCTGAGTGATGTGTGAGACAGGAGATTATCATTTCTGGTGATCTCAGCTCTGATCAACAGAAATGAACAAGCGATCAGACTGCTGATCCTTATAGCCCCCTAGGGGGACTGGTAAAATAAAAAAATAAATAAATGTTCAAATCACCCCTCATTCACCCCATTAAAAATTAAAGGGTTAAACAAATAAAATACACACTTTTGGTGTTGCAGTGTTCAGAAATGCCCGATCTATTGGTAAATGGCGTAGCGGCAAAAAAAAATCCAAATGCCAAAATTATGTTTCTTGGTCACCGCAAATTATGCGCAAAATGCAATAACAGGCAATTAAAGCGCAGCATCTGCGCAAAACTGGTACAGTTATAAACATCAGCTGGAGACACAAAAAATATGCCATCACTGAGCCATAGAGCCTGAAAAATGAGAACGCTACGGGTCACAGAATGCGCCACTTTTTTTGGACAAACTTCTCATTTTTTTAACCCCTTAGAACAGTAATCCTATACATGTATGGTGTCTATGAACTCGCACCGAGCTGAGGCGTCACACCAACACCTCAGTTTTACCATATAGTAAACACGGGGAATATCTCAAAAACAATCATGGTAATAGGACATTGGAAAGCCGGATCCACCACCACTCTCCACCATGCTACACACCTATCCACCCCAGCAGCCCTACTCCTACCATACAAGTGGAAGTACATAGGAGATATCCCTTTGTGGTGGATACCGGTGAAGCCAGAAATGTGATTAGATTTGCTGATTTTTCAGACCCAGATTGTCACAGGGGTGAAGTATGTGTGTGGGAATAGATGGGACCACCCGGCCCTCCGCGATGACTCGCCCACTAAATCTCAGTCTACAGCCTACTCATAGTATGCTCACAGCTTGTGGTGTCCACAACATGTCCAGCCAATCTAATGGAAACAGATCTACTCAGGACATTACATGCCCGTATCTCATTCAATAATGATGATACTGTCTCTAACCACCCCCCTGGATCAGGATGAGGTATCACAAGAGTTTGACCTCTTCTGCATATCAGAAGATGTGAAGCCCACCAAGGCCATCTGGTTAGCAGAGATCCCTAACACCCTTTGGTCACAAGACCGGAGGATATTGGAAAACTTCTGGTCCAGCCAGTGGAGGTAAAACTAAACCCTGGAGCCCTGCGTCCCCATAAACCCCAATGCTCACACTCCATTCAATCTGCTGCCATGTCTCACCAGCTACAGCACTCTCTCAAGAATGGCGCGCTCATCCCCGCTAAATCCCCTTGTAACACCCCATTGTTGCCAGCAATACACATGGACGGTGATGGCTCAAGGGGCTCAGAACAGCCCTTACATGTACATTCAAGCCATGACTACCGTACTGGAACCCTGGAGAAGGACCCACCTCACTGTCACTCTCCTCCATTATGTCAATGACCTCCTTACTGACAGATACCCAACATAGCTCGATTTCATTGCTGCAGTTTTTAGCACACAACGGGAGCAAATCCTCAAAGGAGAAGCTGCAGTCCTGTCTGGACAGAGCGGTGTTCCTGGGACACTACATCTCTCATCAGACAAAACAGCTCACCCAAGGAAGCAGTTGATCGGACAGCTGTCCCTCAAAGCCATACCCAGCTTCAATCCTTCTGTGGACTTGTATCATACTGCCGTCTCTGGATCCTGGATGCCTCCATGCACATGCAACCTTTGTATGATTGCCTCAAGGAGACACCATACTGCCTAACCCAAGAAGTTATGGATGGGTGCTACACTCTGAAGAGTATCATCATGTCATCCCTGGGCCTACCTGACTACCAGAAGCCATTCTGCCCGTTTATCATGGAAAAAGCAGAAAACGCAACGGGTGTCCTAACACAGACCCATAGGGGAAGACCCCTCAGATACTGCGCAGCCAGACTGGATCCAATCGCCGGAGCACCAACCTCCATGAGAGTGGTGTCTGCCACCCATCTGCTGCTGAATAAGACCTCTCCATGACAATACTGCCATTCTAGCACAGACACAGCAGAAGCACCTATCTGCTGCCCGCCATTTGTGGCTACACTGTTCTCTACTGCTCCCTCACAATGTGACCATCTCCCGGTGTGTGGTCTTTATTGCTGCTACACTTCTCCCTCTTCCAAGGGGGAGTTGTCCCACCTCTGACACCTCGGTGTAAGATAGCCTCTGGGATAGCTCTACATGATTGCCTTGCTCTCCTGAGGCAGGAGACCTCTGGATTCGATACAGTGGCGGATACACCCTCAGAAGACCCTGACTGACCCTCCTTGAGGATGGATCAAGGTCGGTTCCACACGGGTATGGTGGTGGTAGCAGAAGACGCTGTGCCGATAGGGCAGTTGCTACCCGCATCCCTGTCTGCACAAGAAGCAGAGGTATGTGCTCTCACTGAAGTCTGCAAGATGGCAGCCAACATCTACTTTGTGTAGAAGGCAAGAGTCAAGGTCACGCTGCAGGAAAGAAACTTATACAAATACATACAGTTAGGTCCAGAAATATTTGGACAGTGACAAGTTTTGTTATTTTAGCTGTTTACAAAAACATGTTCAGAAATACAATTCTATATATAATATGGGCTGAAAGTGCACACTCCCAGCTGCAATATGAGAGTTTTCACATCCAAATCAGAGAAAGGGTTTAGGAATCATAGCTCTGTAATGCATAGCCTCCTCTTTTTCAAGGGACCAAAAGTAATTGGACAAGGGACTCTAAGGGCTGCAATTAACTCTGAAGGCGTCTCCCTCGTTAACCTGTAATCAATGAAGTAGTTAAAAGGTCTGGGGTTGATTACAGGTGTGTGGTTTTGCATTTGGAAGCTGTTGCTGTGACCAGACAACATGCGGTCTAAGAAACTCTCAATTGAGGTGAAGCAGAACATCCTGAGGCTGGAAAAAAAAAAAATCCATCAGAGAGATAGCAGACATGCTTGGAGTAGCAAAATCAACAGTCGGGTACATTCTGAGAAAAAAGGAATTGACTGGTGAGCTTGGGAACTCAAAAAGGCCTGGGCGTCCACGGATGACAACAGTGGTGGATGATCGCCGCATACTTTCTTTGGTGAAGAAGAACCCGTTCACATCATCAACTGAAGTCCAGAACACTCTCAGTGAAGTAGGTGTATCTGTCTCTAAGTCAACAGTAAAGAGAAGACTCCATGAAAGTAAATACAAAGGGTTCACATCTAGATGCAAACCATTCATCAATTCCAAAAATAGACAGGCCAGAGTTACATTTGCTGAAAAACACCTCATGAAGCCGGCTCAGTTCTGGAAAAGTATTCTATGGACAGATGAGACCAAGATCAACCTGTACCAGAATGATGGGAAGAAAAAAGTTTGGAGAAGAAAGGGAACGGCACATGATCCAAGGCACACCACATCCTCTGTAAAACATGGTGGAGGCAACGTGATGGCATGGGCATGCATGGCTTTCAATGGCACTGGGTCACTTGTGTTTATTGATGACATAACAGCAGACAAGAGTAGCCCGATGAATTCTGAAGTGTACCGGGATATACTTTCAGCCCAGATTCAGCCAAATGCCGCAAAGTTGATCAGACGGCGCTTCATAGTACAGATGGACAATGACCCCAAGCATACAGCCAAAGCTACCCAGGAGTTCATGAGTGCAAACAAGTGGAACCTTCTGCAATGGCCAAGTCAATCACCAGATCTTAACCCAATTGAGCATGCATTTCACTTGCTCAAATCCAGACTTAAGACGGAAAGACCCACAAACAAGCAAGACCTGAAGGCTGCGGCTGTAAAGGCCTGGCAAAGCATTAAGAAGGAGGAAACCCAGCGTTTGGTGATGTCCATGGGTTCCAGACTTAAGGCAGTGATTGCCTCCAAAGGATTCGCAACAAAATATTGAAAATAAAAATATTTTGTTTGGGTTTGGTTTATTTGTCCAATTACTTTTGACCTCCTAAAATGTGGAGTGTTTGTAAAGAAATGTGACAATTCCCACAATTTCTATCAGATATTTTTGTTCAAACCTTCAAATTAAACGTTACAATCTGCACTTGAATTCTGTTGTAGAGATTTCATTTCAAATCCAATGTGGTGGCATGCGGAGCCCAACTCGCGAAAATTGTGTCACTGTCCAAAGATTTCTGGACCTAACTGTAGTTCAGCATTTTCTCACTCGCTAAATCAGCGATCACTAAATGTCTTAGGATTGAGTCTTATGATTTCTGAGTGCAGACATGGGTCTTCTTAATCTTCTTCATATCTTAAGGGAGAAAGCGCCAGAGAATAAAGGCGGAGAGGGAGAGAGGGAGAATAAGGCGGAGAGGGAGAGAAAGAGAAAGCGCCAGAGAATAAAGGCAGAGAAGAGAAAGCGCCAGAGAATAAAGGCAGAGAAGAGAAAGCGCCAGAGAATAAAGGCAGAGAAGAGAAAGCGCCAGAGAATAAAGGCGGAGAGGGAGAAAGCACAAGAGAATAAAAGGTGGAGAGGGAGCAAGCACCAGAGAATAAAGGCGGAGAGGGAGAAAGCACCATAGAATAAAGGCGGAGAGGGAGAGAGGGAGAAAGCGCCAGAGAACAAAGGCGGAAAGGTAGAAAGCACCATAGAATAAAGGCGGAGAGGGAGAAAGCACCAAAGAATAAAGGCGGAGAAGGAGAAAGCGCTAGAGAATAAAGGCGGAGAGGGAAAAAGCACCATAGAATAAAGGCGGAGAGGGAGAGAGGAAGAAAGCGCCACAGAATAAAGAGGCGAAGAGGGAAAATAAAGGCGGAGAGGGTGCAAGCGCCAGAGAATAAAGGCGGAGAGGGAGAAAGCGCTAGAGAATAAAGGCAGAGAGGGAGAAAGCGCCACAGAGGGAGAAAGCGCCACAGAGGGAGAAAGCGCCAGAGAATAAAGAGGCAGAGAGGGAGAATAAAAGGTGGAGAGGGAGAATAAAGGCGGAGAGGGAGAGAAGGAGAAAGCGCCAGAGAATAAAGGCGGAGAGGGAGAGAAGGAGAAAGCGCCAGAGAATAAAGGCGGAGAGGGAGAGAAGGAGAAAGCGCCAGAGAAAAAATGCGAAGAGGGAAAGAAGGAGAAAGCGCCAGAGAACAAAGGCGGAGAGGGAGAGAAGAAGAAAGCGCCAGAGAATAAAGGCGGAGAGGGAGAAAGCGCCAGAGAACAAAGGCGGAGAGGGAGAAAGCGCCAGAGAATAAGGCGGAGAGGGAGAAAGCGCCAGAGAATAAAAGGCGGAGAGGGAGAGAAGGAGAAAGCACCAGAGAATAAAGGCGGAGAGGGAGAGAAGGAGAAAACACCAGAGAATAAAGGCGGAGAGGGAGAGAAGGAGAAAGCACCAGAGAATAAAGGTGGAGAGGGAGAGAAGGAGAAAGCACCAGAGAATAAAGACGGAGAGGGGGAGAAGGAGAAAGCGCCAGAGAATAAAGACGGAGAGGGAGAGAAGGAGAAAGCGCCAGAGAATAAAGGCGGAGAGGCAGAAAGCGCCAGAGAATAAAGGCGGAGAGGGAGAAAGCGCCAGAGAATAAAGGCGGAGAGGGAGAAAGCGCCAGAGAATTAAATGGCGGAGAGGGAGAAAGCGCCAGAGAATAAAGGCGGAGAGGGAGAGAGGGAGAATAAAGGTGGAGAGGGAGAATAAATGCGGAGAGGGAGAGAAGGAGAAAGCGCCAGAGAATAAAGGCGGAGAGGGAGAGAAGGTGAAAGCGCCAGAGAATAAAAGGCGGAGAGGGAGAGAAGCAGAAAGCACCAGAGAATAAAAGGAGGAGAGGGAGAGAAGGAGAAAGCGCCAGAGAATAAAAGGCAGAGAGGGAGAGAACGAGAAAGCACCAGAGAATAAAGGCGGAGAGGGAGAGAAGGAGAAAGCACCAGAGAATAAAGGCGGAGAGGGAGAGGAGAAAGCGCCAGAGAATAAAGGCGGAGAGGGAGAAAGCGCCAGAGAATAAAGGCGGAGAGGGAGAGAGGGAGAATAAAGGTGGAGAGGGAGAATAAAGACGGAGAGAGAGAGAGAGAAGGAGAAAGCGCCAGAGAATAAAGGCGGAGAGGGAGAGAAGGAGAAAGCACCAGAGAATGAAAGGCGGAGAGGGAGAGAAGGAGAAAGCACCAGAGAATAAAAGGCGGAGAGGGAGAGAAGGAGAAAGCACCAGAGAATGAAAGGCGGAGCGGGAGAGAAAAAGACAGCAACAGAGTATGAAAGGCGGAGAGAGAGAGAGAAGGAGAAAGCGCCAGAGAATAAAGGCGGAGCGGGAGAGAAAAAGACAGCAACAGAGTATGAAAGGCGGAGAGGGAGAGAAGGAGAAAGCACCAGAGAATAAAGGTGGGGAGGGAGAGAAGGAGAAAGCGCCAGAGAATAAAGGCGGAGAGGGAGAGAAGGAGAAAGCGCCAGAGAATAAAAGGCGGAGAGCGAGAGAAGGAGAAAGCACCAGAGAATAAAGGCGGAAAGGGAGAGAAGGAGAAAGCGCCAAAGAATAAAAGGCGGAGAGCGAGAGAAGGAGAAAGCGCCAGAGAATAAAGGCGGAGAGCGAGAGAAGGAGAAAGCGCCAGAGAATAAAGGCTAAGAGGGAGAAAGCGTCAGAGAATAAAGGTGGAGAGGAAGAAAGCACCAGAGAATAAAGGCAGTGAGGGAGAAAGCGCTAGAGAATAAAGGCGGAGAGAAAGAAAAGGAGAAAGCACCAGAGAATAAAGGCGGAGAGGGAGAGAGGGAGAATAAAGGTGGAGAGGGAGAGAAGGAGAAAGCGCCAGAGAATAAGGCGGAGAGGGAGAAAGCGCCAGAGAATGAAAGGAGGAGAGGGAGAGAAAGAGAAAGCGCCAGAGAATGAAAGGAGGAGAGGGAGAGAAGGAGAAAGCGCCAGAGAATAAGGCATAGAGGGAGAGAAGGAGAAAGCGCCAGAGAATAAAGGCGGAGAGGGAGAGAAGGAGAAAGCGCCAGAGAATGAAAGATGGAGAGGGAGAGAAGGAGAAAGCGCCAGAGAATAAAGGCGGAAAGGGAGAGGAGAAAGCATCAGAGAAAAAAAGGCGGAAAGGGAGAGAAGGAGAAAGCACCAGAGAATGAAAGGCGGAGAGGGAGAGAAGGTGAAAGCGCCAGAGAATAAAGGCGGAGAGGGAGAGAAGGAGAAAGCACCAGAGAATAAAGGCGGAGAGGGAGAGAAGGAGAAAGCGCCAGAGAATAAAGGCGGAGAGGGAGAGAAGGAGAAAGCGCCAGAGAATAAAAGGCGGAGAGGGAGAGAAGGAGAAAGCACCAGAGAATAAAGGCGGAGAGGGAGAGAAGGAGAAAGCACCAGAGAATAAAGGCGGAGAGGGAGAGAAGGAGAAAGCGCCAGAGAATAAAGGCGGAGAGGGAGAAAGCGCCAGAGAATAAAGGCGGAGAGGGAGAGAAGGAGAAAGCACCAGAGAATAAAGGCGGAGAGGGAGAGAAGGAGAAAGGACCAGAGAATAAAGGCTGAGA
Source organism: Anomaloglossus baeobatrachus (assembly GCF_048569485.1). Lineage (NCBI taxonomy): Eukaryota > Metazoa > Chordata > Amphibia > Anura > Aromobatidae > Anomaloglossus > Anomaloglossus baeobatrachus. Next base: position 3,039,811 of record NC_134359.1, on the reverse strand, counting down.
GGGAGAGAGGGAGAAAGCGCCAGAGAATTAAATGGCGGAGAGGGAGAAAGCGCCAGAGAATAAAGGCGGAGAGGGAGAGAGGGAGAATAAAGGTGGAAAGGGAGAGAAGGAGAAAGCGCCAGAGAATAAAGGCAGAGAGGGAGAGAAGGTGAAAGCGCCAGAGAATAAAAGGCGGAGAGGGAGAGAAGGAGAAAGCACCAGAGAATAAAGGCGGAGAGGGAGAGAAGGTGAAAACGCCAGAGAATAAAAGGCGGAGAGGGAGAGAAGCAGAAAGCACCAGAGAATAAAAGGCGGAGAGGGAGAGAAGGAGAAAGCGCCAGAGAATAAAAGGCAGAGAGGGAGAGAACGAGAAAGCACCAGAGAATAAAGGAGGAGAGGGAGAGAAGGAGAAAGCACCAGAGAATAAAGGCGGAGAGGGAGAAAGCGCCAGAGAATAAAGGCGGAGAGGGAGAGGAGAAAGCACCAGAGAATAAAGGCGGAGAGGGAGAGGAGAAAGCACCAGAGAATAAAGGCGAAGAGGGAGAAAAGGAGAAAGCGCCATTGAATAAAGGCGGAGAGGGAGAGGAGAAAGCGCCAGAGAATAAAGGCGGAGATGGAGAAAGCGCAAGAGAATAAAAGGTGGAGAGGGAGAATAAAGACGGAGAGGGAGAGAAGGAGAAAGCGCCAGAGAATAAAGGCGGAGAGGCAGAAAGCGCCAGAGAATAAAGGCGGAGAGGGAGAAAGCGCCAGAGAATAAAGGCGGAGAGGGAGAAAGCGCCAGAGAATAAAGGCGGAGAGGGAGAGAGGGAGAATAAAGGTGGAGAGGGAGAATAAAGGCGGAGAGGGAGAGAAGGAGAAAGCGCCAGAGAATAAAGGCGGAGAGGGAGAGAAGGAGAAAGCACCCGAGAATAAAAGGTGGAGAGCGAGAGAAGGAGAAAGCACCAGAGAATAAAGGCGGAGAGGGAGAGAAGGAGAAAGCGCCAGAGAATAAAGGCAGTGAGGGAGAAAGCGCTAGAGAATAAAGGCGGAGAGGGAGAGAAGGAGAATAAAGGTGGAGAGGGAGAGAAGGAGAAAGCGCCAGAGAATAAAGGCGGAGAGGGAGAGAGGGAGAATAAAGGTGGAGAGGGAGAGAAGGAGAAAGCGCCAGAGAATAAGGCGGAGAGGGAGAGAAGGAGAAAGCGCCAGAGAATGAAAGGAGGAGAGGGAGAGAATAAGAAAGCGCCAGAGAATAAAGGCGGGGGAGGGAGAGAAGGAGAAAGCACCAGAGAATAAAAGGCGGAGAGGGAGAGAAGGTGAAAGCGCCAGAGAATAAAAGGCGGAGAGGGAGAGAAGGAGAAAGTGCCAGAGAATAAAGGCGGAGAGGGAGAGAAGGAGAAAGTGCCAGAGAACAAAGGCGGAGAGGGAGAGAAGGAGAAACCACCAGAGAATAAAGGCGGAGAGGGAGAGAGGGAGAATAAAGTTGGAGAGGGAGAATAAAGGCGGAGAGGGAGAGAAGGAGAAAGCGCCAGAGAATAAAGGCGGAGAGGGAGAGAAGGAGAAAGCTCCAGAGAATAAAGGCGGAGAGGGAGAAAGCGCTAGAGAATAAAGGTGGAGAGGGAGAGAGGGAGAATAAAGGCGGAGAGGGAGAGAAGGAGAAAGCGCCAGAGAATAAAAGGCGGAGAGGGAGAGAAGGAGAAAGCACCAGAGAATAAAGGCGGAGAGGGAGAGAAGGAGAAAGCGCCAGAGAATAAAGGCGGAGAGGGAGAAAGCGCCAGAGAATAAAGGCGGAGAGGGAGAAAGCGCCAGAAAATAAAGGCGGAGAGGGAGAGAAGGAGAAAGCGCCAGAGAATAAGGCATAGAGGGAGAGAAGGAGAAAGCGCCAGAGAATAAAGGCGGAGAGGGAGAGAGGGAGAATAAAGGTGGAGAGGGAGAGAAGGAGAAAGCGCCAGAGAATAAGGCGGGGAGGGAGAGAAGGAGAAAGCGCCAGAGAATGAATGGAGGAGAGGGAGAGAAGGAGAAAGCGCCAGAGAATAAAGGCGGGGGAGGGAAAGAAGGAGAAAGCACCAAAGGAATGAAAGGCGGAGAGGGAGAGAAGGTGAAAGCGCCAGAGAATAAAAGGCGGAGAGGGAGAGAAGGAGAAAGCGCCAGAGAATAAAAGGCAGAGAGGGAGAGGAGAAAGTGCCAGAGAATAAAGGCGGAGAGGGAGAGAAGGAGAAACCACCAGAGAATAAAGGCAGAGAGGGAGAGAGCGCCAGAGAATAAAGGCAGAGAGGGAGAGAGGGAGAATAAAGTTGGAGAGGGAGAATAAAGGCGGAGAGGGAGAGAAGGAGAAAGCGCCAGAGAATAAAGGCGGAGAGGGAGAGAAGGAGAAAGCGCCAGAGAATAAAGGCTGAGAGGGAGAGAAGGAGAAAGCTCCAGAGAATAAAGGCGGAGAGGGAGAAAGCGCCAGAGAATAAAGGCGAAGAGGGAGAGAGGGAGAATAAAGGCGGAGAGGGAGAGAAGGAGAAAGCGCCAGAGAATAAAAGGCGGAGAGGGAGAGAAGGAGAAAGCGCCAGAGAATAAAAGGCGGAGAGGGAGAGAAGGAGAAAGCGCCAGAGAATAAAGGCGGAGAGGGAGAAAGCGCCAGAGAGTAAAGGCGGAGAGGGAGAGAAGGAGAAAGCGCCAGAGAATAAAGGCGGAGAGGGAGACAGCGCCAGAGAATAAAGGCGGAGAGGGAGAAAGCGCCAGAGAATAAAGGCGGAGAGGGAGAGAAGGAGAAAGCGCCAGAGAATAAGGCATAGAGGGAGAGAAGGAGAAAGCGCCAGAGAATGAAAGGCGGAGAGGGAGAGGAGAAAGCGCCAGAGAATAAAGGCGGAGAGGGAGAGAAGGAGAAAGCGCCAGAGAATAAAGGCGGAGAGGGAGAGAAGGAGAAAGCACCAGAGAATAAAAGGCGGAGAGGGAGAGAAGGAGAAAGCACCAGAGAATAAAAGGCGGAGAGGGAGAGAAGGAGAAAGCGCCAGAGAATAAAAGGCGGAGAGGGAGAGAAGGAGAAAGCACCAGAGAATAAAAGGCGGAGAGGGAGAGAAGGAGAAAGCACCAGAGAATAAAGGCGGAGAGGGAGAGAAGGAGAAAGCACCAGAGAATAAAGGCGGAGAGGGAGAGAAGGAGAAAGCACCAGAGAATAAAGGCGGAGAGGGAGAAAGCACCAGAGAATAAAGGCGGAGAGGGAGAGAAGGAGAAAGCACCAGAGAATAAAGGCGGAGAGGGAGAGAAGGAGAAAGCGCCAGAGAATATGGCGGAGAGGGAGAGAAGGAGAAAGCGCCAGAGAATAAGGCGGAGAGGGAGAGAAGGAGAAAGGACCAGAGAATAAAGGCTGAGAGGGAGAGAAGGAGAAAGCGCCAAAGAATAAAGGCAGAGAGGGGGAAAGCGCCAGAAAATAAAGGCGGAGAGGGAGAGAAGGAGAAAGCACCAGAGAATAAAGGCGGAGAGGGAGAGAAGGAGAAAGCGCCAGAGAATAAAGGCGGAGAGGGAGAGAAGGAGAAAGCACCAGAGAATGAAAGGCGGAAAGGGAGAGGAGAAAGCATCAGAGAAAAAAAGGCGGAGAGGGAGAGAAGGAGAAAGCACCAGAGAATAAAAGGCGGAGAGGGAGAGAAGGAGAAAGCACCAGAGAATAAAGGCGGAGAGGGAGAAAGCGCCAGAGAATAAAGGTGGAGAGGGAGAGGAGAAAGCACCAGAGAATAAAGGCGGAGAGGGAGAGGAGAAAGCACCAGAGAATAAAGGCGAAGAGGGAGAAAAGGAGAAAGCGCCATTGAATAAAGGCGGAGAGGGAGAGGAGAAAGCGCCAGAGAATAAAGGCGGAGATGGAGAAAGCGCAAGAGAATAAAAGGTGGAGAGGGAGAATAAAGACGGAGAGGGAGAGAAGGAGAAAGCGCCAGAGAATAAAGGCGGAGAGGCAGAAAGCGCCAGAGAATAAAGGCGGAGAGGGAGAAAGCGCCAGAGAATAAAGGCGGAGAGGGAGAAAGCGCCAGAGAATAAAGGCGGAGAGGGAGAGAGGGAGAATAAAGGTGGAGAGGGAGAATAAAGGCGGAGAGGGAGAGAAGGAGAAAGCGCCAGAGAATAAAGGCGGAGAGGGAGAGAAGGAGAAAGCACCACAGAATAAAAGGCGGAGAGGGAGAGAAGGAGAAAGCGCCAGAGAATAAAAGGCGGAGAGGGAGAGAAGGAGAAAGCACCAGAGAATAAAAGGCGGAGAGGGAGAGAAGGAGAAAGCACCAGAGAATAAAGGCGGAGAGGGAGAGAAGGAGAAAGCACCAGAGAATAAAGGCGGAGAGGGAGAGAAGGAGAAAGCACCAGAGAATAAAGGCGGAGAGGGAGAAAGCGCCAGAGAATAAAGGCGGAGAGGGAGAGAAGGAGAAAGCACCAGAGAATAAAGGCGGAGAGGGAGAGAAGGAGAAAGCGCCAGAGAATATGGCGGAGAGGGAGAGAAGGAGAAAGCGCCAGAGAATAAGGCGGAGAGGGAGAGAAGGAGAAAGGACCAGAGAATAAAGGCTGAGAGGGAGAGAAGGAGAAAGCGCCAAAGAATAAAGGCGGAGAGGGAGAAAGCGCCAGAGAATAAAGGCGGAGAGGGAGAGAAGGAGAAAGCACCAGAGAATAAAGGCGGAGAGGGAGAGAAGGAGAAAGCGCCAGAGAATAAAGGCGGAGAGGGAGAGAAGGAGAAAGCACCAGAGAATGAAAGGCGGAAAGGGAGAGGAGAAAGCATCAGAGAAAAAAAGGCGGAGAGGGAGAGAAGGAGAAAGCACCAGAGAATAAAAGGCGGAGAGGGAGAGAAGGAGAAAGCACCAGAGAATAAAGGCGGAGAGGGAGAAAGCGCCAGAGAATAAAGGCGGAGAGGGAGAGGAGAAAGCACCAGAGAATAAAGGCGGAGAGGGAGAGGAGAAAGCACCAGAGAATAAAGGCGAAGAGGGAGAAAAGGAGAAAGCGCCATTGAATAAAGGCGGAGAGGGAGAGGAGAAAGCGCCAGAGAATAAAGGCGGAGATGGAGAAAGCGCAAGAGAATAAAAGGTGGAGAGGGAGAATAAAGACGGAGAGGGAGAGAAGGAGAAAGCGCCAGAGAATAAAGGCGGAGAGGCAGAAAGCGCCAGAGAATAAAGGCGGAGAGGGAGAAAGCGCCAGAGAATAAAGGCGGAGAGGGAGAAAGCGCCAGAGAATAAAGGCGGAGAGGGAGAGAGGGAGAATAAAGGTGGAGAGGGAGAATAAAGGCGGAGAGGGAGAGAAGGAGAAAGCGCCAGAGAATAAAGGCGGAGAGGGAGAGAAGGAGAAAGCACCACAGAATAAAAGGCGGAGAGGGAGAGAAGGAGAAAGCACCAGAGAATAAAGGCGGAGCGGGAGAGAAGGAGAAAGCACTAGAGAATAAAGGCAGAGAGGGAGAGAAGCAGAAAGCACCAGAGAATGAAAGGCGGAGCGAGAGAAAAAAAGACAGCACCAGAGAATGAAAGGCGGAGAGGGAGAGAAGGAGAAAGCGCCAGAGAATAAAGGCGGAGAGGGAGAGAAGGAGAAAGCACCCGAGAATAAAAGGTGGAGAGCGAGAGAAGGAAAAAGCACCAGAGAATAAAGGCAAAGAGGGAGAGAAGGAGAAAGCGCCAGAGAATAAAGGCAGTGAGGGAGAAAGCGCTAGAGAATAAAGGCGGAGAGGGAGAGAAGGAGAATAAAGGTGGAGAGGGAGAGAAGGAGAAAGCGCCAGAGAATAAAGGCGGAGAGGGAGAGAGGGAGAATAAAGGTGGAGAGGGAGAGAAGGAGAAAGCGCCAGAGAATAAGGCGGAGAGGGAGAGAAGGAGAAAGCGCCAGAGAATGAAAGGAGGAGAGGGAGAGAATAAGAAAGCGCCAGAGAATAAAGGCGGGGGAGGGAGAGAAGGAGAAAGCACCAGAGAATAAAAGGCGGAGAGGGAGAGAAGGTGAAAGCGCCAGAGAATAAAAGGCGGAGAGGGAGAGAAGGAGAAAGTGCCAGAGAATAAAGGCGGAGAGGGAGAGAAGGAGAAAGTGCCAGAGAATAAAGGCGGAGAGGGAGAGAAGGAGAAACCACCAGAGAATAAAGGCGGAGAGGGAGAGAGGAAGAATAAAGTTGGAGAGGGAGAATAAAGGCGGAGAGGGAGAGAAGGAGAAAGCGCCAGAGAATAAAGGCGGAGAGGGAGAGAAGGAGAAAGCTCCAGAGAATAAAGGCGGAGAGGGAGAAAGCGCTAGAGAATAAAGGCGGAGAGGGAGAGAGGGAGAATAAAGGCGGAGAGGGAGAGAAGGAGAAAGCGCCAGAGAATAAAAGGCGGAGAGGGAGAGAAGGAGAAAGCACCAGAGAATAAAGGCGGAGAGGGAGAGAAGGAGAAAGCGCCAGAGAATAAAGGCGGAGAGGGAGAAAGCGCCAGAGAATAAAGGCGGAGAGGGAGAAAGCGCCAGAAAATAAAGGCGGAGAGGGAGAGAAGGAGAAAGCGCCAGAGAATAAGGCATAGAGGGAGAGAAGGAGAAAGCGCCAGAGAATAAAGGCGGAGAGGGAGAGAGGGAGAATAAAGGTGGAGAGGGAGAGAAGGAGAAAGCGCCAGAGAATAAGGCGGGGAGGGAGAGAAGGAGAAAGCGCCAGAGAATGAATGGAGGAGAGGGAGAGAAGGAGAAAGCGCCAGAGAATAAAGGCGGGGGAGGGAGAGAAGGAGAAAGCACCAAAGGAATGAAAGGCGGAGAGGGAGAGAAGGTGAAAGCGCCAGAGAATAAAAGGCGGAGAGGGAGAGAAGGAGAAAGCGCCAGAGAATAAAAGGCAGAGAGGGAGAGGAGAAAGTGCCAGAGAATAAAGGCGGAGAGGGAGAGAAGGAGAAACCACCAGAGAATAAAGGCAGAGAGGGAGAGAGCGCCAGAGAATAAAGGCAGAGAGGGAGAGAGGGAGAATAAAGTTGGAGAGGGAGAATAAAGGCGGAGAGGGAGAGAAGAAGAAAGCGCCAGAGAATAAAGGCGGAGAGGGAGAGAAGGAGAAAGCGCCAGAGAATAAAGGCTGAGAGGGAGAGAAGGAGAAAGCTCCAGAGAATAAAGGCGGAGAGGGAGAAAGCGCCAGAGAATAAAGGCGAAGAGGGAGAGAGGGAGAATAAAGGCGGAGAGGGAGAGAAGGAGAAAGCGCCAGAGAATAAAAGGCGGAGAGGGAGAGAAGGAGAAAGCACCAGAGAATAAAAGGCGGAGAGGGAGAGAAGGAGAAAGCACCAGAGAATAAAAGTCGGAGAGGGAGAGAAGGAGAAAGCACCAGAGAATAAAAGGCGGAGAGGGAGAGAAGGAGAAAGCACCAGAGAATAAAGGCGGAGAGGGAGAAAGCGCCAGAGAATAAAGGCGGAGAGGGAGAAAGCGCCAGAGAATAAAGGCGGAGAGGGAGAGAAGGAGAAAGCGCCAGAGAATAAAGGCGGAGAGGGAGAAAGCGCCAGAGAATAAAGGTGGAGAGGGAGAAAGCGCCAGAGAATAAAGGCGGAGAGGGAGAGAAGGAGAAAGCGCCAGAGAATAAGGCATAGAGGGAGAGAAGGAGAAAGCGCCAGAGAATAAAGGCGGAGAGGGAGAGAAGGAGAAAGCGCCAGAGAATGAAAGGCGGAGAGGGAGAGGAGAAAGCGCCAGAGAATAAAGGCGGAGAGGGAGAGAAGGAGAAAGCGCCAGAGAATAAAGGCGGAGAGGGAGAGAAGGAGAAAGCACCAGAGAATAAAAGGCGGAGAGGGAGAGAAGGAGAAAGCACCAGAGAATAAAAGGCGGAGAGGGAGAGAAGGAGAAAGCGCCAGAGAATAAAAGGCGGAGAGGGAGAGAAGGAGAAAGCACCAGAGAATAAAAGGCGGAGAGGGAGAGAAGGAGAAAGCACCAGAGAATAAAGGCGGAGAGGGAGAGAAGGAGAAAGCACCAGAGAATAAAGGCGGAGAGGGAGAGAAGGAGAAAGCGCCAGAGAATAAAGGCGGAGAGGGAGAAAGCGCCAGAGAATAAAGGCGGAGAGGGAGAGAAGGAGAAAGCACCAGAGAATAAAGGCGGAGAGGGAGAGAAGGAGAAAGCGCCAGAGAACATGGCGGAGAGGGAGAGAAGGAGAAACCGCCAGAGAATAAGGCGGAGAGGGAGAGAAGGAGAAAGGACCAGAGAATAAAGGCTGAGAGGGAGAGAAGGAGAAAGCGCCAAAGAATAAAGGCGGAGAGGGAGAAAGCGCCAGAGAATAAAGGCGGAGAGGGAGAGAAGGAGAAAGCACCAGAGAATAAAGGCGGAGAGGGAGAGAAGGAGAAAGCGCCAGAGAATAAAGGCGGAGAGGGAGAGAAGGAGAAAGCACCAGAGAATGAAAGGCGGAGAGGGAGAGGAGAAAGCATCAGAGAAAAAAAGGCGGAGAGGGAGAGAAGGAGAAAGCACCAGAGAATAAAAGGCGGAGAGGGAGAGAAGGAGAAAGCACCAGAGAATTAAAGGCGGAGAGGGAGAGAAGGAGAAAGCGCCAGAGAATAAAAGTCGGAGAGGGAGAGAAGGAGAAAGCACCAGAGAATAAAGGCGGAGAGGGAGAGAAGGAGAAAGCATCAGAGAATAAAGGCGGAGAGGGAGAGAAGGAGAAAGCGCCAGAGAATAAAGGCGGAGAGGGAGAGAAGGAGAAAGCGCCAGAGAATAAAAGGCGGAGAGGTAGAGAAGGAGAAAGCACCAGAGAATAAAGGCGGAGAGGGAGAGAAGGAGAAAGCATCAGAGAATAAAGGCGGAGAGGGAGAGAAGGAGAAAGCGCCAGAGAATAAAGGCGGAGAGGGAGAAAGCGCCAGAAAATAAAGGCGGAGAGGGAGAGAAGGAGAAAGCACCAGAGAATAAAGGCGGAGAGGGAGAAAGCGCCAGAGAATAAAGGCGGAGAGGGAGAGAAGGAGAAAGCACCAGAGAATAAAGGCGGAGAGGGAGAGAAGGAGAAAGCGCCAGAGAATATGGCGGAGAGGGAGAGAAGGAGAAAGCGCCAGAGAATAAGGCGGAGAGGGAGAGAAGGAGAAAGGACCAGAGAATAAAGGCTGAGAGGGAGAGAAGGAGAAAGCGCCAAAGAATAAAGGCGGAGAGGGAGAGAAGGAGAAAGCGCCAGAGAATAAAGGCGGAGAGGGAGAGAAGGTGAAAGCACAAGACAATGAAAGGCGGAGAGGGAGAGAAGGAGAAAGCACCAGAGAATAAAGGCGGAGCGGGAGAGAAGGAGAAAGCACTAGAGAATAAAGGCGGAGAGGGAGAGAAGGAGAAAGCGCCAGAGAATAAAGGCGGAGAGGGAGAAAGCGCCAGAGAATAAAGGCGGAGAGGGAGAGAAGGAGAAAGCATCAGAGAATAAAGGCGGAGAGGGAGAGAAGGAGAAAGCGCCAGAGAATATGGCGGAGAGGGAGAGAAGGAGAAAGCGCCAGAGAATAAGGCGGAGAGGGAGAGAAGGAGAAAGGACCAGAGAATAAAGGCTGAGAGGGAGAGAAGGAGAAAGCGCCAAAGAATAAAGGCGGAGAGGGAGAAAGCGCCAAAGAATAAAGGCGGAGAGGGAGAGAAGGAGAAAGCACCAGAGAATAAAGGCGGAGAGGGAGAGAAGGAGAAAGCGCCAGAGAATAAAGGCGGAGAGGGAGAGAAGGAGAAAGCACCAGAGAATGAAAGGCGGAAAGGGAGAGGAGAAAGCATCAGAGAAAAAAAGGCGGAGAGGGAGAGAAGGAGAAAGCACCAGAGAATAAAAGGCGGAGAGGGAGAGAAGGAGAAAGCACCAGAGAATAAAAGGCGGAGAGGGAGAGAAGGAGAAAGCGCCAGAGAATAAAAGTCGGAGAGGGAGAGAAGGAGAAAGCACCAGAGAATAAAAGGCGGAGAGGGAGAGAAGGAGAAAGCACCAGAGAATAAAGGCGGAGAGGGAGAGAAGGAGAAAGCATCAGAGAATAAAGGCGGAGAGGGAGAGAAGGAGAAAGCGCCAGAGAATAAAGGCGGAGAGGGAGAAAGCGCCAGAGAATAAAGGCGGAGAGGGAGAGAAGGAGAAAGCGCCAGAGAATATGGCGGAGAGGGAGAGAAGGAGAAAGGACCAGAGAATAAAGGCGGAGAGGGAGAGAAGGAGAAAGCACCAGAGAATAAAGGCGGAGAGGGAGAGAAGGTGAAAGCACCAGAGAATAAAGGTGGAGAGGGAGAGAAGGAGAAAGCACCAGAGAATAAAGGCGGAGAGGGAGAGAAGGTGAAAGCACAAGACAATGAAAGGCGGAGAGGGAGAGAAGGAGAAAGCACTAGAGAATAAAGGCGGAGCGGGAGAGAAGGAGAAAGCACCAGAGAATGAAAGGCGGAGAGCGAGAGAAGGAGAAAGCGCCAGAGAATAAAGACGGAGAGGGAGAGGAGAAAGCACCAGAGAATAAAGGTGGAGAGGGAGAAAGCACCAGAGAATAAAGGTAGAGAGGGAGAAAGCGCTAGAGAATAAAGGCGGAGAGGGAGAGAAGGAAAAAGCGCCAGAGAATAAAGGCGGAGAGGGAGAGAAGGAGAAAGCGCCAGAGAATAAAGGCGGAGAGGGAGAAAGCACCAGAGAATAAAGGAAGAGAGGGAGAAAGCGCTAGAGAATAAAGGCGGAGAGGAAGAGAAGGAGAAAGCGCCCGAGAATAAAAGGCGGAGAGGGAGGGAGGGAGAATAAAGGTGGAGAGGGAGAGAAGGAGAAAGCGCCAGAGAATAAGGCGGAGAGGGAGAGAAGGAGAAAGCACCAGAGAATAAAGGCGGAGCGGGAGAGAAGGAGAAAGCACTAGAGAATAAAGGCGGAGAGGGAGAGAAGGCGAAAGCACCAGAGAATAAAGGTGGAGAGGGAGAGAAGGAGAAAGCGCCAGAGAATAAAGGCGGAGAGGGAGAAAGCAACAGAGAATAAAGGCAGAGAGGGAGAAAGCGCTAGAGAATAAAGGCGGAGAGGGAGAGAAGGAGAAAGCACCAGAGAATAAAGGCGGAGAGGGAGGGAGGGAGAATAAAGGTGGAGAGGGAAAAAAAGGTGGAGAGGGAGAGGAGAAAGCGCCAGAGAATAAAGGCTGAGAGGGAGAAAGCGCCAGAGAATAAAGGCGGTGTTACGGTTGCTGCGAGCACTGGAGATTATGTCCAGATTTCTTGCTACTGCACATGTGCGAGCGCTGGAGACTAAGTCCAGATTTCTTGCTACTGCACATGTGTGAGCGCTGGAGACTAAGTCCAGATTTCTTGCTACTGCACATGTGCGAGCGCTGGAGACTAAGTCCTATCTTGGAGCTATTGCACATGTGCGGGTGACATCATCGCTGACACGAGGTCACATGTCTCTGACACCTTCTATGCCGATTGGTCGCTGGTCATGTGCTTGTGATGCCTTGCTCGGTGATAGGCCAGCATGACGTCACTCCTGTCATTCTGGCAGCGGATTGGCTCTGGTGTCCTCCATCTTGGATGAGGCACAGAGTCTATATAAGACCCTGACACACGCCGCATGGCGCTCAGTCCTCTTGGTTCATGCATAAGAGTAGACGCTCTGCGCGTTCCTCTGGGCATTCCTCTGTCTATGCTAGGTGAGCGCTACCGGCAGGGTAGCGTTCTTATACCTTACAGCTTCGGCTGCTGTCCGTATCCTTACCTCTTAGGGGAGCAGACATAGGCAGGTGCCTGAGGCACATGGTCTGGCTGGGCCTTGTGGTTCGACTCGTAGGTGGACGTTGCCGCTAGGGTAACGTTCCTTATACTGCGTCTGGCAGTTGTTCGTATCCTCGCACACTAGGGGAGCGAACAGAGGTAGGAGCTTTGTGCGGCTTACGCTGCTGTTCGTTTCTTTTGCACCACTAGAAGAGCGGACCTAGGCAGGTGCCATATCTAGTGGTTCGTGTCCTCGCACACTAGTGGAGCGAACACAGGTAGGAGCTTTGTGCAGCTTACGCTGCTGTTCGTCTCTTTTGCACCACTAGAAGAGTGGACCTAGGTAGGTGCCATTTCGCACACATTGCCTTTGTCTCTGTGATTATTAACAGAGATCATTCCACACACCCTCCAAGTAAGGGAGGAATTGCTTTACTTACTTATTAAATCCTTCTGTGAGTTAACAGAGGTATTGCACTCTGCCATAGTCTGCAGCAGAGTATTTGCATGGTGGACCCTGACTGTCTGATACGCCTTTAGGTTATTATCAGACAGCCCCCCGTAACATTAGGACTGAGCCAAGGGTCTGGCAGTTATGGCAGAATATCAGCAGTTACACCGTTACATACAAGTACTTGAGTCACGGCTCAAGAGTATAGAGGATAAACCTCAGACCATGGTGACAGCTGCACATGATCCTCGACTTGCTCTGCCAAACAGATATTCTGGCGATGCCAGAACATGTCGTGGTTTCATTAGTCAGTGTCAGATACACCTAGAGGTCAACTCTTCTCGCTTCTCTACGGAGAGGTCCAGAGTAGGCTTTATCATCTCCTTACTTCAGGACAAAGCCTTAGAATGGGCGACTCCCCTATGGGAGCGCTCTGATGTGGTTACTCTGAGACATCAAGACTTTCTTGATGCTCTTAAGGCGGTATTCATGGGTCCGCAGGTTACCCATGATGCGGCCCTGAGACTGTTAGATCTATCTCAGGGTTCGTTATCCACTAGTTCTTATGCCATTGATTTTAGAACTCTGGTGGCAGAACTAGATTGGCCAGAGAAGGTGTTGATTCCTATCTTCTGGAGAGGGTTGGCAGGCTATGTCAAGGATGCTCTTGCTACTCGTGAGGTCCCTGCTTCTCTGGAGGACTTGATCACAGTAGCAACGAGGATCGATGTACGCCATAAGGAACGTAGACTCGAGGTCTCTTCCTCACGCCCTAAGCATCGGGCTATTCCAGTTGTTGAGGGTCCACTACCATCTTCCTCAGCATCTGAAACATCTCCCACTCCTATGGAGTTAGGTCATACGTCTTCCAGACTACGCAAGTCTGGTCCTCCTATATGTTACGTATGTCGTCAGGCTGGGCACTATGCCAACAAGTGTCCTAGTCGTCAGGGAAACTCCCTGGCCTAGTAACCATTAGAGGGGGGTTACTAGAGACGTCTTCTGCACCCTCTAAGTGTTGTATCCCAGGTCAGCTCTCGTTATCTGAGAATACATGGCCTATTATGGCTTTTGTGGATTCCGGAGCTGACGGGACTTTTGTGTCCTCAGGATTTGTAAAGGGACACAATATTCCCTCTATCATGTTAGAGGCACCTATTCCTGTCCGTGTTGTTAATGGAACTATGTTGTCTGACTCCATTACATTGAGGACAGTTCCCTTGCGCCTTTCCTTGTCTCAGGGTCACATAGAGGAGATTTCTTTTCTTGTTTTGCCTGAGGGTATAGACGACGTCCTTCTGGGTCTTCCATGGCTTCGGACTCATGCTCCTCACATTGACTGGGAGTCTGACAGCATTATTAGTTGGGGTTCGAAATGTCAGTCCCGATGTCTTCCCTTACCACCTAAGATCATTGCGGTTGCATCTACTGATCTCTCTCCCATACCTACACCCTATCTGGATTTCGCTGACGTGTTCTCCAAACAGGGTGCTGAGGTTCTTCCACCCCATAGGCCGTATGACTGTGCCATAGACCTTATCCCAGGTTCGGATCCACCTAAAGGCAGGGTTTACCCCCTGTCGATACCTGAGTCGGAGGCCATGTCGACCTATATAAGAGAGAGTTTAGAGAAGGGGTTCATTCGTAAGTCTGTCTCTCCCGCGGGAGCTGGGTTTTTCTTTGTTCGGAAGAAAGAGGGTGATTTGCGTCCCTGCATAGATTACAGGGGTCTCAACGCAATCACAATAAAGAACAAATACCCATTACCTTTAATTTCGGAGCTCTTTGACAGACTGAGAGGAGCTCAAGTTTTTACGAAGTTGGATCTGCGGGGTGCGTATAACTTGGTACGAATTCGAAAGGGTGACGAATGGAAGACCGCTTTTAACACCCGAGACGGTCACTATGAATACCTCGTCATGCCTTTTGGGTTATGTAATGCACCCGCAGTATTTCAGGACTTCGTAAACGATGTGTTCAGGGATTTACTGTTATCCTCAGTAGTGGTGTATCTGGACGACATCCTGATTTTTTCTCCTGATCTGGAGACTCATCGTCAGGATGTCGTTCGTGTCCTTTCCCGTTTAAGGGAGCACTCATTGTTTGCTAAACTCGAGAAATGTGTATTCGAGCAGTCCTCCTTGCCTTTTTTGGGTTACATTATCTCACAAGAGGGCCTGGCTATGGATCCTGCGAAGCTCTCTGCTATCCTGCAATGGTCCGAACCTCATTCCTTGAAGGCGGTGCAACGCTTCTTAGGATTCATAAATTATTACAGGCAGTTCATACCCCATTTTTCTACTTTGGTGGCCCCTTTGGTGGCCTTGACTAAGAAAGGTGCTAATCCCAAAGCCTGGTCTACTGAGACATCTCAGGCTTTTGAGGCAGTAAAAAGACACTTTTCAACTGCACCCATTCTTCAAAGACCCGATGAGAGTAAGCCCTTCCTCTTAGAGGTTGATGCCTCTTCAGTGGGTGCTGGTGCGGTCTTGTATCAAAAGAACGGTGCAGGTAGAAAAAGGCCGTGTTTCTTCTTTGCGAAAACCTTTTCACCGGCAGAGAGAAACTATACCATTGGGGATAGGGAACTGCTCGCCTTGAGATTAGCCTTGGAGGAGTGGCGTCACTTGCTGGAAGGAGCGAAACATCCTTTCCAGGTCTATACAGACCATAAGAATCTGACGTACTTACAAACCGCTCAGCGTCTGAATCCTCGCCAAGCCCGCTGGTCCTTGTTTTTCTCCCGCTTTCACTTCTCCATCAACTATCTGTCTGGGAGTAAGAATAACAAGGCAGACGCCCTGTCTCGCTCTATGCTTTCTACCCAGGAAGAGATTGACGAACCTCGTCTTATCCTTCCCTCCAGGGTTTTTCATACGCTCTCCCCTGTGACGTTAGACCAAATCCCACCGGGCAAGACCTTTGTTCCGCCTGATCGACAGAATGATATACTGTCATGGGCCCACACCTCAAAGGTGGGTGGGCATTTTGGTATTAGGCGGACACGAGAGTTACTGGAGAGGTGGTATTGGTGGCCACACTTAGCCAGCCACGTCAAGAGATATGTCGGTTCCTGCTACTCGTGTGCTCGCAACCGTCCATTACGGCAGAGACCGGCTGGGCTCTTGCATCCTTTACCAGTGCCAGATAGACCATGGGAGGTGGTAGGCATGGACTTTGTGGGTGATCTTCCATGTTCACAGGGACATAGATTTGTGTGGGTCATTACGGACCATTTCTCCCGGATGGTTCATCTCGTACCGTTATCGAGAATCCCATCTTCCAGGGTACTAGCCAAACTATTCCTCAAGCATGTCTTTAGGCTTCACGGGATGCCAGATCGTATCATTTGTGATAGAGGCCCGCAATTTACTTCCCGTTTCTGGCGAGATCTTTGTAGCCTTCTGCAAATTGAGTTGAATCTCTCTTCGGCATACCATCCGGAGACCAATGGTTTGGTTGAACGTACCAATCAATCTATGATTATATACCTTCGACACTTTGTTGCTGAGAACCACGATAACTGGTCCTCCCTCCTACCCTGGGCAGAATTTGCCCTTAACAATTCGCTGGCTGAGGCCACTGGGCAGACACCGTTCGTACTCAATAATGGGCAACACCCTAGGGTACCGGTACCGTTTCCCGCTGCTGCACCTCCTCCTCTTGTGGCCGACTGGGCAACTAATGCCAAAGAGGTTTGGGATCGGACTCAAGAGTCGATCCAAGCAGCTAAGGACTGTATGAAGACGGTGTCCGATCGGTTTCGTCGCCCGGCTCCTGTCTTTTCTCCAGGAGACTTTGTGTGGCTCTCTGCAAAACACGTGAGACTTAGAGTGAGCTCTGTCAAATTTGCTCCTCGCTTCCTGGGTCCTTATGAGGTTCTTCGACAGGTAAATCCTGTAGTCTAGCAATTGAAGTTACCCGTCCATCTTAGGATTCATGACAAATTCCATGTCTCACTGCTAAAGCCGGCTATTTTACCTCACGCTCGTGAAGTGCACTCTCCTGCCTCTGATTCCTCTCGCTCTAGCTATGAGGTACGAGCCATAGTTGGTTCTAAGATGGTTAGAGGACGCAGGTTCTTCTTGATAGATTGGGAGGGCTATGGCCCGGAACATCGCTCTTGGGAGCCTGAGGAGGCTGTCCATGCTCCCGACTTAGTTGCCGATTACCTGCGTCGCCGGGAGGGGGGCCCTTGAGGGGGAGGTACTGTTACGGTTGCTGCGAGCACTGGAGATTATGTCCAGTTTTCTTGCTACTGCACATGTGCGAGCGCTGGAGACTAAGTCCAGATTTCTTGCTACTGCACATGTGCGAGCGCTGGAGACTAAGTCCAGATTTCTTGCTACTGCACATGTGCGAGCTCCGGAGACTAAGTCCTATCTTGGAGCCATTGCACATGTGCGGGTGACATCATCGCTGACACGAGGTCACATGTCTCTGACACCTTCTATGCCGATTGGTCGCTGGTCATGTGCTTGTGATGCCTTGCTAGGTGATAGGCCAGCATGACGTCACTCCTGTCGTTCTGGCAGCGGATTGGCTCTGGTGTCCTCCATCTTGGATGAGGCACAGAGTCTATATAAGACCCTGACACACGCCGCATGGCGCTCAGTCCTCTTGGTTCATGCATAAGAGTAGACGCTCTGCGCGTTCCTCTGGGCATTCCTCTGTCTATGCTAGGTGAGCGCTACCGGCAGGGTAGCGTTCTTATACCTTACAGCTTCGGCTGCTGTCCGTATCCTTACCTCTTAGGGGAGCAGACATAGGCAGGTGCCTGAGGCACATGGTCTGGCTGGGCCTTGTGGTTCGACTCGTAGGTGGACGTTGCCGCTAGGGTAACGTTCCTTATACTGCATCTGGCAGTTGTTCGTATCCTCGCACACTAGGGGAGCGAACAGAGGTAGGAGCTTTGTGCGGCTTACGCTGCTGTTCGTTTCTTTTGCACCACTAGAAGAGCGGACCTAGGCAGGTGCCATATCTAGTGGTTCGTGTCCTCGCACACTAGTGGAGCGAACGCAGGTAGGAGCTTTGTGCGGCTTACGCTGCTGTTCGTCTCTTTTGCACCACTAGAAGAGCGGACCTAGGTAGGTGCCATTTCGCACACATTGCCTTTGTCTCTGTGATTATTAACAGAGATCATTCCACACACCCTCCAAGTAAGGGAGGAATTGCTTTACTTACTTATTAAATCCTTCTGTGAGTTAACAGAGGTATTGCACTCTGCCATAGTCTGCAGCAGAGTCTTTGCACGGTGGACCCTGACTGTCTGATACGCCTTTAGGTTATTATCAGACAGCCCCCCGTAACATTAGGACTGAGCCAAGGGTCTGGCAGTTATGGCAGAATATCAGCAGTTACACCGTTACATACAAGTACTTGAGTCACGGCTCAAGAGTATAGAGGATAAACCTCAGACCATGGTGACAGCTGCACATGATCCTCGACTTGCTCTGCCAAACAGATATTCTGGCGATGCCAGATCATGTCGTGGTTTCATTAGTCAGTGTCAGACACACCTAGAGGTCAACTCTTCTCGCTTCTCTACGGAGAGGTCCAGAGTAGGCTTTATCATCTCCTTACTTCAGGACAAAGCCTTAGAATGGGCGACTCCCCTATGGGAGCGCTCTGATGTGGTTACTCTGAGACATCAAGACTTTCTTGATGCTCTTAAGGCGGTATTCATGGGTCCGCAGGTTACCCATGATGCGGCCCTGAGACTGTTAGATCTATCTCAGGGTTCGTTATCCACTAGTTCTTATGCCATTGATTTTAGAACTCTGGTGGCAGAACTAGATTGGCCAGAGAAGGTGTTGATTCCTATCTTCTGGAGAGGGTTGGCAGGCTATGTCAAGGATGCTCTTGCTACTCGTGAGGTCCCTGCTTCTCTGGAGGACTTGATCACAGTAGCAACGAGGATCGATGTACGCCATAAGGAACGTAGACTCGAGGTCTCTTCCTCACGCCCTAAGCATCGGGCTATTCCAGTTGTTGAGGGTCCACTACCATCTTCCTCAGCATCTGAAACATCTCCCACTCCTATGGAGTTAGGTCATACGTCTTCCAGACTACGCAAGTCTGGTCCTCCTATATGTTACATATGTCGTCAGGCTGGGCACTATGCCAACAAGTGTCCTAGTCGTCAGGGAAACTCCCTGGCCTAGTAACCATTAGAGGGGGGTTACTAGAGACGTCTTCTGCACCCTCTAAGTGTTGTATCCCAGGTCAGCTCTCGTTATCTGAGAATACATGGCCTATTATGGCTTTTGTGGATTCCGGAGCTGACGGGACTTTTGTGTCCTCAGGATTTGTAAAGGGACACAATATTCCCTCTATCATGTTAGAGGCACCTATTCCTGTCCGTGTTGTTAATGGAACTATGTTGTCTGACTCCATTACATTGAGGACAGTTCCCTTGCGCCTTTCCCTGTCTCAGGGTCACATAGAGGAGATTTCTTTTCTTGTTTTGCCTGAGGGTATAGACGACGTCCTTCTGGGTCTTCCATGGCTTCGGACTCATGCTCCTCACATTGACTGGGAGTCTGACAGCATTATTAGTTGGGGTTCGAAATGTCAGTCCCGATGTCTTCCCTTACCACCTAAGATCATTGCGGTTGCATCTACTGATCTCTCTCCCATACCTACACCCTATCTGGATTTCGCTGACGTGTTCTCCAAACAGGGTGCTGAGGTTCTTCCACCCCATAGGCCGTATGACTGTGCCATAGACCTTATCCCAGGTTCGGATCCACCTAAAGGCAGGGTTTACCCCCTGTCGATACCTGAGTCGGAGGCCATGTCGACCTATATAAGAGAGAGTTTAGAGAAGGGGTTCATTCGTAAGTCTGTCTCTCCCGCGGGAGCTGGGTTTTTCTTTGTTCGGAAGAAAGAGGGTGATTTGCGTCCCTGCATAGATTACAGGGGTCTCAACGCAATCACAATAAAGAACAAATACCCATTACCTTTAATTTCGGAGCTCTTTGACAGACTGAGAAGAGCTCAAGTTTTTACGAAGTTGGATCTGCGGGGTGCGTATAACTTGGTACGAATTCGAAAGGGTGACGAATGGAAGACCGCTTTTAACACCCGAGACGGTCACTATGAATACCTCGTCATGCCTTTTGGGTTATGTAATGCACCCGCAGTATTTCAGGACTTCGTAAACGATGTGTTCAGGGATTTACTGTTATCCTCAGTAGTGGTGTATCTGGACGACATCCTGATTTTTTCTCCTGATCTGGAGACTCATCGTCAGGATGTCGTTTGTGTCCTTTCCCGTTTAAGGGAGCACTCATTGTTTGCTAAACTCGAGAAATGTGTATTCGAGCAGTCCTCCTTGCCTTTTTTGGGTTACATTATCTCACAAGAGGGCCTGGCTATGGATCCTGCGAAGCTCTCTGCTGTCCTGCAATGGTCCGAACCTCATTCCTTGAAGGCGGTGCAATGCTTCTTAGGATTCATAAATTATTACAGGCAGTTCATACCCCATTTTTCTACTTTGGTGGCCCCTTTGGTGGCCTTGACTAAGAAAGGTGCTAATCCCAAAGCCTGGTCTACTGAGACATCTCAGGCTTTTGAGGCAGTAAAAAGACACTTTTCAACTGCACCCATTCTTCAAAGACCCGATGAGAGTAAGCCCTTCCTCTTAGAGGTTGATGCCTCTTCAGTGGGTGCTGGTGCGGTCTTGTATCAAAAGAACGGTGCAGGTAGAAAAAGGCCGTGTTTCTTCTTTGCGAAAACCTTTTCACCGGCAGAGAGAAACTATACCATTGGGGATAGGGAACTGCTCGCCTTGAGATTAGCCTTGGAGGAGTGGCGTCACTTGCTGGAAGGAGCGAAACATCCTTTCCAGGTCTATACAGACCATAAGAATCTGACGTACTTACAAACCGCTCAGCGTCTGAATCCTCGCCAAGCCCGCTGGTCCTTGTTTTTCTCCCGCTTTCACTTCTCCATCAACTATTTGTCTGGGAGTAAGAATAACAAGGCAGACGCCCTGTCTCGCTCTATGCTTTCTACCCAGGAAGAGATTGACGAACCTCGTCTTATCCTTCCCTCCAGGGTTTTTCATACGCTCTCCCCTGTGACGTTAGACCAAATCCCACCGGGCAAGACCTTTGTTCCGCCTGATCGACAGAATGATATACTGTCATGGGCCCACACCTCAAAGGTGGGTGGGCATTTTGGTATTAGGCGGACACGAGAGTTACTGGAGAGGTGGTATTGGTGGCCACACTTAGCCAGCCACGTCAAGAGATATGTCGGTTCCTGCTACTCGTGTGCTCGCAACCGTCCATTACGGCAGAGACCGGCTGGGCTCTTGCATCCTTTACCAGTGCCAGATAGACCATGGGAGGTGGTAGGCATGGACTTTGTGGGTGATCTTCCATGTTCACAGGGACATAGATTTGTGTGGGTCATTACGGACCATTTCTCCCGGATGGTTCATCTCGTACCGTTATCGAGAATCCCATCTTCCAGGGTACTAGCCAAACTATTCCTCAAGCATGTCTTTAGGCTTCACGGGATGCCAGATCGTATCATTTGTGATAGAGGCCCGCAATTTACTTCCCGTTTCTGGCGAGATCTTTGTAGCCTTCTGCAAATTGAGTTGAATCTCTCTTCGGCATACCATCCGGAGACCAATGGTTTGGTTGAACGTACCAATCAATCTATGATTATATACCTTCGACACTTTGTTGCTGAGAACCACGATAACTGGTCCTCCCTCCTACCCTGGGCAGAATTTGCCCTTAACAATTCGCTGGCTGAGGCCACTGGGCAGACACCGTTCGTACTCAATAATGGGCAACACCCTAGGGTACCGGTACCGTTTCCCGCTGCTGCACCTCCTCCTCTTGTGGCCGACTGGGCAACTAATGCCAAAGAGGTTTGGGATCGGACTCAAGAGTCGATCCAAGCAGCTAAGGACTGTATGAAGACGGTGTCCGATCGGTTTCGTCGCCCGGCTCCGGTCTTTTCTCCAGGAGACTTTGTGTGGCTCTCTGCAAAACACGTGAGACTTAGAGTGAGCTCTGTCAAATTTGCTCCTCGCTTCCTGGGTCCTTATGAGGTTCTTCGACAGGTAAATCCTGTAGTCTAGCAATTGAAGTTACCCGTCCATCTTAGGATTCATGACAAATTCCATGTCTCACTGCTAAAGCCGGCTATTTTACCTCACGCTCGTGAAGTGCACTCTCCTGCCTCTGATTCCTCTCGCTCTAGCTATGAGGTACGAGCCATAGTTGGTTCTAAGATGGTTAGAGGACGCAGGTTCTTCTTGATAGATTGGGAGGGCTATGGCCCGGAACATCGCTCTTGGGAGCCTGAGGAGGCTGTCCATGCTCCCGACTTAGTTGCCGATTACCTGCGTCGCCGGGAGGGGGGCCCTTGAGGGGGAGGTACTGTTACGGTTGCTGCGAGCACTGGAGATTATGTCCAGTTTTCTTGCTACTGCACATGTGCGAGCGCTGGAGACTAAGTCCAGATTTCTTGCTACTGCACATGTGCGAGCGCTGGAGACTAAGTCCAGATTTCTTGCTACTGCACATGTGCGAGCTCCGGAGACTAAGTCCTATCTTGGAGCCATTGCACATGTGCGGGTGACATCATCGCTGACACGAGGTCACATGTCTCTGACACCTTCTATGCCGATTGGTCGCTGGTCATGTGCTTGTGATGCCTTGCTAGGTGATAGGCCAGCATGACGTCACTCCTGTCGTTCTGGCAGCGGATTGGCTCTGGTGTCCTCCATCTTGGATGAGGCACAGAGTCTATATAAGACCCTGACACACGCCGCATGGCGCTCAATCCTCTTGGTTCATGCATAAGAGTAGACGCTCTGTGCGCGTTCCTCTAGGCATTCCTCTGTCTATGCTAGGTGAGCGCTACCGGCAGGGTAGCGTTCTTATACCTTACAGCTTCGGCTGCTGTCCGTATCCTTACCTCTTAGGGGAGCAGACATAGGCAGGTGCCTGAGGCACATGGTCTGGCTGGGCCTTGTGGTTCGACTCGTAGGTGGACGTTGCCGCTAGGGTAACGTTCCTTATACTGCGTCTGGCAGTTGTTCGTATCCTCGCACACTAGGGGAGCGAACAGAGGTAGGAGCTTTGTGCGGCTTACGCTGCTGTTCGCTTCTTTTGCACCACTAGAAGAGCGGACCTAGGCAGGTGCCATATCTAGTGGTTCGTGTCCTCGCACACTAGTGGAGCGAACACAGGTAGGAGCTTTGTGCGGCTTACGCTGCTGTTCATCTCTTTTGCACCACTAGAAGAGCGGACCTAGGTAAGTGCCATTTCGCACACATTGCCTTTGTCTCTGTGATTATTAACAGAGATCATTCCACACACCCTCCAAGTAAGGGAGGAATTGCTTTACTTACTTATTAAATCCTTCTGTGAGTTAACAGAGGTATTGCACTCTGCCATAGTCTGCAGCAGAGTATTTGCACGGTGGACCCTGACTGTCTGATACGCCTTTAAGTTATCAGACAACCCCCCGTAACAGGCGGAGAGGAAGAAAGCACCAGAGAATAAAGGCGGAGAGGAAGAAAGCACCAGAGAATAAAGGCGGAGAGGAAGAAAGCACCAGAGAATAAAAGGCGGAGAGGAAGAGAAGGAGAAAGCGCCAGAGAATAAAAGGCGGAGAGGGAGAGAAGGAGAAAGCGCCAGAGAATAAAAGGCAGAGAGGGAGAGAAGGAGAAAGCGCCAGAGAATAAAAGGCGGAGAGGGAGAGAAGGAGAAAGCGCCAGAGAATAAAAGGCGGAGAGGGAGAGAAGGAGAAAGCGCCAGAGAATAAAAGGCTGAGAGGGAGAGAAGGAGAAAGCGCCAGAGAATAAAAGGCGGAGAGGGAGAGAAGGAGAAAGCGCCAGAGAATAAAAGGCGGAGAGGGAGAGAAGGAGAAAGCGCCAGAGAATAAAAGGCGGAGAGGGAGAGAAGGAGAAAGCGCCAGAGAATAAAAGGCGGAGAGGGAGAGAAGGAGAAAGCGCCAGAGAATAAAAGGCGGAGAGGGAGAGAAGGAGAAAGCGCCAGAGAATAAAAGGCGGAGAGGGAGAGAATAAAAGGCGGAGAGGGAGAGAAGGAGAAAGCGCCAGAGAATAAAAGGCGGAGAGGGAGAGAAGGAGAAAGCGCCAGAGAATAAAAGGCGGAGAGGGAGAGAAGGAGAAAGCGCCAGAGAATAAAAGGCGGAGAGGGAGAGAAGGAGAAAGCGCCAGAGAATAAAAGGCGGAGAGGGAGAGAAGGAGAAAGCGCCAGAGAATAAAAGGCGGAGAGGGAGAGAAGGAGAAAGCGCCAGAGAATAAAAGGCGGAGAGGGAGAGAAGGAGAAAGCGCCAGAGAATAAAAGGCGGAGAGGGAGAGAGGGAGAATAAAGGTGGAGAGGGAGAATAAAGGTGGAGAGGGAGAATAAAGGTGGAGAGGGAGAATAAAGGTGGAGAGGGAGAATAAAGGTGGAGAGGGAGAATAAAGGTGGAGAGGGAGAATAAAGGTGGAGAGGGAGAATAAAGGTGGAGAGGGAGAATAAAGGTGGAGAGGGAGAATAAAGGTGGAGAGGGAGAATAAAGGTGGAGAGGGAGAATAAAGGTGGAGAGGGAGAATAAAGGTGGAGAGGGAGAATAAAGGTGGAGAGGGAGAATAAAGGTGGAGAGGGAGAATAAAGGTGGAGAGGGAGAATAAAGGTGGAGAGGGAGAATAAAGGTGGAGAGGGAGAATAAAGGTGGAGAGGGAGAATAAAGGTGGAGAGGGAGAATAAAGGTGGAGAGGGAGAATAAAGGTGGAGAGGGAGAATAAAGGTGGAGAGGGAGAGAAGGAGAAAGCACCAGAGAATAAAAGGCGGAGAGGGAGAGAAGGAGAAAGCGCCAGAGAATAAAAGGTGGAGAGGGAGAGAAGGAGAAAGCACCAGAGAATAAAAGGCGGAGAGGGAGAGAAGGAGAAAGCACCAGAGAATAAAAGGCGGAGAGGGAGAGAAGGAGAAAGCACCAGAGAATAAGGGCGGAGAGGGAGGGAGGGAGAATAAAAGGTGGAGAGGGAGAGAAGGAGAAAGCACCAGAGAATAAAAGGCGGAGCGGGAGAGAAGGAGAAAGCACCAGAGAATAAAAGGTGGAGCGGGAGAGGAGAAAGCACCAAAGAATAAAAGGCGGAGAGGGAGCGAAGGAAAAAGCGCCAGAGAATAAAGACGGAGAGGGAAAAAGCGCCAGAGAATAAAGGCGGAGAGGGAGAAAGCGCCAGAGAATAAAGGCGGAGAGGGAGAAAGCACCAGAGAATAAAGGCGGAGAGGGAGGGAGGAAGAATAAAGGTGGAGAGGGAGAATAAAGGTGGAGAGGGAGAGAAGGAGAAAGCGCCAGAGAATAAAGGCGGAGAGGGAGAGAAGGAGAAAGCACCATAGAAAGAAAGGCGGAGAGGGAGAGAAGGAGAAAGCACCAGAGAAAGAAAGGCGGAGAGGGAGAGAAGGAGAAAGCACCAGAGCATAAAAGGCGGAGAGGGAGAGAAGGAGAAAGCACCAGAGAATAAAGGCGGAGAGGGAGAGAAGGAAAAAGCGCCAGAGAATAAAGGCTGAGAGGGAGAAAGCGCCAGAGAATAAAGGCGGAGAGGGAGAAAGCACCAGAGAATAAAGGCGGAGAGGAAGAGAAGGAGAATAAAGGTGAAGAGGGAGAATAAAGGAGGAGAGGGAGAGAAGGAGAAAGCGCCAGAGAATAAGGCGGAGAGGGAGAAAGCGCCAGAGAGGGAGAAAGCGCCAGAGAATAAAAGGCAGAGAGGGAGAAAGCGCCAGAGAATAAAGGAGGAGAGGGAGAGAAGGAGAAAGCGCCAGAGAATAAAGGCGGAGAGGGAGAGAAGGAGAAAGCACCAGAGAATGAAAGGCGGAGAGGGAGAAAGCGCCAGAGAATAAAGGCGGAGAGGGAGAGAGGGAGAATAAAGGTGGAGAGGGAGAATAAAGGTGGAGAGGGAGAATAAAGGCGGAGAGGGAGAGAAGGAGAAATCACCAGAGAATAAAAGGCGGAGAGGGAGAGGAAAAAGCGGCAGAGAATAAAGGCGGAGAGGGAGAGAAGGTGAAAGCGCCAGAGAAAAAAGGCGGAGAGGGAGAGAAGGAGAAAGCACCAGAGAATAAAGGCGGAGAGGGAGAGAAGGAGAAAGCGCCAGAGAATAAAAGGCGGAGAGGGAGAAAGCGCCAGAGAATAAAGGCGGAGAGGGAGAAAGCGCCAGAGAATAAAGGCGGAGAGGGAGAGAAGGAGAATAAAGGTGGAGAGGGAGAGAAGGAGAAAGCACCAGAGAATAAAAGGCGGAAAGGGAGAGAAGGAGAAAGCACAAGACAATGAAAGGCGGAGAGGGAGAGAAGGAGAAAGCGCCAGAGAATAAAGGCGGAGAGGGAGAAAGCACCAGAGAATAAAGGCGGAGAGGGAGAGAAGGAGAAAGCACCAGAGAATAAGGGCGGAGAGGGAGGGAGGGAGAATAAAGGTGGAGAGGGAGAATAAGGCGGAGAGGGAGAGAAGGAGAAAGCGCCAGAGAATAAGGCGGAGAGGGAGAGAAGGAGAAAGCACCAGAGAAGAAAGGCTGAGAGGGAGAGAAGGAGAAAGCACCAGAGAATAAAAGGCGGAGCGGGAGAGAAGGAGAAAGCACCAGAGAATAAAGGTGGAGCGGGAGAGAAGGAGAAAGCGCCAGAGAATAAAGGCGGAGAGGGAGGGAGGGAGAAAAAAGGTGGAGAGGGAGAGGAGAAAGCACCAGAGAATAAAAGGCGGAGAGGGAGCGAAGGAGAAAGCGCCAGAGAATAAAGACGGAGAGGGAAAAAGCGCCAGAGAATAAAGGCGGAGAGGGAGAAAGCGCCAGAGAATAAAGGCGGAGAGGGAGGGAGGAAGAATAAAGGTGGAGAGGGAGAATAAAGGTGGAGAGGGAGAGAAGGAGAAAGCGCCAGAGAATAAAGGCGGAGAGGGAGAGAAGGAGAAAGCACCAGAGAAAGAAAGGCGGAGAGGGAGAGAAGGAGAAAGCGCCAGAGCATAAAAGGCGGAGAGGGAGAGAAGAAGAAAGCACCAGAGAATAAAAGGCGGAGCGGGAGAGAAGGAGAAAGCGCCAGAGAATAAAAGGCGGAGAAGGAGAGAAGGAGAAAGCACCAGAGAATAAAAGGCGGAGAGGGAGAAAGCGCCAGAGAATAAAGGCGGAGAGGGAGAAAGCACCAGAGAATAAAGGCGGAGCGGGAGAGAAGGCGAAAGCACAAGACAATGAAAGGCGGAGAGGGAGAGAAGGAGAAAGCGCCAGAGAATAAAGGCGGAGAGGGAGAAAGCACCAGAGAATAAAGGCGGAGAGGGAGAATAAAGGCGAAGAGGGAGAATAAAGGTGAAGAGGGAGAATAAAGGTGAAGAGGGAGAATAAAGGTGGAGAGGGAGAATAAAGGTGGAGAGGGAGAATAAAGGAGGAGAGGGAGAGAAGGAGAAAGCGCCAGAGAATAAGGCGGAGAGGGAGAGAAGGAGAAAGCACCAGAGAATGAAAGGCGGAGAGGGAGAGAAGGAGAAAGCACCAGAGAATAAGGCGGAGAGGGAGAAAGCGCCAGAGAGGGAGAAAGCGCCAGAGAATAAAAGGCGGAGAGGGAGAAAGCGCCAGAGAATAAAAGGCAGAGAGGGAGAAAGCGCCAGAGAATAAAGGAGGAGAGGGAGAATAAAGGCGGAGAGGGAGAATAAAGGCGGAGAGGGAGAATAAAGGCGGAGAGGGAGAGAAGGAGAAAGCGCCAGAGAATAAAGGCGGAGAGCGAGAGAAGGAGAAAGCACCAGAGAATGAAAGGCGGAGCGGGAGAAAGCGCCAGAGAATAAAGGCGGAGAGGGAGAGAGGGAGAATAAAGGTGGAGAGGGAGAATAAAGGTGGAAGGAGAATAAAGGCGGAGAGGGAGAGAAGGAGAAATCACCAGAGAATAAAAGGCGGAGAGGGAGAGGAAAAAGCGGCAGAGAATAAAGGCGGAGAGGGAGAGAAGGTGAAAGCGCCAGAGAAAAAAGGCGGAGAGGGAGAGAAGGAGAAAGCACCAGAGAATAAAGGCGGAGAGGGAGAGAAGGAGAAAGCGCCAGAGAATAAAGGCGGAGAGGGAGAGAAGGAGAAAGCGCCAGAGAATAAAAGGCGGAGAGGGAGAAAGCGCCAGAGAATAAAGGCGGAGAGGGAGAAAGCGCCAGAGAATAAAGGCGGAGAGGGAGAAAGCGCCAGAGAATAAAAGGCGGAGAGGGAGAGAAGGAGAAAGCACCAGAGAATAAAAGGCGGAAAGGGAGAAAGCACCAGAGAATAAAGGCGGAGCGGGAGAGAAGGCGAAAGCACAAGACAATGAAAGGCGGAGAGGGAGAGAAGGAGAAAGCGCCAGAGAATAAAAGGCGGAGAGGGAGAATAAAGGTGAAGAGGGAGAATAAAGGTGGAGAGGGAGAATAAAGGTGGAGAGGGAGAATAAAGGTGGAGAGGGAGAATAAAGGTGGAGAGGGAGAATAAAGGTGGAGAGGGAGAATAAAGGTGGAGAGGGAGAATAAAGGAGGAGAGGGAGAGAAGGAGAAAGCGCCAGAGAATAAGGCGGAGAGGGAGAGAAGGAGAAAGCACCAGAGAATGAAAGGCGGAGAGGGAGAGAAGGAGAAAGCACCAGAGAATAAGGCGGAGAGGGAGAAAGCGCCAGAAAATAAAGGCGGAGAGGGAGAAAGCGCCAGAGAGGGAGAAAGTGCCAGAGAATAAAAGGCGGAGAGGGAGAAAGCGCCAGAGAATAAAAGGCAGAGAGGGAGAAAGCGCCAGAGAATAAAGGAGGAGAGGGAGAGAAGGAGAAAGCACCAGAGAATGAAAGGCGGAGAGGGAGAAAGCGCCAGAGAATAAAGGCGGAAAAGGAGAGAGGGAGAATAAAGGTGGAGAGGGAGAATAAAGGTGGAGAGGGAGAATAAAGGCGGAGAGGGAGAGAAGGAGAAATCACCAGAGAATAAAAGGCGGAGAGGGAGAGGAAAAAGCGGCAGAGAATAAAGGCGGAGAGGGAGAGAAGGAGAAAGCACCAGAGAATAAAGGCGGAGAGGGAGAAAGCGCCAGAGAATAAAGGCGGAGAGGGAGAGAAGGAGAAAGCACCAGAGAATAAGGGCGGAGAGGGAGGGAGGGAGAATAAAGGTGGAGAGGGAGAATAAAGGCGGAGAGGGAGAGAAGGAGAAAGCGCCAGAGAATAAAGGCGGAGAGGGAGAGAAGGAGAAAGCACCAGAGAATAAAGGCGGAGAGGGAGAAAGCGCCAGAGAATAAAGGCGGAGAGGGAGAGAAGGAGAAAGCACCAGAGAATAAGGGCGGAGAGGGAGGGAGGGAGAATAAAGGTGGAGAGGGAGAATAAAGGCGGAGAGGGAGAGAAGGAGAAAGCGCCAGAGAATAAAGGCGGAGAGGGAGAGAAGGAGAAAGCACCAGAGAATGAAAGGCGGAGAGGGAGAAAGCGCCAGAGAATAAAGGCGGAGAAGGAGAGAGGGAGAATAAAGGTGGAGAGGGAGAATAAAGGTGGAGAGGGAGAATAAAGGCGGAGAGGGAGAGAAGGAGAAATCACCAGAGAATAAAAGGCGGAGAGGGAGAGGAAAAAGCGGCAGAGAATAAAGGCGGAGAGGGAGAGAAGGTGAAAGCGCCAGAGAAAAAAGGCGGAGAGGGAGAGAAGGAGAAAGCACCAGAGAATAAAGGCGGAGAGGGAGAGAAGGAGAAAGCACCAGAGAATAAAGGCGGAGAGGGAGAGAAGGAGAAAGCGCCAGAGAATAAAGGCGGAGAGGGAGAGAAGGAGAAAGCGCCAGAGAATAAAAGGCGGAGAGGGAGAAAGCGCCAGAGAATAAAGGCGGAGAGGGAGAAAGCGCCAGAGAATAAAGGCGGAGAGGGAGAAAGCGCCAGAGAATAAAGGCGGAGAGGGAGAAAGCGCCAGAGAATAAAGGCGGAGAGGGAGAGAAGGAGAAAGCACCAGAGAATAAGAGGCGGAGAGGGAGAGAAGGAGAAAGCACCAGAGAATAAAAGGCGGAAAGGGAGAGAAGGAGAAAGCACCAGAGAATAAAGGCGGAGCGGGAGAGAAGGAGAAAGCACCATAGAATAAAGGCGGAGAGGGAGAGAAGGAGAAAGCACCAGAGAATAAAGGCGGAGAGGGAGAGAGGGAGAATAAAGGTGGAGAGGGAGAAAAGGAGAAGGCGCCAGAGAATAAAAGGTGGAGAGGGAGAGAAGGAGAAAGCGCCAGAGAATAAAGGCGGAGAGGGAGAGAAGGAAAAAGCACCAGAGAATAAAGGCGGAGAGGGAGAAAACGCCAGAGAATAAAGGCGGAGAGGGAGAGAAGGAGAAAGCACCAGAGAATAAGGGCGGAGAGGGAGGGAGGGAGAATAAAGGTGGAGAGGGAGAATAAAGGTGGAGAGGGAGAGAAGGAGAAAGCGCCAGAGAATAAGGCGGAGAGGGAGAGAAGGAGAAAGCACCAGAGAAGAAAGGCTGAGAGGGAGAGAAGGAGAAAGCACCAGAGAATAAAAGGCGGAGCGGGAGAGAAGGAGAAAGCACCAGAGAATAAAGGTGGAGCGGGAGAGAAGGAGAAAGCGTCAGAGAATAAAGGCGGAGAGGGAGGGAGGGAGAAAAAAGGTGGAGAGGGAGAGGAGAAAGCACCAGAGAATAAAAGGCGGAGAGGGAGCGAAGGAGAAAGCGCCAGAGAATAAAGACGGAGAGGGAAAAAGCGCCAGAGAATAAAGGCGGAGAGGGAGAAAGCGCCAGAGAATAAAGGCGGAGAGGGAGAAAGCACCAGAGAATAAAAGCGGAGAGGGAGGGAGGAAGAATAAAGGTGGAGAGGGAGAATAAAGGTGGAGAGGGAGAGAAGGAGAAAGCGCCAGAGAATAATGGCGGAGAGGGAGAGAAGGAGAAAGCACCATAGAAAGAAAGGCGGAGAGGGAGAGAAGGAGAAAGCACCAGAGAAAGAAAGGCGGAGAGGGAGAGAAGGAGAAAGGACCAGAGCATAAAAGGCGGAGAGGGAGAGAAGAAGAAAGCACCAGAGAATAAAAGGCGGAGCGGGAGAGAAGGAGAAAGCGCCAGAGAATAAAAGGAGGAGAGGGAGAGAAGGAGAAAGCACCAGAGAATAAAGGCGGAGAGGGAGAGAAGGAGAAAGCACCAGAGAATAAAGGCGGAGAGGGAGAGAAGGAGAAAGCACCAGAGCATAAAAGGCGGAGAGGGAGAGAAGAAGAAAGCACCAGAGAATAAAAGGCGGAGCGGGAGAGAAGGAGAAAGCGCCAGAGAATAAAAGGCGGAGAGGGAGAGAAGGAGAAAGCACCAGAGAATAAAGGCGGAGAGGGAGAGAAGGAGAAAGCGCCAGAGAATAAAGGCTGAGAGGGAGAAAGCGCCAGAGAATAAAGGCGGAGAGGGAGAAAGCACCAGAGAATAAAGGCGGAGCGGGAGAGAAGGCGAAAGCACAAGACAATGAAAGGCGGAGAGGGAGAGAAGGAGAAAGCGCCAGAGAATAAAGGCGGAGAGGGAGAGAGGGAGAAAGCACCAGAGAATAAAGGCGGAGAGGGAGAATAAAGGTGAAGAGGGAGAATAAAGGTGAAGAGGGAGAATAAAGGTGAAGAGGGAGAATAAAGGTGGAGAGGGAGAATAAAAGGTGGAGGGGGAGAATAAAGGTGGAGAGGGAGAATAAAGGTGGAGAGGGAGAAAAGGAGAAAGCGCCAGAGAATAAAAGGTGGAGAGGGAGAGAAGGAGAAAGCGCCAGAGAATAAAGGCGGAGAGGGAGAGAAGGAGAAAGCACCAGAGAATAAAGGCGGAGAGGGAGAGAAGGAGAAAGCACCAGAGAATAAAGGCGGAGAGGGAGAAAGCGCCAGAGAATAAAGGCGGAGAGGGAGAGAAGGAGAAAGCACCAGAGAATAAGGGCGGAGAGGGAGGGAGGGAGAATAAAGGTGGAGAGGGAGAATAAAGGTGGAGAGGGAGAGAAGGAGAAAGCGCCAGAGAATAAGGCGGAGAGGGAGAGAAGGAGAAAGCACCAGAGAAGAAAGGCTGAGAGGGAGAGAAGGAGAAAGCACCAGAGAATAAAAGGCGGAGCGGGAGAGAAGGAGAAAGCACCAGAGAATAAAGGTGGAGCGGGAGAGAAGGAGAAAGCGCCAGAGAATAAAGGCGGAGAGGGAGGGAGGGAGAAAAAAGGTGGAGAGGGAGAGGAGAAAGCACCAGAGAATAAAAGGCGGAGAGGGAGCGAAGGAGAAAGTGCCAGAGAATAAAGACGGAGAGGGAAAAAGCGCCAGAGAATAAAGGCGGAGAGGGAGAAAGCGCCAGAGAATAAAGGCGGAGAGGGAGAAAGCGCCAGAGAATAAAGGCGGAGAGGGAGAAAGCACCAGAGAATAAAGGCGGAGAGGGAGGGAGGAAGAATAAAGGTGGAGAGGGAGAATAAAGGCGGAGAGGGAGAGAAGGAGAAAGCACCAGAGAAAGAAAGGCGGAGAGGGAGAGAAGGAGAAAGCACCAGAGCATAAAAGGCGGAGAGGGAGAGAAGAAGAAAGCACCAGAGAATAAAAGGCGGAGCGGGAGAGAAGGAGAAAGCGCCAGAGAATAAAAGGCGGAGAGGGAGAGAAGGAGAAAGCACCAGAGAATAAAGGCGGAGAGGGAGAGAAGGAGAAAGCGCCAGAGAATAAAGGCGGAGAGGGAGAGAAGGAGAATAAAGGTGAAGAGGGAGAATAAAGGAGGAGAGGGAGAGAAGGAGAAAGCGCCAGAGAATAAAGGCTGAGAGGGAGAAAGCGCCAGAGAATAAAGGCGGAGAGGGAGAAAGCACCAGAGAATAAAGGCGGAGAGGAAGAGAAGGAGAAAGCACCAAAAAATAAAGGCGGAGAGGGAGAGAAGGAGAATAAAGGTGAAGAGGGAGAATAAAGGAGGAGAGGGAGAGAAGGAGAAAGCGCCAGAGAATAAGGCGGAGAGGGAGAGAAGGAGAAAGCACCAGAGAATGAAAGGCGGAGAGGGAGAGAAGGAGAAAGCACCAGAGAATAAGGCGGAGAGGGAGAGAAGGAGAAAGCACCAGAGAATAAGGCGGAGAGGGAGAAAGCGCCAGAAAATAAAGGCGGAGAGGGAGAAAGCGCCAGAGAGGGAGAAAGCGCCAGAGAATAAAAGGCGGAGAGGGAGAAAGCGCCAGAGAATAAAAGGCAGAGAGGGAGAAAGCGCCAGAGAATAAAGGAGGAGAGGGAGAATAAAGGCGGAGAGGGAGAATAAAGGCGGAGAGGGAGAGAAGGAGAAAGCGCCAGAGAATAAAGGCGGAGAGGGAGAGAAGGAGAAAGCACCAGAGAATGAAAGGCGGAGAGGGAGAGGAAAAAGCAGCAGAGAATAAAGGCGGAGAGGGAGAGAAGGTGAAAGCGCCAGAGAAAAAAGGCGGAGAGGGAGAGAAGGAGAAAGCACCAGAGAATAAAGGCGGAGAGGGAGAGAAGGAGAAAGCACCAGAGAATAAAGGCGGAGAGGGAGAGAAGGAGAAAGCGCCAGAGAATAAAAGGCGGAGAGGGAGAAAGCGCCAGAGAATAAAGGCGGAGAGGGAGAGAAGAAGAATAAAGGTGGAGAGGGAGAGAAGGAGAAAGCACCAGAGAATAAAAGGCGGAAAGGGAGAGAAGGAGAAAGCACAAGACAATGAAAGGCGGAGAGGGAGAGAAGGAGAAAGCGCCAGAGAATAAAGGCGGAGAGGGAGAAAGCACCAGAGAATAAAGGCGGAGAGGGAGAGAGGGAGAATAAAGGTGGAGAGGGAGAAAAGGAGAAAGCGCCAGAGAATAAAAGGTGGAGAGGGAGAGAAGGAGAAAGCGCCAGAGAATAAAGGCGGAGAGGGAGAGAAGGAGAAAGCACCAGAGAATAAAGGCGGAGAGGGAGAAAGCGCCAGAGAATAAAGGCGGAGAGGGAGAGAAGGAGAAAGCACCAGAGAATAAGGGCGGAGAGGGAGGGAGGGAGAATAAAGGTGGAGAGGGAGAATAAAGGTGGAGAGGGAGAGAAGGAGAAAGCACCAGAGAAGAAAGGCTGAGAGGGAGAGAAGGAGAAAGCACCAGAGAATAAAAGGCGGAGCGGGAGAGAAGGAGAAAGCACCAGAGAATAAAGGTGGAGCGGGAGAGAAGGAGAAAGCGCCAGAGAATAAAAGGCGGAGAGGGAGGGAGGGAGAAAAAAGGTGGAGAGGGAGAATAAAGGTGGAGAGGGAGAGAAGGAGAAAGCACCAGAGAAGAAAGGCTGAGAGGGAGAGAAGGAGAAAGCACCAGAGAATAAAAGGCGGAGCGGGAGAGAAGGAGAAAGCACCAGAGAATAAAGGCGGAGAGGGAGAGAAGGAGAAAGCACCAGAGAATAAGGGCGGAGAGGGAGGGAGGGAGAATAAAGGTGGAGAGGGAGAATAAAGGTGGAGAGGGAGAGAAGGAGAAAGCACCAGAGAAGAAAGGCTGAGAGGGAGAGAAGGAGAAAGCACCAGAGAATAAAAGGCGGAGCGGGAGAGAAGGAGAAAGCACCAGAGAATAAAGGTGGAGCGGGAGAGAAGGAGAAAGCACCAGAGAATAAAAGGCGGAGAGGGAGCGAAGGAGAAAGCGCCAGAGAATAAAGACGGAGAGGGAAAAAGCGCCAGAGAATAAAGGCAGAGAGGGAGAAAGCGCCAGAGAATAAAGGCGGAGAGGGAGAAAGCACCAGAGAATAAAGGCGGAGAGGGAGGGAGGAAGAATAAAGGTGGAGAGGGAGAATAAAGGTGGAGAGGGAGAGAAGGAGAAAGCGCCAGAGAATAAAGGCGGAGAGGGAGAGAAGGAGAAAGCACCATAGAAAGAAAGGCGGAGAGGGAGAGAAGGAGAAAGCACCAGAGAAAGAAAGGCGGAGAGGGAGAGAAGGAGAAAGCACCAGAGCATAAAAGGCGGAGAGGGAGAGAAGAAGAAAGCACCAGAGAATAAAAGGCGGAGCGGGAGAGAAGGAGAAAGCACCAGAGAATAAAGGCGGAGAGGGAGAGAAGGAGAAAGCACCAGAGAATAAAGGCGGAGAGGGAGAGAAGGAGAAAGCGCCAGAGAATAAAGGCTGAGAGGGAGAAAGCGCCAGAGAATAAAGGCGGAGAGGGAGAAAGCACCAGAGAATAAAGGCGGAGCGGGAGAGAAGGCGAAAGCACAAGACAATGAAAGGCGGAGAGGGAGAGAAGGAGAAAGCGCCAGAGAATAAAGGCGGAGAGGGAGAAAGCACCAGAGAATAAAGGCGGAGAGGGAGAATAAAGGTGAAGAGGGAGAATAAAGGTGGAGAGGGAGAATAAAGGTGGAGAGGGAGAATAAAGGAGGAGAAGGAGAGAAGGAGAAAGCGCCAGAGAATAAGGCGGAGAGGGAGAGAAGGAGAAAGCACCAGAGAATGAAAGGCGGAGAGGGAGAAAGCGCCAGAGAGGGAGAAAGCGCCAGAGAATAAAAGGCGGAGAGGGAGAAAGCGCCAGAGAATAAAAGGCAGAGAGGGAGAATAAAGGCGGAGAGGGAGAATAAAGGCGGAGAGGGAGAATAAAGGCGGAGAGGGAGAGAAGGAGAAAGCGCCAGAGAATAAAGGCGGAGAGGGAGAGAAGGAGAAAGCACCAGAGAATGAAAGGCGGAGAGGGAGAAAGCGCCAGAGAATAAAGGCGGAGAGGGAGAGAGGGAGAATAAAGGTGGAGAGGGAGAGAAGGAGAAATCACCAGAGAATAAAAGGCGGAGAGGGAGAGGAAAAAGCGGCAGAGAATAAAGGCGGAGAGGGAGAGAAGGTGAAAGCGCCAGAGAAAAAAGGCGGAGAGGGAGAGAAGGAGAAAGCACCAGAGAATAAAGGCGGAGAGGGAGAGAAGGAGAAAGCACCAGAGAATAAAGGCGGAGAGGGAGAGAAGGAGAAAGCGCCAGAGAATAAAGGCGGAGAGGGAGAGAAGGAGAAAGCGCCAGAGAATAAAAGGCGGAGAGGGAGAAAGCGCCAGAGAATAAAAGGCGGAGAGGGAGAAAGCGCCAGAGAATAAAAGGCAGAGAGGGAGAAAGCGCCAGAGAATAAAAGGCAGAGAGGGAGAATAAAGGCGGAGAGGGAGAATAAAGGCGGAGAGGGAGAAAGCGCCAGAGAATAAAGGCGGAGAGGGAGAGAAGGAGAAAGCACCAGAGAATAAAAGGCGGAAAGGGAGAGAAGGAGAAAGCACCAGAGAATAAGAGGCGGAGAGGGAGAGAAGGAGAAAGCACCAGAGAATAAAGGCGGAGCGGGAGAGAAGGCGAAAGCACAAGACAATGAAAGGCGGAGAGGGAGAGAAGGCGAAAGCACCAGAGAATAAAGGTGGAGAGGGAGAGAAGGAGAAAGCACCAGAGAATAAAGGCGGAGAGGGAGAAAGCACCAGAGAATAAAGGCGGAGAGGGAGAGAGGGAGAATAAAGGTGGAGAGGGAGAAAAGGAGAAAGCGCCAGAGAATAAAAGGTGGAGAGGGAGAGAAGGAGAAAGCGCCAGAGAATAAAGGCGGAGAGGGAGAGAAGGAGAAAGCACCAGAGAATAAAGGCGGAGAGGGAGAAAGCGCCAGAGAATAAAGGCGGAGAGGGAGAGAAGGAGAAAGCACCAGAGAATAAGGGCGGAGAGGGAGGGAGGGAGAATAAAGGTGGAGAGGGAGAATAAAGGTGGAGAGGGAGAGAAGGAGAAAGCGCCAGAGAATAAAGGCGGAGAGGGAGAAAGCACCAGAGAATAAAGGCGGAGAGGGAGAGAGGGAGAATAAAGGTGGAGAGGGAGAAAAGGAGAAAGCGCCAGAGAATAAAAGGTGGAGAGGGAGAGAAGGAGAAAGCGCCAGAGAATAAAGGCGGAGAGGGAGAGAAGGAGAAAGCACCAGAGAATAAAGGCGGAGAGGGAGAAAGCGCCAGAGAATAAAGGCGGAGAGGGAGAGAAGGAGAAAGCACCAGAGAATAAGGGCGGAGAGGGAGGGAGGGAGAATAAAGGTGGAGAGGGAGAATAAAGGTGGAGAGGGAGAGAAGGAGAAAGCGCCAGAGAATAAGGCGGAGAGGGAGAGAAGGAGAAAGCACCAGAGAATAAAAGGCGGAGCGGGAGAGAAGGAGAAAGCGCCAGAGAATAAAGACGGAGAGGGAAAAAGCGCCAGAGAATAAAGGCGGAGAGGGAGAAAGCGCCAGAGAATAAAGGCGGAGAGGGAGAAAGCACCAGAGAATAAAGGCGGAGAGGGAGGGAGGAAGAATAAAGGTGGAGAGGGAGAATAAAGGTGGAGAGGGAGAGAAGGAGAAAGTGCCAGAGAATAAAGGCGGAGAGGGAGAGAAGGAGAAAGCACCATAGAAAGAAAGGCGGAGAGGGAGAGAAGGAGAAAGCACCAGAGAAAGAAAGGCGGAGAGGGAGAGAAGGAGAAAGCACCAGAGCATAAAAGGCGGAGAGGGAGAGAAGAAGAAAGCACCAGAGAATAAAAGGCGGAGCGGGAGAGAAGGAGAAAGCGCCAGAGAATAAAAGGCGGAGAGGGAGAGAAGGAGAAAGCACCAGAGAATAAAGGCGGAGAGGGAGAGAAGGAGAAAGCGCCAGAGAATAAAGGCTGAGAGGGAGAAAGCGCTAGAGAATAAAGGCGGAGAGGGAGAAAGCACCAGAGAATAAAGGCGGAGAGGAAGAGAAGGAGAAAGCACCAAAAAATAAAGGCGGAGAGGGAGAGAAGGAGAATAAAGGTGAAGAGGGAGAATAAAGGAGGAGAGGGAGAGAAGGAGAAAGCGCCAGAGAATAAGGCGGAGAGGGAGAGAAGGAGAAAGCACCAGAGAATGAAAGGCGGAGAGGGAGAGAAGGAGAAAGCACCAGAGAATAAGGCGGAGAGGGAGAAAGCGCCAGAGAGGGAGAAAGCGCCAGAGAATAAAGGCGGAGAGGGAGAAAGCGCCAGAGAATAAAAGGCAGAGAGGGAGAAAGCGCCAGAGAATAAAGGAGGAGAGGGAGAATAAAGGTGGAGAGGGAGAGAAGGAGAAAGCGCCAGAGAATAAAGGCGGAGAGGGAGAAAGCGCCAGAGAATAAAGGCGGAGAGGGAGAGAAGGAGAAAGCACCAGAGAATGAAAGGCGGAGAGGGAGAAAGCGCCAGAGAATAAAGGCGGAGAGGGAGAGAGGGAGAATAAAGGTGGAGAGGGAGAATAAAGGTGGAGAGGGAGAATAAAGGCGGAGAGGGAGAGAAGGTGAAAGCGCCAGAGAAAAAAGGCGGAGAGGGAGAGAAGGAGAAAGCACCAGAGAATAAAGGCGGAGAGGGAGAGAAGGAGAAAGCACCAGAGAATAAAGGCGGAGAGGGAGAGAAGGAGAAAGCACCAGAGAATAAAGGCGGAGAGGGAGAGAAGGAGAAAGCGCCAGAGAATAAAGGCGGAGAGGGAGAGAAGGAGAAAGCGCCAGAGAATAAAAGGCGGAGAGGGAGAAAGCGCCAGAGAATAAAGGCGGAGAGGGAGAAAGCGCCAGAGAATAAAGGCGGAGAGGGAGAGAAGGAGAATAAAGGTGGAGAGGGAGAGAAGGAGAAAGCACCAGAGAATAAAAAGCGGAAAGGGAGAGAAGGAGAAAGCACCAGAGAATAAGAGGCGGAGAGGGAGAGAAGGAGAAAGCACCAGAGAATAAAAGGCGGAAAGGGAGAGAAGGAGAAAGCACCAGAGAATAAAGGCGGAGAGGGAGAGAGGGAGAATAAAGGTGACGAGGGAGAATAAAGGTGAAGAGGGAGAATAAAGGTGAAGAGGGAGAATAAAGGTGGAGAGGGAGAGAAGGAGAAAGCACCAGAGAATAAAAAGCGGAAAGGGAGAGAAGGAGAAAGCACCAGAGAATAAGAGGCGGAGAGGGAGAAAAGGAGAAAGCGCCAGAGAATAAAAGGCGGAGAGGGAGAGAAGGAGAAAGCGCCAGAGAATAAAGGCGGAGAGGGAGAGAAGGTGAAAGCGCCAGAGAATAAAAGGCGGAGAGGGAGAAAGCGCCAGAGAATAAAGGCGGAGAGGGAGAGAGGGAGAAAGCACCAGAGAATAAAGGCGGAGAGGGAGAGAAGGAGAAAGCACCAGAGAATAAAGGCGGAGAGGGAGAGAAGGAGAAAGCGCCAGAGAATAAAGGCGGAGAGGGAGAGAAGGAGAAAGCGCCAGAGAATAAAGGCGGAGAGGGAGAGAAGGAGAAAGCGCCAGAGAATAAAGGCGGAGAGGGAGAGAAGGAGAAAGCGTCAGAGAATAAAAGGCGGAGAGGGAGAGAAGCAGAAAGCGCCAGAGAATAAAGGCGGAGAGGGAGAGAAGGAGAAAGCGCCAGAGAATAAAAGGCGGAGAGGGAGAGAAGGAGAAAGCACCAGAGAATAAAGGCGGAGAGGGAGAGAAGGTGAAAGCGCCAGAGAATAAAGGCTGAGAGGGAGAAAGCGCCAGAGAATAAAGGTGGAGAGGGAGAAAGCGCCAGAGAATAAAGGCAGAGAGGGAGAAAGCGCTAGAGAATAAAGGCGGAGAGGGAGAAAGCGCTAGAGAATAAAGGCGGAGAGGGAGAAAGCACCAGAGAATAAAGGCGGAGAGGAAGAGAAGGAGAAAGCACCAAAAAATAAAGGCGGAGAGGGAGAGAAGGAGAATAAAGGTGAAGAGGGAGAATAAAGGAGGAGAGGGAGAGAAGGAGAAAGCGCCAGAGAATAAGGCGGAGAGGGAGAGAAGGAGAAAGCACCAGAGAATGAAAGGCGGAGAGGGAGAGAAGGAGAAAGCACCAGAGAATAAGGCGGAGAGGGAGAAAGCGCCAGAGAGGGAGAAAGCGCCAGAGAATAAAGGCGGAGAGGGAGAAAGCGCCAGAGAATAAAAGGCAGAGAGGGAGAAAGCGCCAGAGAATAAAGGAGGAGAGGGAGAATAAAGGTGGAGAGGGAGAGAAGGAGAAAGCGCCAGAGAATAAAGGCGGAGAGGGAGAAAGCGCCAGAGAATAAAGGCGGAGAGGGAGAGAAGGAGAAAGCACCAGAGAATGAAAGGCGGAGAGGGAGAAAGCGCCAGAGAATAAAGGCGGAGAGGGAGAGAGGGAGAATAAAGGTGGAGAGGGAGAATAAAGGTGGAGAGGGAGAATAAAGGCGGAGAGGGAGAGAAGGAGAAATCACCAGAGAATAAAAGGCGGAGAGGGAGAGGAAAAAGCGGCAGAGAATAAAGGCGGAGAGGGAGAGAAGGTGAAAGCGCCAGAGAAAAAAGGCGGAGAGGGAGAGAAGGAGAAAGCGCCAGAGAATAAAGGCGGAGAGGGAGAGAAGGAGAAAGCGCCAGAGAATAAAGGCGGAGAGGGAGAGAAGGAGAAAGCGCCAGAGAATAAAGGCGGAGAGGGAGAGAAGGAGAAAGCGCCAGAGAATAAAAGGCGGAGAGGGAGAGAAGCAGAAAGCGCCAGAGAATAAAGGCGGAGAGGGAGAGAAGGAGAAAGCGCCAGAGAATAAAGGCGGAGAGGGAGAGAAGGAGAAAGCGCCAGAGAATAAAAGGCGGAGAGGGAGAAAGCGCCAGAGAATAAAGGCGGAGAGGGAGAAAGCGCCAGAGAATAAAGGCGGAGAGGGAGAGAAGGAGAATAAAGGTGGAGAGGGAGAGAAGGAGAAAGCACCAGAGAATAAAAAGCGGAAAGGGAGAGAAGGAGAAAGCACCAGAGAATAAGAGGCGGAGAGGGAGAGAAGGAGAAAGCACCAGAGAATAAAAGGCGGAAAGGGAGAGAAGGAGAAAGCACCAGAGAATAAAGGCGGAGAGGGAGAGAGGGAGAATAAAGGTGACGAGGGAGAATAAAGGTGAAGAGGGAGAATAAAGGTGAAGAGGGAGAATAAAGGTGGAGAGGGAGAGAAGGAGAAAGCACCAGAGAATAAAAAGCGGAAAGGGAGAGAAGGAGAAAGCACCAGAGAATAAGAGGCGGAGAGGGAGAAAAGGAGAAAGCGCCAGAGAATAAAAGGCGGAGAGGGAGAGAAGGAGAAAGCGCCAGAGAATAAAGGCGGAGAGGGAGAGAAGGTGAAAGCGCCAGAGAATAAAAGGCGGAGAGGGAGAAAGCGCCAGAGAATAAAGGCGGAGAGGGAGAGAGGGAGAAAGCACCAGAGAATAAAGGCGGAGAGGGAGAGAAGGAGAAAGCACCAGAGAATAAAGGCGGAGAGGGAGAGAAGGAGAAAGCGCCAGAGAATAAAGGCGGAGAGGGAGAGAAGGAGAAAGCGCCAGAGAATAAAGGCGGAGAGGGAGAGAAGGAGAAAGCGCCAGAGAATAAAGGCGGAGAGGGAGAGAAGGAGAAAGCGTCAGAGAATAAAAGGCGGAGAGGGAGAGAAGCAGAAAGCGCCAGAGAATAAAGGCGGAGAGGGAGAGAAGGAGAAAGCGCCAGAGAATAAAAGGCGGAGAGGGAGAGAAGGAGAAAGCACCAGAGAATAAAGGCGGAGAGGGAGAGAAGGTGAAAGCGCCAGAGAATAAAGGCTGAGAGGGAGAAAGCGCCAGAGAATAAAGGTGGAGAGGGAGAAAGCGCCAGAGAATAAAGGCAGAGAGGGAGAAAGCGCTAGAGAATAAAGGCGGAGAGGGAGAAAGCGCTAGAGAATAAAGGCGGAGAGGGAGAAAGCACCAGAGAATAAAGGCGGAGAGGAAGAGAAGGAGAAAGCACCAAAAAATAAAGGCGGAGAGGGAGAGAAGGAGAATAAAGGTGAAGAGGGAGAATAAAGGAGGAGAGGGAGAGAAGGAGAAAGCGCCAGAGAATAAGGCGGAGAGGGAGAGAAGGAGAAAGCACCAGAGAATGAAAGGCGGAGAGGGAGAGAAGGAGAAAGCACCAGAGAATAAGGCGGAGAGGGAGAAAGCGCCAGAGAGGGAGAAAGCGCCAGAGAATAAAGGCGGAGAGGGAGAAAGCGCCAGAGAATAAAAGGCAGAGAGGGAGAAAGCGCCAGAGAATAAAGGAGGAGAGGGAGAATAAAGGTGGAGAGGGAGAGAAGGAGAAAGCGCCAGAGAATAAAGGCGGAGAGGGAGAAAGCGCCAGAGAATAAAGGCGGAGAGGGAGAGAAGGAGAAAGCACCAGAGAATGAAAGGCGGAGAGGGAGAAAGCGCCAGAGAATAAAGGTGGAGAGGGAGAGAGGGAGAATAAAGGTGGAGAGGGAGAATAAAGGTGGAGAGGGAGAATAAAGGCGGAGAGGGAGAGAAGGAGAAATCACCAGAGAATAAAAGGCGGAGAGGGAGAGGAAAAAGCGGCAGAGAATAAAGGCGGAGAGGGAGAGAAGGTGAAAGCGCCAGAGAAAAAAGGCGGAGAGGGAGAGAAGGAGAAAGCGCCAGAGAATAAAGGCGGAGAGGGAGAGAAGGAGAAAGCGCCAGAGAATAAAGGCGGAGAGGGAGAGAAGGAGAAAGCGCCAGAGAATAAAGGCGGAGAGGGAGAGAAGGAGAAAGCGCCAGAGAATAAAAGGCGGAGAGGGAGAGAAGCAGAAAGCGCCAGAGAATAAAGGCGGAGAGGGAGAGAAGGAGAAAGCGCCAGAGAATAAAAGGCGGAGAGGGAGAGAAGGAGAAAGCACCAGAGAATAAAGGCGGAGAGGGAGAGAAGGAGAAAGCACCAGAGAATAAAGGCTGAGAGGGAGAAAGCGCCAGAGAATAAAGGTGGAGAGGGAGAAAGCGCCAGAGAATAAAGGCAGAGAGGGAGAAAGCGCTAGAGAATAAAGGCGGAGAGGGAGAAAGCGCTAGAGAATAAAGGCGGAGAGGGAGAGAAGGAGAAAGCGCCAGAGAATTAAGGCGGAGAGAAGGAGAAAGCGCCAGAGAATAAAGGCGGAGAGGGAGAGAGGGAGAATAAAGGCGGAGAGGAAGAGAAGGAGAAAGCACCAGAGAATAAAGGTGGAGAGGGAGAAAGCGCCAGAGAATAAAGGCGGAGAGGGAGAATATGCAAGATGGAAAGAAATGAAGGACAGTGTGCAAGAGGAAAAGAAGAACAGAGGGCAAGGGAAGAAGAAAAAAAAAGAAAAAAAAGAAGTACAAAAGAAAGAAAAGATGAAGTGAAAGATGAAGAAAGATGGAAAAGAAACGGTAAGAGGGAAAGATGACAGTAAAGAGCAAGAAAAGAGAAAAGAAAACCCAGGTAATACAAAGATAGGGCAGAGAATAGGAGCGAGCAAGAAATAAATGGAGCATGAGACATGATCACAGGGCTCCTGCTCTACATGGACACGCCCACAGGGGCTGGTCACATGATCACAGGGCTCCTGCTCTACATGGACACGCCCACAGGGGCTGGTCACATGATCACAGGGATCCTGCTCTACATGGACACGCCCACAGGGCTGGTCGCATGATCACAGGGCTCCTGCTCTACATGGACACGCCCACAGGGCTGGTCACATGATCACAGGGCTCCTGCTCTACATGGACACGCCCACAGGGGCTGGTCACATGATCACAGGGATCCTGCTCTACATGGACACGCCCACAGGGCTGGTCGCATGATCACAGGGCTCCTGCTCTACATGGACACGCCCACAGGGCTGGTCACATGATCACAGGGCTCCTGCTCTACATGGACACGCCCACAGGGCTGGTCGCATGATCACAGGGCTCCTGCTCTACATGGACACGCCCACAGGGCTGGTCGCATGATCACAGGGATCCTGCTCTACATGGACACGCCCACAGGGCTGGTCGCATGATCTTGGCAGTGTTTTCATACACGTGGATACGCCCACAGACACCATTCACCATTGGCCAGTGTTTTATTAGCAGTGGCAGGGATTGGATGATTGCAGATATCGCAGCCGCCATTCACTCAATGTATATAAATGACATCTCAGGACATCGCCGCTCGTCAGGGTCACTAAAATGAAAAAGGTCTGTTCTGTAACATTCTGCCACAGTTGGGGGGCAGAGGGCGCCTCTCACCAAGGGGTCTCCACCCTTGTAATGTCCAGTTCCATCCCCAAAACAAGGGGTTAATCCTGCAGAAGTGGCAATCACAGATTGCAGTAAGTCTCCAGGCGTCATCCTCACAGAGCTCGCCGTCTCCTCACAGAGCTCGCCGTCCCCTCACAGAGCTCGCCGTCTCCTCACAGAGCTCGCCGTCTCCTCACAGAGCTCGCCGTCCCCTCACAGAGCTCGCCGTCCCCTCACAGAGCTCGCCGTCTCCTCACAGAGCTCGCCGTCCCCTCACAGAGCTCGCCGTCCCCTCACAGAGCTCGCCGTCTCCTCACAGAGCTCGCCGTCCCCTCACAGAGCTCGCCGTCCCCTCACAGAGCTCGCCGTCTCCTCACAGAGCTCGCCGTCCCCTCACAGAGCTCGCCGTCTCCTCACAGAGCTCGCCGTCCCCTCACAGAGCTCGCCGTCTCCTCACAGAGCTCGCCGTCTCCTCACAGAGCTCGCCGTCTCCTCACAGAGCTCGCCGTCCCCTCACAGAGCTCGCCGTCCCCTCACAGAGCTCGCCGTCTCCTCACAGAGCTCGCCGTCCCCTCACAGAGCTCGCCGTCCCCTCAGTCCTCATGAGACTTCTCCATCATAGATTTCCTCTCATACTGAAATAGCAGATAACAGAGTAAAAAATAAAAAAAGCGGAGCGTTGGAGCCACATTGACCGGACACAACCAAAACCTACCATCTCCAGCTGACGACCAATATTCCCCATCGTGATGCCACCAGCAAAAAATATACACGGCAGCCAGGAGCGCACGTAAAGGAAATCTGGAGAGGTGTACCTGCGAGACAGAGGATGTCAGGTAAGAGAGAATAGAATATAGTAATAAATATATACACATACATACACACACAAACAAATATATACACACAAACACACACGGCGGGGAACAAGCAACAAGTGAGCACAGGGGCAGCTCAATAAATTAGAATATCAATCATAAAATGAATTTCAGTAATTCAATACAAAAAGGGAAACAAATTATAGAGAGGAATCTATTCATATATATTATATAGAGTCATTACACACAGAGGGATCTATTCCTATATATTATATAGAGTCATTACACACAGAGGGATCTATTCCTATATATTATATAGAGTCATTACACACAGAGGGATATATTCATATATATTATATAGAGTCATTACACACAGAGGGATCTATTCCTATATATTATATAGAGTCATTACACACAGAGGGATATATTCATATATATTATATAGAGTCATTACACACAGAGGGATCT
Source organism: Anomaloglossus baeobatrachus (assembly GCF_048569485.1). Classification (NCBI taxonomy): domain Eukaryota; kingdom Metazoa; phylum Chordata; class Amphibia; order Anura; family Aromobatidae; genus Anomaloglossus; species Anomaloglossus baeobatrachus. Next base: position 2,995,919 of record NC_134359.1, on the reverse strand, counting down.
ATTCCTATATATTATATAGAGTCATTACACACAGAGGGATCTATTCCTATATATTATATAGAGTCATTACACACAGAGGGATATATTCATATATATTATATAGAGTCATTACACACAGAGGGATCTATTCCTATATATTATATAGAGTCATTACACACAGAGGGATCTATTCCTATATATTATATAGTCATTACACACAGAGGGATCTATTCCTATATATTATATAGAGTCATTACACACAGAGGAATATATTCCTATATATTATATAAAGTCATTACACACAGAAAGATCTATCTCACGTGTTTATTTCTGTTAATGTTGATGATTATGGCTTACAGTCAATGAAAAAGTAATCTCAAGAAATATGTAAATTACTTACCGGTAATGTCAGCACCACGGAGAGAGGAGATCCGCCCTTCAAGGAGAGGAAACCTACTGAATAGTTCGGCGGTACCTCTCCCAGACATCAGTTGGAGTACAGAGCATGAGAGGACCTCCGGATAGACATTGTTAACTTAAACCTACACCAATCACCCAAAAAACTACCAGATTTTTCAGACTACAAGACGCACCGGACCATAAGACACACCCTGTTTTAAGAGGAGGAAAATAAAATTTTTAAGCAAAAATATGTGGTCATGACACACTGTGATGGGGCGAGGATCTGCTGCGGACACTGTATGGGGGTAATGGGAAAAAAAAAAAAAAAAAAAAAAAAAAAAAAAAAAAAAAAAAAATCGGCGTGCGGTTCCCCCAATTTTGATTACCAGCCAAGATAAAGTCTCACAGCTGGGGGCTGGTATTCTCAGCCTGGGGAGACTCATGTTATTGGGAGTCCCCCAAGCCTAAAAATATCAGCCAGCAGCCGCCCAGAATTGCCGCATCCATTAGATGCGACAATCTTGGGACTTTTCCCAGCTCATCCCCATTGCCCTGGTTCGGTGGCAATCAGGGTAATAAGGAGTTAATGGCAGCCCATAGCTGCCACTAAGGGGTACTTTGCACACTACGACATCGCTAGCCGATGCTTGCGATGCTGAGCGCGATAGTCCCCGCCCCCGTCGCAGCTGCGATATCTTGTGATAGCTTCCATAGCGAACAGCTGCTTCACATGCACTTACCCTACCTGCGACGTCGCTCTGGCAGGTGAATCGCCTCTTTCCTAAGGGGGCAGGTTGTGCGGTGTCACAGCGACGTCACACGGCAGGCGGCCAATAGAAGCAGAGGGGCGGAGATGAGCGGGACGAAAACATCCCGCCCACCTCCTTCCTTCCTCATTGCAGCCGGGACGCAGGTAAGGAGATGTTCCTCGCTCCTGCGGCTTCACACACAACATCGTAACATCGGTTCTTCCGAAATTATGGAAATGACCGACGCTACACCGATGATACGATTTTGCGCTCGTTAATCGTATCAAAAAGGATTCACACACTAAGATATCGACAGCGAGGCCGGATGTGCGTCACTTTCGATTTGACCCCACCGACATCGCAGCTGCAATGTCGTAGTGTGCAAAGTGCCCCTAAGTCATAGCTTAGTGATGGCAGGCGTCTATGAGACACCCCCTCACCACTAAGCTGTAAGTCAAAGTAAATGAACACAAAACACATAAAAATCCTTTATTTGAAAGACAAAAAAAACACCCTCTTTCACCACTTTATTAACCCCTAAAACACCCAGGGCCGATGTAATCCACACGATGTCCCACGACGCATCCAGTTCTGCTACATCTGACAATCACTGAGAGCAGCCATAGAACACGACCGCTCTCTGTGAGGGTCAGGCCGCAAGTAAAGTGAGCCGCCGGGATCGGCTGTGACTCCAGCTGTTACCGCACATCACCTGACTAAAGTCACCGCGGATCTCACGGTCACTTCAGCCGCGGCCGGATTTGCGGTAACAGCTGGGGACGCCCGCTGTATACTCACCTCTCCTCACTCCACGCAGCATCGCCGCTGACCTGTGTGGAGCCGTGTGTACAGCAATGATGTCATCGCTGTGCTCACCGCTCTCCACACAGATCAGCTCTCCGGCAGACAGGAGGACATCGCGATGCTGCAGGGGATCGGTGAGTATACTGTACTTATTCACTGCCCCCAGCGCTGACGATGGTGCACGGGGAGCAGTTAATATAGCCGCACATGATCACTCCAGGCTGTAGTTGCCTGGGGTGATCACGCGGGCCGTCTCTTTAGTATGTGCTCATCCCCCGCCCATCAGTCAGCGCCGGCTTCAGGGCTGAGAGATGATGGGCGGGACGATGGGCGTTCAAATCAAATTAGCGGGCCCACGTGGTCAGGGTAGCACTGCTACAGCCTGCTCCTGCCTCTGATGAACCGCACCACCACCACCGCACCCGCCTTCATCCGCTCCACCACCACCGCACCCATCGGACTATAAGACGCACCCCCACTTTCCCCCAAAATTTGGGGGGGAAAAAAGTGCGTCTTATAGTCTGAAAAATACGGTATGTCCACCATGTGCATTATATTACATACACATCACATTATATTAATATATATTACACACACACACACACACACACACACACACACACACACCTCGCTTCCTTTTTCTACAATTTTTTTTTACTTATAAAAACACCCCACACGTGAAGGTCGGGAATATACCGGTGCTCTCATGGGTTCCAAACAAAAAAAAAAACAAAAACCACACACCACACACGTTACCGGGAAGTAATTATCTATGTTTCCTACCACTCATGACAGTGCCACAGAGAGAATTACAGAGACCTCAGCTAGGGAGGGACCACAGCCTGTGCCTGTGGGACCCTTCTACCAAAAGTGAGATCAGAAGAGGACGACAGATCTAGCCGGTAGTGTTTATAAGAAAGGTAGAGGGTGAAGACCATGTTGCCGTCTTACAAATGTGCTCAATGGAGACCTCGGACTTCTCCGCCCAGGAGGTTCTTGTGGAATGAGACTTCAGCTCCTCCGGGGAGACTTGCCTGCAGTCGTGTAGGCTAAACTAATGGCCTCTCGAATCCACCTAGCTAGTGTAGATTTAGATGCCCTATGGCACTTTCCCTGGCCCTGAAAGGTAACAAATACTGTATTTTGCGGACCATAAGACGCACCGGACCATAAGACGCACCCTGGTTTTAGAGAAGGAAAATAACATTTTAAGCAAAAAAATGTGGTGATGACACACTGTTATGGGGCGAGGATCTGCTGCTGACACTGTTATGGGGGTAATGTCCCCAAATTCTCTACTAAGGTGCCCCATCCTGGTAATGATCCTCCTGCCATGTATAATATATCTACACACATATATATATATATATATATATATATATATTATATATAAATTACCTTCTCAGGGGGTGAGAAGGTAATCATATTATATTATATATATTATATATATATATATATATATATATATATATATATATATATATATATATATATATACACACATACATATACACACATATACACACATATACACACGCACACATATATCCATCATCCTGGTATAGCCCCATCTTGCTATATACTGCCATCCTGGTATGTGCTCCCATCCTGCTATATACCTCATCCGGTATATGGCCGTATCCTGTCCTGCTATATACCCCATCCTGGCATATAGCTGCATCTTGCTATATACCCCCATCAAGCAATATACGACATCATCCCGCTATATGCCATCATCCCGCTCATAATATACCCCCATCCTGCTCATAATATACCCCATCCTGCTCATAATATACCCCCATCCTGCTCATAATATACCCCCCATCCTGCTCATAATATACCCCCCATCCTGCTCATAATATACCCCCCATCCTGCTCATAATATACCCCCATCCTGCTCATAATATACCCCCATCCTGCTCATAATATACCCCCCATCCTGCTCATAATATACCCCCATCCTGGTCATAATATACCCCCATCCTGCTCATAATATACCCCCCATCCTGCTCATAATATACCCCCCATCCTGCTCATAATATACCCCCCATCCTGCTATATACTCCCATCCTGCGGCACACAAAAAAAAAAAAAAATAAACGTTTATACTCACCTTTCCTTGCTCCACGCAGCATCGCTCCTCCTCCTGTCAATGGCGGCAGCGCTGTGTGGAGCCGGACACGATCTCTGCAGCATCACGATGTCCTCTTGTCTGCCGGCCGCGGCTGTGTGTGGACACGTGCGCACAGTGATTACGTCATCGCTGTGCTCACCATTTCTACACACAGCCGCGGCCGGCAGACAGAAGGACGGGGCGATGCTGCAGGGATCGTGGCCGGTGAGTAGACTGATTCACTGCCCCCTGCGCTGATGATGATACGCAGGGAGCAGTGAATACAGCCGCACATGATCACTCCAGGCTGTAGTTGCCAGGGGTGATCATGCGGCCGGCTGTTTAGTATGCGCCATCCCCCGCCCATCATCCCGCCCACCTGTCAGCGCCGGCTTCAGCACTGAGGGATGATGGGCGGGAGCATGGGCGTGCAGATGTAATGAGCGGGCCCACGTGGCCATGGCAGGCGCTGCTACAGCCTGCTCGTGCCCCCGATGACCAGCTCCACCGCAGCACCCTCATTCCCCGCAGCCCTACATTCAGACTATAAGACGCACCTCCCACTTTCCCCCAACATTTGGTGGGGGAAAGTGCGTCTTATAGTCCGAAAAATAAGGTAAATACTTATCTACTGTAGTCTCCAAGACTCTGTGGCCTCTAGGTATTTTATCATGCATCTCCGGACATCTAGGGTATGTAGCTTCTCCTCCTTCTGATTCCCGGGGCTACTGCAGAAGGATGGGAGAACCACCTCCTGAGACCTAAGGAACCTGGAAGCTACTTTAGGGAGATATGCTGCATCTGGTCTCAAGACAACCCTATCATCTAAAATCTGGCTGAAAGGAGAATCTTCTGACAGATATTGGACATCATTAACCCTACGAGCTGATGTTAACGCCACTAAAAGGATGGTTATAAGTGAAAGCAACATAATTGGTTCTGATGCTGTTGGGCTCAAAGGGAGGCTCGGTCAGGACTGACAGTACCGGACTGAGATGGAGGCATTCTAGATCTAACGATAGGCATTGCCCTAGCGCAGGCCCTAATGAACTGGGAAACCCAATCAATCATGTGCCAAGTCATAATATACGAGGGGCTGCTGATAAGATTTTGGCTTTGTGATATTTTTTGTTTCTATGGTAACGAATGTTACATCCCATGAAAGCCTTGTGTGTCTAATATACATTTTCAAAATGGTGTTTGTTACTTATGGCAACAGTGTTCTACGCACGCGGGAAAACAAAATGGCGGAGTCTAATGTGATATTTACAGCAGAGGAGAGGAGGATAAAATTCTTGTTTCTGCAAGGAAAGTCCGCGGCGGATATTCATGGTGATATGTCGCAGACATTGGGGGGGATCAATGCTCTTCATATTCCACAGGTAAGATCTGGGTTGCCAAATGTAAACCGGGCCACTCCAGCCCCAATGATGAGGAACGTCCTGGACGCCCGAGAGTGGTTGTTGTTCCGAAGATCGTCGATGCTGTGCATAACCTCATACTGGAGAATCCACCCATTGCAGCTAAAGCAATAGCAGACATCATGGGGATTTCCCCTGAACGTGTTTGTGTCATTATCCATGAATATTTGGACATGAGGATGCGATCTGCAAAGTGGATCCCCAAATGTCTGACAACAGATCAGAGAAGCAGCGAGTGACAACTTCCCGCTCCATTTGTCAGCGTTTCCGGACTGATAAGAACTTCCTGGAGCGACCGGTCACTATGGATGAGATCTGGATTTATTTGTATGACCCTGAAAACAAGGAGCAGTCAAGAGTGGAGGCACAGTGGCTCCTCTCATCCAAAGATGTTCAGGGTGCAAAAATCAGCCACTATGGTGATGGCATCTGTGTTCTGGGATAAAGAGGGTGTGCTGCTAGTGGACTACCTTCAAAAGGGTTCCACCATCAATACAAGGTATTACATTGAACTTTTGGACCAATTGAAGGCAGCTCTGACGGCCAAAAAGGTGCAGCAAGCTGTCAAAAGGAATCTTGTTCCTGCAAGACAACGCCTCCGCTCACACTGCAAAAGCGACCACGGCAAAACTAGCAGAGCCGGGCTTCCAGCTGGTGACCACCCACCTTATTCACCAGATCTAGCTCTCTCCGACTATCATCTGTTTCCAAACCTCAAGAAACACCTCAAGAAATGGAAAACTTCATCATCCTAGCTCGTTTCTTTCTGGGTAAAGCCAAAGACTTATCAGCAGCCCCTCGTATAAGGCCCCTAGAGATGACACCTGGACTTTCAGGGTTCTAGTGCAAAGCCCCAAATCTACCCCCTACTGCAGGAATTCTAAGATGGAACAGACAGGGATCTCATCACTTAGCTGGATTCTCTACTCTGGAGTAAAGTTCAGACCAGATTAGGGGAGAAACTTTTGCTCTCTAGCAATAACTTCTCAAATTCCATACCATTAGATGAAGGCTGAAAACTTGATGTTTGACTGGTCCCTGCGAGAGAAGGTTCGGGACATCCGAAAGCACCCGTGGGTCGGAGATGGACATCCTCCGTAACCAAGAAAACCAAGGCTTTTTGGGCCATAAGGGTGCTATCAGGATGATCTTTGCTCGATCTTCCCTGATCTTTCTCATGACAGCTGGAATCAGTATCACTAGAGGGAAGGCATATGCCAGACTGAACTCCCATCTGACCAGGAAGGAGTCTACTGCGTGGGGATATTCTTTGGGGTTAAGGGAACTGAATGTTTTCACCTTCCGGTTCTGTCTGTTTGTGAACAAGTCTATTACTGGTTGACACCACAGGTCCACTATCTGGGTAAACACAGATGACTCCGAACCGATACCCCCCCGTTTTAGCCGATTGAGGCTCAAAAAAATCCATTTTGCAGTTTTCTCCTCCTTTGATGTGTAGGGCTGTTAATGATTGTATATTTCAACTGGCAGAGAAACATCTGCAGACAGTCGTCTAACAGGGCTCTGGAAAGAGTTCCCCGTTAATGGTTAACGTAGGCCACAGTTACCGAATTGTCCGAGATAATTCTTATATGGCAAGGGTAGAAACCCTAACACTGCGTGTTCTACCGCCATCAGTGCCTTTAGGTTTGAGGAGGCCGGTTTCCGTCTCCAACCACTCCTTGAACTAGATGGTCCTGCAGAGGAGCTGGGGCTCGCATCTGTAGTAACAACCTTTGAAACTGAAATTTTCTAGGCTATACTCTTTGACAGATTTTGTGCGTTTCTCCACCAGAGGAGGGATTGGATCGTTGAAGGTTTTAGCATCAATTCAGCTGATAATTGTCCCTTCAGAGCCACTTCGCTTTCCCGATTATTCCACTGCAATTCTCTGGTATGCATCTGAGCCCAGGGACCTGCCGGGATACACAAGGTTAGTGACCCCAGGAGAGACATGGTCCGCCTAAGTGACATCTCTGGCCTTCTCCAAGATGTCATATCCAACATGGGGCCGAACAGAAATCCCCGTCACAGGGAGATATAGCCTGCATATCTCCTGGCCAGGATTTAAACCAAAGAGCCTTACAAGCCGTGTTTGATAGCGCTGCCAACCTCGCTGAATCTGCTGACACATTGGAAAGTAATGCTGATGTATTAATGGGATTGTGGATAGGATGTCCTCCCTGGCCACCTTGCTACGAAGTTGCTCCTCTAGATGATTCAACCAGACTGATAAGCACCTGGCTGAGCACGTTGCCTGCTGAAGTTTCCCAGGTCCCCTTTAGGAAGCTATCCGCTCTCTTATCCATTGGGTCCTTCAAGATTCCTAAATCCTCGAAGGGTAAGGTGGATCTTTTGGATGCGTTCGAGATAGTCACATCCAGCTTCGGGGCTTTATTCCATGATGCTGTGGCGGATTCATCGAATGGATATTTCCTCTTGAAGGATGATGGGACATGGGAGAGAACCTCGTTTTTCCGGTTTCTTCCATTCGGTCTTGGTAAGGGAGCTAATTTTTTCATTGATCGAGAAGGCTCGACACTCTTTTGGGATTCATACTCCACTATGCTCATTGTAGACCTAACCAGCCTGTGCCTTCTAGAGCGAAGCAATAGCGCCCCCTCGTATTGGTGTCAGAGGAAGATGATGAATGGAAGGAGTCTCAGAACTCGCACTCCCCTTCAGATTCGCTTGATAGGGGTGATGACTTTTCATGTCCCCTCCCTTTCTCTTCCTTCCCTTTGGATAGGGATTTAAGGGAGCTCTTCACCTCGGACCTAATGATGGCCCTTAGATCGGAGGCTAAGCCCGTGGTTTCATCACAGATTGTCTGCTGAATACAAGACTGGCACAGGCACTTTGGCCAAGCGCTGGGTAACTCTTCCCTACAGAGGCCGCACTCACTGTGCTTAGCCTTCATAAGACTTTTCTTGGGCTTCTTTTAACAAAATACAATAGGAGATAAAAGGAGGATCCTTTAAGCGAACATCCACGTAGATCACTTACCAAAGGATAATCCTTACGGTATCGGATAAGGAGGAGAAATCAAGTAAGGTGATGCGTTTCCTCTGGAGGCAGTGGAATCAGTCTTTTTCCCCGGATCTGCTTTGCTGGAGTCGTGACTTTGCTGGCTTGTCCCGCGGCACGCTGCATGAACCACCCTCCAGAGTAGATGACACCTTCACCACATCGCTTCTGCTGCCGACTTGGCTGCAGGTTGTGGTGGTGTTGTTGGTGCTGCCTGATCCATCTTCACTGGGGGAAGACGTGTGGCTGGGGCAATAGCGCTCTAATGGCAGTCAGACCACACTATTAAACAAGTGCAGGAAACAGCCAGGTACAGCACCTCCCCCATGGTGCTTCTAGTACCCCTGAAGCCCTGCCGTAGTAGGGACCCTTCCACTGCCCGTCTGAGCGAGGCCTAGGAACTTCTTAGGAATTAAGTGAGTACCGATTTAGAGGTTCTCCCTCAAAAGGACAGGAAACCAACTGATAAGTGGGAGAGATACCGCCTTTTTATTCAGTAGGTTTCCTGTCCTTGAAGAATGGTTCCTCTCTTTCCATGGTGATGTCATGGGTGGTAGGAAAAAAAAAATTAGAATAATTACCACAAAACACCTGCAAAGGCTTCCTAAACGATTACAATGGTCCCTTTGTCTGGTTCAGTTGGCTCCACAATCATGGGGCAGACTTGACTTGACAGATGTCCAGAAGGCAGTCATTGACACACTCCACAAGGAGCATAAGCCAGAAAAGGTCATTGCTAAAGAATCTGGCTGTTCACAGAGGCTGTATCCAAGCATATTAATGGAGAGTTGAGAGGAAGGAAAAAGTGTGGTAGAAAAAGGTGCACAAGCAACCGGGAAACCGCAGCCTTCATAGGATTGTTAAAGAAAAAAAGGCCATTAAAAATGAGGGGGAGATTGACAAGGAGTGGACGCTGCTGGAGTCAGCGCTTCAAGAGCCACCACACACAGACGTGTCCAGGACATGGGCTACAAGTGTCGCATTGCTTGTGTCACCGCTCATGACCAATAGACAACGCCAGAAGCGTTTTACCTGCGCCAAGGAGAAGAAGAGCTGGACTGTTCTCAGTGTCCAAGGTGTTTACAGATGACAGTAAATTTTGCATTTCATTTGGAAATCGCGGTCCCAGAGTCTGGAGGAAGAGTGGAGGCCACAATCCAAGCTGCTGAGGTCTAGTGTGGAGTCTCCATAATCAGTGATGGTTTGGGGAGCCATGTCATCTGCTAGTGTAGCTCCACTGTGCTTTATCAAGACCAAAGTCAGCGCAGCCGTCTACCAGGACATTGTACAGCACTTCAGGCTTCCCTCTGCTGACAAGCTTTATGGAGATAGAAATGGCATTTTCCAGAAGGACTTGGCCCCTGTCCACACTGCCAAAAATACCAATACCTGGTTTACTAACCACAGTATCACTGTGCTTGATTGGCCAGCAAACTCACCTGACCTAAACCCCATAGAGAACCTATGAGAGACACCAGAGCCAACAATGCAGACGAGCTGAAGGGAGCTATTAAAGCAACCTGGGCTTCCATAACACCTCAGCAGTGCCACAGGCTGATCGCCTCCTGCCACATTGCCGCATTGATGCAGGAATTCATACAAAAGCTCGAGGCATTTACTGTGCAGACTTCTCAGGAGGCGCCAACATTTCTGAGTAACATTATTTCAGTTGGTCTTATATAATATTCTACTTTTATGAGATAATGTCTTTTGGGTTTTCATTGTCTGTAAGCCACAATCATCAACATTACCAGAAATAAACACCTGACATAGATCCCTCTGTGTGTAATGACTCTATATAATATATAGGAATAGATCCCTCTGTGTGTGTAATGACTATATAATATATAGGAATAGATCCCTCTGTGTGTAATGACTCTATATAATCTATAGGGATAGATCCCTCTGTGTGTAATGACTATATAATATATAGGAATAGATCCCTCTGTGTGTAATGACTATATAATATATAGGAATAGATCCCTCTGTGTGTAATGACTATATAATATATAGGAATAGATCCCTTTGTGTGTAATGACTCTATAATATATAGGAATAGACTGTGTGTAATGACTCTATAATATATAGGAATAGATCCCTCTGTGTGTAATGACTCTATATAATATATAGGAATAGATCCCTCTGTGTGTAATGACTCTATATAATCTATAGGGATAGATCCCTCTGTGTGTAATGACTATATAATATATAGGAATAGATCCCTCTGTGTGTAATGACTATATAATATATAGGAATAGATCCCTCTGTGTGTAATGACTATATAATATATAGGAATAGATCCCTCTGTGTGTAATGACTCTATAATATATAGGAATAGACTGTGTGTAATGACTCTATAATATATAGGAATAGATCCCTCTGTGTGTAATGACTCTATATAATATATAGGAATAGATCCCTCTGTGTGTAGTGACTCTATATAATCTATAGGGATAGAGCCCTCTGTGTGTAATGACTATATAATATATAGGAATAGATCCCTCTGTGTGTAATGACTATATAATATATAGGAATAGATCCCTCTGTGTGTAATGACTCTATATAATATATAGGAATAGATCCCTCTGTGTGTAATGACTATATATAATATATAGGAATAGATCCCTCTGTGTGTAATGACTATATAATATACAGGAAGAGATCCCTCTGTGTGTAATGACTCTATATAATATATAGGAAGAGATCCCTCTGTGTGTAATGACTATATAATATATAGGAATAGATCCCTCTGTGTGTAATGACTATATAATATATAGGAATAGATCCCTCTGTGTGTAATGACTCTAATATATAGGAATAGATCCCTCTGTGTGTAATGACTCTATAATATATAGGAATAGACTGTGTGTAATGACTCTATAATATATAGGAATAGATCCCTCTGTGTGTAATGACTCTATATAATATATAGGAATAGATCCCTCTGTGTGTAGTGACTCTATATAATCTATAGGGATAGAGCCCTCTGTGTGTAATGACTATATAATATATAGGAATAGATCCCTCTGTGTGTAATGACTATATAATATATAGGAATAGATCCCTCTGTGTGTAATGACTCTATATAATATATAGGAATAGATCCCTCTGTGTGTAATGACTATATATAATATATAGGAATAGATCCCTCTGTGTGTAATGACTATATAATATATAGGAATAGATCCCTCTGTGTGTAATGACTCTATATAATATACAGGAAGAGATCCCTCTGTGTGTAATGACTCTATATAATATATAGGAAGAGATCCCTCTGTGTGTAATGACTATATAATATATAGGAATAGATCCCTCTGTGTGTAATGACTATATAATATATAGGAATAGATCCCTCTGTGTGTAATGACTATATAATATATAGGAATAGATCCCTCTGTGTGTAATGACTCTATATAATATACAGGAAGAGATCCCTCTGTGTGTAATGACTCTATATAATATATAGGAATAGATCCCTCTGTGTGTAATGACTCTATATAATATATAGGAATAGATCCCTCTGTGTGTAATGACTATATAATATATAGGAATAGATCCCTCTGTGTGTAATTACTGTATAATATATAGGAAGAGATCCCTCTGTGTGTAATGACTCTATATAATATATAGGAATAGATCCCTCTGTGTGTAATGACTCTATATAATATATAGGAATAGATCCCTCTGTGTGTAATGACTATATAATATATAGGAATAGATCCCTCTGTGTGTAATGACTATATAATATATAGGAATAGATCCCTCTGTGTGTAATGACTCTATATAATATATAGGAATAGATCCCTCTGTGTGTAATGACTCTATATAATATATAGGAATAGATCCCTCTGTGTGTAATGACTCTATATAATATATAGGAAGAGATCCCTCTGTGTGTAATGACTCTATATAATATATAGGAATAGATCCCTCTGTGTGTAATGACTCTATATAATATATAGGAAGAGATCCCTCTGTGTGTAATGACTCTATATAATATATAGGAAGAGATCCCTCTGTGTGTAATGACTCTATTTAATATATAGGAATAGATCCCTCTGTGTGTAATGACTCTATATAATATATAGGAATAGATCCCTCTGTGTGTAATGACTCTATATAATATATAGGAAGAGATCCCTCTGTGTGTAATGACTCTATTTAATATATAGGAATAGATCCCTCTGTGTGTAATGACTCTATATAATATATAGGAAGAGATCCCTCTGTGTGTAATGACTCTATATAATATATAGGAATAGATCCCTCTGTGTGTAATGACTCTATATAATATATAGGAAGAGATCCCTCTGTGTGTAATGACTCTATATAATATATAGGAAGAGATCCCTCTGTGTGTAATGACTCTATATAATATATATTGAGTTACTGGAATACATTCCCTTTGTGATGTTGTAATTGATGGAGAAGCGCTTGTACACACACGAGGAGGAGGAGGAGGAGTAACGGAGAGGACACACAGAGGACAGCAGACGGGCGCCACTCACTGGTACACGCCATTATACACCAGCAGCTGAGACACCAGCGTGGCGAAGAAAGCGAAGCAGATGCCTAAGCCCAGGCCACTCCGGGATCGGTCAAATGTCCACCAAAGCCCAATAGAGAGCGCGGCCAATGTGAGCGACAGCTGCAGGTTATTAGCAAAGTCCACCTTCTGATGGGAAGAGTCAAGGAGAAGAGCAGTAGATGGACCCCCAGATCCCACCCATCTAGGACGGACCCCAGAGTCTGGAAACACTGCTCCAACCTGACCCTCCTGGTGCCCTGACAAAATGTAGAGCGACCGTACACAGCGCCCCCCCGCAAGGGAGACACGTAATAACGTATAATGGTCACAGCGCCCCCCGCAGAGGAGACACGTAATAACGTATAATGGTCACAGCGCCCCCCGCAGGGGAGACACGTAATAACGTATAATGGTCACAGCGTCCCCCGCAGAGGAGTCACGTAATAACGTATAATGGTCACAGCACCCCCGCAGGGGAGACACGTAATAACGTATAATGGTCACAGCGCCCCCCGCAGAGGAGACACGTAATAACGTATAATGGTCACAGCGCCCCCCGCAGGGGAGACACGTAATAACGTATAATGGTCACAGCGTCCCCCGCAGAGGAGTCACGTAATAACGTATAATGGTCACAGCGCCCCCCGCAGAGGAGACACGTAATAACGTATAATGGTCACAGCTTCCCCCGCAGGGGAGACACGTAATAACGTATAATGGTCACAGCGCCCCCCGCAGAGGAGACACGTAATAACGTATAATGGTCACAGCTTCCCCCGCAGGGGAGACACGTAATAACGTATAATGGTCACAGCGCCCCCCGCAGGGGAGACACGTAATAACGTATAATGGTCACAGCGCCCCCCGCAGAGGAGACACGTAATAACGTATAATGGTCACAGCGCCCCCCGCAGAGGAGACACGTAATAACGTATAATGGTCACAGCGCCCCCCGCAGGGGAGACACGTAATAACATATAATGGTCACAGCGCCCCCCGCAGAGGAGACACGTAATAACGTATAATGGTCACAGTGTCCCCCGCAGGGGAGACACGTAATAACGTATAATGGTCACAGCGCCCCCCGCAGAGGAGACCCGTAATAACGTATAATGGTCACAGTGTCCCCCGCAGAGGAGTCACGTAATAACGTATAATGGTCACATCGCCCCCCGCAGGGGAGACACGTAATAACGTATAATGGTCACAGCTTCCCCCGCAGAGGAGACACGTAATAACGTATAATGGTCACAGTTTCCCCCGCAGAGGAGACACGTAATAACGTATAATGGTCACAGCTTCCCCCGCAGGGGAGACACGTAATAACGTATAATGGTCACAGCGCCCCCCGCAGAGGAGACGCGTAATAACGTATAATGGTCACAGCGCCCCCCGCAGAGGAGACACGTAATAACGTATAATGGTCACAGCGCCCCCCGCAGAGGAGACCCGTAATAACGTATAATGGTCACAGCTTCCCCTGCAGGGGAGACACGTAATAACGTATAATGGTCACAGCTTCCCCCGCAGGGGAGACACGTAATAACGTATAATGGTCACAGCTTCCCCCGCAGAGGAGACACGTAATAACGTATAATGGTCACAGCTTCCCCCGCAGAGGAGACGCGTAATAACGTATAATGGTCACAGCGCCCCCCGCAGAGGAGACCCGTAATAACGTATAATGGTCACAGCCCCCCCGCAGGGGAGACACGTAATAACGTATAATGGTCACAGCTTCCCCTGCAGGGGAGACCCGTAATAACGTATAATGGTCACAGCCCCCCCCCCCCCCCCGCAGAGGAGACCCGTAATAACGTATAATGGTCACAGCTTCCCCTGCAGGGGAGACACGTAATAACGTATAATGGTCACAGCGTCCCCCGCAGAGGAGACACGTAATAACGTATAATGGTCACAGCGCCCCCCGCAGAGGAGACCCGTAATAACGTATAATGGTCACAGCTTCCCCCGCAGAGGAGACACGTAATAACGTATAATGGTCACAGCTTCCCCTGCAGGGGAGACCCGTAATAACGTATAATGGTCACAGCTTCCCCCGCAGAGGAGACACGTAATAACGTATAATGGTCACAGCTTCCCCTGCAGGGGAGACACGTAATAACGTATAATGGTCACAGCTTCCCCCGCAGAGGAGACACGTAATAACGTTTAATGGTCACAGCGCCCCCCCCCGCAGAGGAGAGACGTAATAACGTACAATGGTCACAGCGCCCCCCGCAGAGGAGACCCGTAATAACGTACAATGGTCACAGCGCCCCCCGCAGAGGAGACCCGTAATAACGTATAATGGTCACAGCGCCCCCCGCAGAGGAGACCCGTAATAACGTATAATGGTCACAGCGCCCCCCGCAGAGGAGACACGTAATAACGTACAGTCCCTGACAGAAGTTCTGTCGCTTATCCATGTTATGTAAATAACAGCTTACAACTAGTGATGAGCGAGTACTAAAAAGCTCGGGTGCTCGAAGCTCGGGCCGAGCCTCCCAAGATACTCGTGTACTCGGGCCGAGCAACGAGCCCAATGTTATCCTATGGGAGACCCGAGTATTTTTGTGAAATGATCCCCCGGCAGCATGGAGAAACCCTAAAAATGTCACAAAAGTCTCAGAAGAGTGCTCAAATGACATGGCAACAGCATGGGGAAGACCCCTTGAAGCATTTATCACTGAAAAGTCACAGCTGTGAACAATTTTGTCCGCGTTTTACGCCATTTTTACGGACTCACCAGAAAACCTTCCAAAATGACCCCAAAATGATTTTTCATGGCGGAAATGTTAAGGGCACATACCCAATAGTGAGATAGAGCTGGTGTATGTTACTTTTTGAGATTAATACATGAAAGATTTTACGTGAAAACATTGTGTGGCACTCCGATGTCCCTGAGAAGAGACGTACATGAAGGCCTCTTGAGTCTAATGTGCCCATTTTGAGGAAGTGAGTCTTTGTAGTATTTTCCTTTGCCAGGGCAGTCCAAAATTGTGAGGTTCACCAATGCCCCTGCATACAGACGTGCATGATGACCTGTAAACCTGAAGTGCCCATTGGAAGGAAGTGGGTCTATTTCAGTATAGCCCTTTGCCAGGGCAGCCAAAAATTGGGAGGCTCCACATTGTCCCTGGATAGAGACGTGCATGAGGGCCTTTAAACCTGAAGTGCCCATTGTAAGGAAGTGGGTCTATTTCAGTATAGCCCTTTGCCAGGGCAGCCAAAAATTGGGAGGCTCCACATTGTCCCTGGATAGAGACGTGCATGATGGCCTGTAAACCTGAAGTGCCCATTGTAAGGAAGTGGGTCTATTTCAGTATAGCCCTTTGCCAGGGCAGCCAAAAATTGGGAGGCTCCACATTGTCCCTGGATAGAGACGTGCATGATGGCCTGTAAACCTGAAGTGCCCATTGTAAGGAAGTGGGTCTATTTCAGTATAGCCCTTTGCCAGGGCAGCCAAAAATTGGGAGGCTCCACATTGTCCCTGGATAGAGACGTGCATGATGGCCTTTAAACCTGAAGTGCCCATTGTAAGGAAGTGGGTCTATTGTAGTATAGCCCTTAGGCAGGGCAGCCAAAAATTGGGAGGCTCCACGTTGTCCCTGGATAGAGACGTGCATGATGGCCTTTAAACCTGAAGTGCCCATTGTAAGGAAGTGGGTCTATTTCAGTATAGCCCTTTGCCAGGGCAGCCAAAAATTGGGAGGCTCCACGTTGTCCCTGGGTAGAGACGTGCATGATGGCCTGTAAACCTGAAGTGCCCATTGTAAGGAAGTGGGTCTATTTCAGTATAGCCCTTTGCCAGGGCAGCCAAAAATTGGGAGGCTCCACGTTGTCCCTGGGTAGAGACGTGCATGAGGGCCTCAAAACCTTAAGTGTCCATTTTAAGGAAGTGGGTGTATTATAGTATAGCCCTTAGGCAGGGCAGCCAAAAATTGGGAGGCTCCACGTTGTCCCTGGGTAGAGACGTGAATGAGGGCCTCAAAACCTTAAGTGTCCATTTTAAGGAAGTGGGTGTATTATAGTATAGCCCTTAGGCAGGGCAGCCAAAAATTGGGAGGCTCCACGTTGTCCCTGGGTAGAGACGTGCATGAGGGCCTCAAAACCTTAAGTGTCCATTTTAAGGAAGTGGGTGTATTATAGTATAGCCCTTAGGCAGGGCAGCCAAAAATTGGGAGGCTCCACGTTGTCCCTGGGTAGAGACGTGAATGAGGGCCTCAAAACCTTAAGTGTCCATTTTAAGGAAGTGGGTGTATTATAGTATAGCCCTTAGGCAGGGCAGCCAAAAATTGGGAGGCTCCACGTTGTCCCTGGGTAGAGACGTGAATGAGGGCCTCAAAACCTTAAGTGTCCATTTTAAGGAAGTGGGTGTATTATAGTATAGCCCTTAGGCAGGGCAGCCAAAAATTGGGAGGCTCCACGTTGTCCCTGGGTAGAGACGTGCATGAGGGCCTCAAAACCTTAAGTGTCCATTTTAAGGAAGTGGGTGTATTATAGTATAGCCCTTAGGCAGGGCAGCCAAAAATTGGGAGGCTCCACGTTGTCCCTGGGTAGAGACGTGAATGAGGGCCTCAAAACCTTAAGTGTCCATTTTAAGGAAGTGGGTGTATTATAGTATAGCCCTTAGGCAGGGCAGCCAAAAATTGGGAGGCTCCACGTTGTCCCTGGGTAGAGACGTGAATGAGGGCCTCAAAACCTTAAGTGTCCATTTTAAGGAAGTGGGTGTATTATAGTATAGCCCTTAGGCAGGGCAGCCAAAAATTGGGAGGCTCCACGTTGTCCCTGGGTAGAAACGTGCATGAGGGCCTCAAAACATTGTTCCCATTGCAAAGGAGCGGGTCTCCTGTCGTTGTAATGTCCATTCTGCAAAGAATGGGCGAAAAAATTTACCACTGGGGGTATACCTGAAACAAAGGCCTAAGTATTGCAATTTGTAACGGTCATCATCATGGTGGCGCATGAGGAGAAGGAGGAGGAGTCCAGCGATTATCCAAAGTCCAGAAGTGTGTACCCATGGGTGAGTGGAGGTACATGGCAAACTTTAAATTCCGCTCTCATTTGCTGGTGGTGTGGTGAAGTCTGGCCCAATCCAACCCTTGTTCATTTTGATCAGAGTCAGCCTGTCAGCATTTTCAGTTGACAGGCGGGTGCGTTTATCTGTAATGATTCCACCTGCGGCACTAAAAACACGCTCTGACAAAACGCTAGCAGCAGGGCAGGCCAGGACTTCCAAGGCGTAGAGAGCCAATTCATGCCACGTGTCCAGCTTGGATACCCAATAATTGTAAGGCACAGAGGAATGTCGGAGTACAGTTGTTCGATCTGCAAGGTACTCCTTCAGCATCTGGGCAAACTTAGGATTTCTTGTGGCACTACCCCGCACCTCAGGGGCTGTGGTACGTGAGGGGCTGAGAAAACTGTCCCACATCTTAAAGACTGTTCCCCTACCTCTGGCGGATTGGACTTGTGCCTCTCTCGGCTGTACGCCTCGGTTGTCCACTGATTCATGACCTATGCCGCTAGCGTTTTGTGAGGGGAATGCTTTGCCTACTTCCGTGAGTATGGCCTTCCGAAACTGCTGCATTTTGGTTGACCTCTCCTCCACGGGAATAAGAGACAAAAAGTTCTCCTTGTAGCGTGGGTCTAACAGTGTTACCAACCAGTAATGATTGTCGGCCAAGATGTTCTTAACGCGAGGGTCACGAGACAGGCAGCTTACCATAAAGTCAGCCATGTGCGCCAGACTCTTAACAGCCAGGACTTCAGTAGCCTGACCAACAAGATGACTGAACATGCTGTCCTCCTCCTCCTCCTCCTCATCTACCCTGTCCTCTGGCCAGCCACGCTGAACCGAGGATATGACTGGTGTGCATGTCATATCCTCAATTTGGCCGGAGAGTTGCTCCATGTCTTCATCCTCCTCCTCGTCATAGTCCTCCACTGCACGTTGTGATGAGACGAGGCTGGGCTGTGTGTTATCACCCACACCCACTACTGTTTCTTGCTGCAACTCATCGCGCTCCGCCTGCAATGCATCATGTTTGTTTTTCAGCAGAGACCGTTTTAGAAGGCAGAGTAGCGGTATGGTGACGCTAATAATGGCGTCATCACCACTCACCATCTTGGTGGAGTCCTCAAAGTTTTGGAGGATGGTACATAGGTCTGACATCCATCTCCACTCCTCAGGTGTTATGTGTGGAGTTTGACCCATTTCCCGACGGCTTAGGTGATGCAGGTACTCAACAACTGCCCTCTTCTGCTCACATATCCTGACCAACATGTGCAGAGTTGAATTCCAACGCGTGGGGACATCACACACCAGTCTGTGAGCCGGAAGATGCAAACGGCGCTGAAAGCCGGCAAGGCCGGCTGAAGCAGTAGGTGACTTTCGAAAATGTGCAGACAGGCGGCGAACTTTTACCAGTAGATCAGACAGCTCTGGGTATGACTTTATAAACCGCTGAACCACGAGGTTGAGCACATGGGCCACGCATGGAACATGTGTCAGCTGGCCTCGCCTCAAAGCCGCCACCAGGTTCCGGCCATTGTCACACACGACCTTTCCTGGCTTTAGGTTCAGAGGTGTGAGCCAGTGATCTGCCTGCTGTTTCAGAGCTGTCCACAGCTCTTCTGCATTGTGGGGTTTGTCACCTATGCAGATTAGCTTCAGCACAGCCTGTTGCCGCTTCGCCGAGGCAGTGCTGCAGTGCTTCCAGCTTGTGACTGGTGTGGAGGGTAAAGTGGATGAGGATGCGCAGGAGGAGGAGGAGGCTGAAGAGCATGACATTCCGGAGCTGTAGAGTGTGGGTGAAACACTGACTGAGGTAGGGCCTGCAAACCTTGGTGTGGGAAGGACGTGTTCCGTCCCTCGCTCAGACTGGGTCCCAGCTTCCACAATATTAACCCAGTGTGCCGTCAACGAGATGTAGCGGCCTTGCCCACAAGCACTTGTCCACGTGTCTGTGGTTAGGTGGACCTTGGGTGAAACAGCGTTGTTCAGGGCACGTGTGATGTTTTGTGACACGTGGTTATGCAACGCGGGGACGGCACACCGGGAGAAATAGTGGCGGCTGGGGACCGAGTAACGTGGGACAGCTGCCGCCATCAGGTCACGGAATGCTTCAGTCTCCACCAGCCTAAAAGGCAACATTTCCAGCGCAAGCAGTCGCGAAATGTTAGCATTTAGAACTGTGGCATGTGGGGTGTTGGCAGTGTATTTGCGCCTGCGTTCAAAGGTTTGCTGAATGGATAACTGAACGCTGCACTGGGACAAGGACATGCTTGATGATGGTGTTCTTTCTGTGTAGGCAACTGCAGGTGCAGGAGTGGAGGCGGCTTGTTCGCAGGCAGCATGGACAGAGGATTGGCTCGCATGCACAACCAGCGAAGACGTAGCAGTGACATCAGCAAGCACTGCTCCTCGACTCTGTTGTACTTCCCACAAAGTCGGGTGCTTGGCTGACATGTGCCTGATCATGCTGGTGGTGGTCAGGCTGCTAGTTTTGGTACCCCTGCTGATGCTGGCACGGCAGGTGTTGCAAATGGCCTTTTTTGAATCATCTGGATCCAACTTAAAAAACTGCCAGACTCGGGAAGACCTAACATTTGTACAGGCACCTTGTGTCGTCGTGTTGTTCCGGGGAACGGTTGCCTGACTTCTGCCTGGGGCCACCACCCTGCTTCTTACTGCCTGTTGTGATGCTACGCCTCCCTCCCCGTGTACTGCTGTCCTCGCTCTGCATATCCTCCTGCCAGGTTGGGTCAGTTACTGGATCATCCACCACGTCGTCTTCCTCTTCCGCACCCTGCTCCTCCTCCTGACTTGCTGACAATTGTGTCTCATCATCGTCCACCACTTGTTGAGACACGTTGCCAACTTCGTGAGAACGTGGCTGCTCAAATATTTGGCCATCTGTACAGACGATCTCCTCATGACCCACTTCAATATGAGCTGGCGAGAGGCCAGAATGTGTGAATGGAAACGTGAACAGCTCTTCCGAGTGTCCAAGTGTGGGATCATTAATGTCCGAGGAGGACGTGTACTCAGCCTGGTGGTAGGAAGGAGGATCAGGTTCAGAAATGTGCGGTGCAGTATCACGGCTACTGACACTTGACCGTGTGGAAGACAGAGTGTTTGTGGTGGTGCCAATCTGACTGGAAGCATTATCTGCTATCCAACTAACAACCTGTTGACACTGGTCTTGGTTCAAGAGCGGTGTACTGCTGCGGTCCCCAAGAATTTGGGACAGGACGTGCGAGCGACAAGATGTGGCCCTTTGTTGTGGCGAAATTAGAGCTTGCCCACGACCTCGGCCTCTGCCTGCACCACCATCACGTCCACTTCCTTGTTCCTTGCCAATGCCCTTGCGCATTTTGCAATGCTGTGCACTGCTGACGTGTATATTCACTACTTGTGCGTTATATCAAAGTGTGTGGAAATTGCACACAAGTGCACCTGTACGCTGCCACCAACAGGCACACACGTGCGGTTTTAAAAACCAAGCACGGACGCAATAATAACCTAACAGGTTTTTTTGGGGAGCGACAATTACAGACAAGTCAGACACTATCTGGACTGTTTTACACTGTGTACACCAGCCCCAGATATGATGAAGGCTGGTATACGGTCACCACTACCCTGCCTGCCTGCCTGCCTGTATACTGGTACAATAGTCCTGACAAGGACTCTTTTGGTCACTAGCCTGTATTCAGACCTGGCTATACCCTGCCTGTATATAGCAACAATAGTCCTGAGAAGGACTCTGCTACTGTACTCCGACCTGGCTATACCCTGCCTGCCTGTATACAACTAGAATAGTCCTGAGAAGGACTTTTGGTCACACTGTTTGCAGCCCTGCAACTGAAAAAGCTATAAAGGGCCGCAAAGCTTTCCCTGAATCAGCGACACTCTCCCTACACTGACTGTCTGAATAGCTGTGAGCAGAGCACAGCGCGCCGGCCGATATAAAGGCTCGGTCACGCTGTGCAGGCCGGCCAATCACTGCAATTCCACAACTAACAGGGCTGTGGCATTGCAGTGGTCTGCCAGCCAATCCCTGCATGAGGGCTGGCTCTCAAAAGAGCGCCAACATGCAGAAATGAAGACCACGAGTACAGCACGAGTATCGCGAGATTACTCGGTCCCCGCCGAGCAGCCCGAGTACAGCGATACTCGTGCGAGTACCGAGTAGTGACAAGCATGCTCGCTCATCACTACTTACAACCTGACTTTAAATTAATCCATTGGTTTTATAAATTACTCTTTTGAAAGCTGAAACACTCACAAATTTGGTTTAGGTTATGAAAATAAAGTTGCTGAAAAGCTGAAATATTAATCATTTAATGAACACAGAAAGGTCAGATTTTGACAAGACAAAAGTTTTGTCGCCCACAGAAAGTAATGTGAAATTCACACAAATAATTAACTTTTAATACAAAGATATGTGGCATAACATTGGTGAATGAAGTTGTGGTGCTATTAGAGCCATATTTAATATTTTGTGTGACCTCCATGAGCTTGAAGGACGGCTCCATGCGGCTCAACAATGATTCATACAATTTATTGATGAAGTCATCAGGAATAGTAGAGAATGCATCTTACCTGCCTCCCAGAGGTCATCTAGATTCTTTGGTTTTGTCTTCCAAGCTTCCTCTTTCATCCTACCCCAAACATGCTCAATGATGTTCATGTCTGGTGACTGGGCTGGCCAGTCCTTGAGCACCTTGATCTTCTTTGCCAGGAGGACCTTTGTTGTAGAGATGGATGTATGAGATGGAGCACCATCTTGCTGCAGAATTTCACCCCTTTTATGATTGGGAATGTAAGAGGTAGCTAATACTTCTTGATATTTTAGGCTATTGATATTACCTTCCACCTTGCAAATGTTTTGCACACCCCCATACTGAATGTAACCCCAGACAATGATCTTTCCACCACCAAACTTACCTGTTTTCTGGATCTATACGGGCTCCAGTAGGTCTCCTGCAGTATTTGCAGCGGCTGTGGTGTAATTCAACTGAAGATTCATCAGAGAAATCCACCACTTTTCCAGCGTCCATCTGTTTAGCAGGCTGTGGAACTAGGCAAATGCCACACGGTTTGTAATTGCCTTTTGTTTAGTGCTGGCTTCTGGGCACCGATTCGACCATGGAGGCCATTTCAAGACAGAATCCTACAAATTGTTCTAGGTGACACAGGGACTTGAGGTAACCAGGCCTGCTGGAGCTCTGCTGCAGTGGAAGAGGGGCTGGCTTTGGATTTTCTAACCAACAAATGTTCCTCCTGAGCAGTTGTCTTGCGGTGTCTGCCGGACCTGGGCTTGTCAAAAACATCTCCAGTCTCTTCATATCTTTTTTTTAAATCTTTGTACTTGACGCTAAGACACATTAAAGGTGCAGCCACCTCTGCAGTGGATCTGCTCTTCAGACTCTTGATAATCAAGGCTTTGGTCGCAGGGTGGATTTTTGGCATGCTATCAGAGGTCAAGTTGCAGTTCAAGTGAAGGTCTGCGGTGCTGTTTTTTGTTGTTTTTCTTTTATACACACCCATTAATTAAACAATCATTTAGTGAGCACAGGTGAGGATGTAAACTAGGATTGGGTGCATTATATGTCAAGGCGAAATAACGTTTGTCTTTCCAAAATCTGACCTTTCTGTGTTCATTAACACTAGAACTACTGGACTCGTGACACCTATATAGAAATACATGGTGCAAAGTAGTCAAAATGACTACCTCAGTAGTTCTAGTGTTAAATGATCAATATTTCAGCTTTGCAGCAACTTTATTTTCATAACCTAAACCCAATTTGGGAGGGTTTCAGCTTTCAAAAGAGTAATTTATAAAACCAATGGATTAATTTAAAGTCAGGTTGTAAGCTGTTATTTACATAACATGGATAAGCAACAGAACTTCTGTCAAAGACTGTATAATGGTCACAGCGCCCGCTGCAGAGGAGACATGTAATGTATAATATACAGACAGTTGTGTGACCCTCCCCCATAGCAGAAGGATACAGCACTGGCGTGGTTGATGCCCACGAACACGGCCACGCAGCGCATCACACTGGACCACTCCCTCTTGAAGTTGTGTGGCCTTCCCAGGTGTCGGTCGATGCACGGGTACAGGAGGCCGATGGCAGCTGTGGAGGCAGAAGACAGCGATGACTTTGCTGATAGCACGAACCCCCCCCCACTGGTGACCACCTACCTGCAGCCGTCCCACAGCAGAGCGGCACCCACCAGGCGGAGGACAGGAGGCTGGAGAGCACATCTGGGGGGAAGAGCGTCACATTCCTCTGCACCTGCAGAAGATTCAGCACCAGCGCCAGGAAGACCCCAATCAGGAACAGCAGGAGACCCCGAAGCAGCAGATTCATCCTGTGGCCGGGGCCCCGGACATCCTGACCATCACCCATCACCTGCAGGGGCCCCGCACAGAACCCACACCTGGGGGGCCGAAGAAGAAAGTCAGAGACTACGAGGTCACGAGGAGGAAGATGCCGGATAAGGCCATGTCAGGTGCACTCGTAGAGGTTTTGTCTCATTGTAAACTGCACTGTCAGTGACTAATGCCTGCGTTCTGCTTCCCCAGCAAAGTCTATGAGAAATCAGAAAATTGTTGCCTTAAAAAAAAAAAAAAAAAATTAAAAAAAAAAAGCAGCGTGTCACTTCTTCATTGCGTTTTGTGAACATTTCCCACCCATTGGAATGAATTAGGTCAAAACGGAACTAAAATGTTTAGCTGTGCGCTTACACTGCATTTTTGCATTTTGGATCTGTTCTTATCAACAAACACGCAGTTCTGTGTCTCCGTCGGCCTCTCTCTCCGCTTCGTACTCACCGATCCGATCACCGGCACCGTGCGGCTGTCACACTGCTCCGGCGGCCTCTCTCTCCGCTTCGTACTCACCGATCACCGGCACCGTGCGGCTGTCACACCGGTCTGGTGGCCTCTCTCTCCGCTTCGTACTCACCGATCCGATCACCGGCACCGTGCGGCTGTCACACTGCTCCGGCGGCCTCTCTCTGTGCTTCATACTCACCGATCACCGGCACCGTGCGGCTGTCACACTGCTCCGGCGGCCTCTCTCTCCGCTTCGTACTCACCGATCCGATCACCGGCACCGTATGGCTGGCACACTGGTCCGGTGGCCTCTCTCTCCGCTTCGTACTCACCGATCCGATCACCGGCACCGTTTGGCTGTCACACCAGTCCGGTGGCCTCTCTCTCCGCTTCGTACTCACCGATCCGATCACCGGCACCGTTTGGCTGTCACACTGGTCCGGTGGCCTCTCTCTGTGCTTCGTACTCACCGATCACCGGCACCGTGCGGCTGTCACACTGCTCCGGCGGCCTCTCTCCGTGCTTCATACTCACCGATCACCGGCACCGTGCGGCTGTCACACTGCTCCGGCGGCCTCTCTCTCCGCTTTGTACTCACCGATCACTGGCACCGTGCGGCTGTCACACTGCTCCGGCGGCCTCTCTCTCCGCTTCGTACTCACCGATCACTGGCACCGTGCGGCTGTCACACTGCTCCGTCAGTCTCTCTCTCCGCTTCGTACTCACCTATCACTGGCACTGTGCGGCTGTCACACTGCTCCGTCAGTCTCTCTCCGCTTCGTACTCACCTATCACTGGCACTGTGCGGCTGTCACACTGCTCCGGCGGCCTCTCCTGCTTCTGAAAGTGCCGGCTGCTCATTAGGCTCATCTCATATTCACTGCTTCCCCCGCTCACCAGCGCCTATGATTGGTTACAGTCAGATGAGCCTCCATGCTGAGTGACAGCTGTCAGACTGCAACCAATCACAACTGCCGGTGGGCGGGTTTATACCATACAGAACAATAAATAAATTTAAAAAACGGCGTGCGGTTCCCCCAATTTTGATACCCAGCCAAGATAAAGCCTTACAGTTGGGGGCTGGTATGCTCAGACTTGGGGGGACCCACATTATTGGGAGCCCCTCAGCCTAAAAATAATCAGCCAGACACCTAGAAATGCCGTATCCATTAGATCGGCTCATCCCGAATACCCTGGTGTGGTGGCAATCGAGGTACTAAGGCATTAATGTCAGCCCACAGCAGCCACTAAGTCCTAGCTTAGTAATGGGAGGCATCTATTAGACCCCCTCATCACTAATCTGTAAATGAAAGTAAATAAACACATACACTGAAAAATCCTTTAGTTGAAATAAAAGACAAGAAAGCCCCCTCTTTCACCACTTTATTAACCCCCAAACACCACTGCAGGTCTGACATAATCCACATGAGGTCCCATGATGCTTTCAGCTCTGCTACATCTGACACTCACAGCAGCGGCCATAGAACAAGACTACAGGCTGTGAGCTCCACGCTGAAGTGAGCCGCGCAGTCAGCGGTGACGACACTCAGGTGATTTCCGGTCACAGCTGGAGTCCTTCACCTGTGACCACAAGTCAGGCCGCGACACAGAGACAGAGCCGCACGAGGAGAATGAACTTGGGTGAACCTTGACGTCACAGCTGCGGGCCCCGCACTACTGCCTGTGTCGCGGCACTGACGTCAGAGGTTCACTCGAGTTCATTCTCATTGCGCGGCTGTCAGCAAGCAGTCATGCTCTATGGTGCTGCTGTGACAGTACAGGGATGTAGCAGGGCTGAATCGCCATGCGACCTCGAGTGGATTACTTCCGACCTGCAGGGGTATTTAGTGGCTAATAAAGTGGTGAAAGAGGGTGTTTATTTACTTTCACTTACAGATTAGTAATAGGAGTGTCTCAGAGACGACTGCCATCACTAATCTATTACTTAGTGGCTGCTGTGGGCTGCCAGTAACTCCTTATTACCCCGATTGCCACCGCACTAGGGCAACGGGAAGAGCTGTGTCCAGCGCCAGAATCGTTGTGGATGCGCCACCTCTGGGGTGGCTGTGGGCTGCTATTGTTAGGTTGGAAAGGTCCAAATAACGATGGCCCTTCCCACCCTAATAATATCAGCTGCTGTTTTCTGTTGCACCTTGGCTGGTTTTAGTGGGGGGGGGGCCCCATGTCAATTTTTTTAACAAAAAAAAAAAAACCTATCCAAGCTGGCTCTCCCTCTTGAGACATTCTGTTATTTCTTCTATGTATTCTATCAATTATCCTATCTTATTTTATTTCTCCGCATTAACGCCTGCATTTTTACCACGTTTTTTTTGTCACACGCAGTGTTTACAGTTGTCAGTCTGCCGGAGGGTGCAGGTTTTTTGTGATATCAAGAACGCAGATTGCGCAGAAAATCTAAAAGTAAAAGTATTTCTAAAGCCGTTATTGACATGACTTTCTCACCAGACGTTGGTAACAACCCATCCAATCCACACAGGCAGAGAAATCACCAGAGACGTCCATAAATGATGTGTAATAATGAGAAATGACACTGGGCAAAGTACTGAACACATTAAGAGAGGAGCAAAGAACCCTGGAAAGTCCTGACACCCGCTGAGATCTAGCAGTAATTAGAGAGCAATCCTGCCACTAAGTGACAATATCAGCTGGTGCAACCGATGACCGATAAAAAGGAGTCTCACTACCAAGGTGCCACACAAGAAACAGCTCGTGATGGGTAAAACCAGAGAGCTGTCTCAACACCTTCATAACCGTATTATTGCAAAACATAAGGATGTCATCGGTTACAGAAGAATGACAAAGCTACTGAGGGTCCAGTGACTGTTGGGGGTCATAATCCGAAAGTGAAAAGACCATCATTTCATCATAAACCAGCCACGACCTGGTGCTCCCCACAAGATGTCACACAGAGGAGTGAAAACAATTACCAGTAGCGTTGTCTAAGAGCCATGAACACCTGTAAAGGCTACAGAACGACCTGGAATCAACAGGTACGAAGAACACAATAAGTAATGCACCCCCCATAGTCTGTATGCACGCTCCTGTATGCACACTCACCACAAAAGACTCCATTACTGAACAAAAAACAGTTCAAGAGGTTAACTCCTTCACCCCATGGCAATTTTCTGGGTTTTTTTCCCTCCCCTTTTCAGGGTCAGCATCAACTTTAGTGTCGACTTCACCATCAGCCTCAGCACTAGCGTCGAGGGCCCCAGGCCCAGCCTCAGCACTAGCGTCGAGGGCCCCAGGCCCAGCCTCAGCACTAGCGTCGAGGGCCCCAGGCCCAGCCTCAGCACTAGCGTCGAGGGCCCCAGGCCCAGCCTCAGCACTAGCGTCGAGGGCCCCAGGCCCAGCCTCAGCACTAGCGTCGAGGGCCCCAGGCCCAGCCTCAGCACTAGCGTCGAGGGCCCCAGGCCCAGCCTCAGCATTAGCGTCGAGGGCCCCAGGCCCAGCCTCAGCATTAGCATTAGCGTCGAGGGCCCCAGGCCCAGCCTCAGCATTAGCATTAGCGTCGAGAGCCCCAGGCCCAGCCTCAGCATTAGCATTAGCGTCGAGAGCCCCAGGCCCAGCCTCAGCATTAGCATTAGCGTCGAGAGCCCCAGGCCCAGCCTCAGCATTAGCATTAGCGTCGAGAGCCCCAGGCCCAGCCTCAGCATTAGCATTAGCGTCGAGAGCCCAGGCCAGCCTCAGCATTAGCATTAGCGTCGAGAGCCCCAGGCCCAGCCTCAGCATTAGCATTAGCGTCGAGAGCCCCAGGCCCAGCCTCAGCATTAGCATTAGCGTCGAGAGCCCCAGGCCCAGCCTCAGCATTAGCATTAGCGTCGAGAGCCCCAGGCCCAGCCTCAGCATTAGCATTAGCGTCGAGAGCCCCAGGCCCAGCCTCAGCATTAGCATTAGCGTCGAGAGCCCCAGGCCCAGCCTCAGCATTAGCATTAGCGTCGAGAGCCCCAGGCCCAGCCTCAGCATTAGCATTAGCGTCGAGAGCCCCAGGCCAGCCTCAGCATTAGCATTAGCGTCGAGAGCCCCAGGCCCAGCCTCAGCATTAGCATTAGCGTCGAGAGCCCCAGGCCCAGCCTCAGCATTAGCATTAGCGTCGAGAGCCCCAGGCCCAGCCTCAGCATTAGCATTAGCGTCGAGAGCCCCAGGCCCAGCCTCAGCATTAGCATTAGGTCGAGCCCCAGGCCAGCCTCAGCATTAGCATTAGCGTCGAGAGCCCCAGGCCCAGCCTCAGCATTAGCATTAGCGTCGAGAGCCCCAGGCCCAGCCTCAGCATTAGCATTAGCGTCGAGAGCCCCAGGCCCAGCCTCAGCATTAGCATTAGCGTCGAGAGCCCCAGGCCCAGCCTCAGCATTAGCATTAGCGTCGAGAGCCCCAGGCCCAGCCTCAGCATTAGCATTAGCGTCGAGAGCCCAGGCCCAGCCTCAGCATTAGCATTAGCGTCGAGAGCCCCAGGCCCAGCCTCAGCATTAGCATTAGCGTCGAGAGCCCCAGGCCCAGCCTCAGCATTAGCATTAGCGTCGAGAGCCCCAGGCCCAGCCTCAGCATTAGCATTAGCGTCGAGAGCCCCAGGCCCAGCCTCAGCATTAGCATTAGCGTCGAGAGCCCCAGGCCCAGCCTCAGCATTAGCATTAGCGTCGAGAGCCCCAGGCCCAGCCTCAGCATTAGCATTAAGCGTCGAGAGCCCCAGGCCCAGCCTCAGCATTAGCGTCGAGAGCCCCAGGCCCAGCCTCAGCATTAGCGTCGAGAGCCCCAGGCCCAGCCAGCCTCAGCATTAGCGTCGAGAGCCCAGGCCCAGCCTCAGCATTAGCGTCGAGAGCCCCAGGCCCAGCCTCAGCATTAGCGTCGAGAGCCCCAGGCCCAGCCTCAGCATTAGCGTCGAGAGCCCCAGGCCCAGCCTCAGCATTAGCGTCGAGAGCCCCAGGCCCAGCCTCAGCATTAGCGTCGAGAGCCCCAGGCCCAGCCTCAGCATTAGCGTCGAGAGCCCCAGGCCCAGCCTCAGCATTAGCGTCGAGAGCCCCAGGCCCAGCCTCAGCATTAGCGTCGAGAGCCCCAGGCCCAGCCTCAGCATTAGCGTCGAGAGCCCCAGGCCCAGCCTCAGCATTAGCGTCGAGAGCCCCAGGCCCAGCCTCAGCATTAGCGTCGAGAGCCCCAGGCCCAGCTCAGCATTAGCGTCGAGAGCCCAGGCCCAGCCTCAGCATTAGCGTCGAGAGCCCAGGCCCAGCCTCAGCATTAGCGTCGAGAGCCCCAGGCCCAGCCTCAGCATTAGCGTCGAGAGCCCCAGGCCCAGCCTCAGCATTAGCGTCGAGAGCCCCAGGCCCAGCCTCAGCATTAGCGTCGAGAGCCCCAGGCCCAGCTCAGCATTAGCGTCGAGAGCCCAGGCCCAGCCTCAGCATTAGCGTCGAGAGCCCCAGGCCCAGCCTCAGCATTAGCGTCGAGAGCCCCAGGCCCAGCCTCAGCATTAGCGTCGAGAGCCCCAGGCCCAGCCTCAGCATTAGCGTCGAGAGCCCCAGGCCCAGCCTCAGCATTAGCGTCGAGAGCCCCAGGCCCAGCCTCAGCATTAGCGTCGAGAGCCCCAGGCCCAGCCTCAGCATTAGCGTCGAGAGCCCCAGGCCCAGCCTCAGCATTAGCGTCGAGAGCCCCAGGCCCAGCCTCAGCATTAGCGTCGAGAGCCCCAGGCCCAGCCTCAGCATTAGCGTCGAGAGCCCCAGGCCCAGCCTCAGCATTAGCGTCGAGAGCCCCAGGCCCAGCCTCAGCATTAGCGTCGAGAGCCCCAGGCCCAGCCTCAGCATTAGCGTCGAGAGCCCCAGGCCCAGCCTCAGCATTAGCGTCGAGAGCCCCAGGCCCAGCCTCAGCATTAGCGTCGAGAGCCCCAGGCCCAGCCTCAGCATTAGCGTCGAGAGCCCCAGGCCCAGCCTCAGCATTAGCGTCGAGAGCCCCAGGCCCAGCCTCAGCATTAGCGTCGAGAGCCCCAGGCCCAGCCTCAGCATTAGCGTCGAGAGCCCCAGGCCCAGCCTCAGCATTAGCGTCGAGAGCCCCAGGCCCAGCCTCAGCATTAGCGTCGAGAGCCCCAGGCCCAGCCTCAGCATTAGCGTCGAGAGCCCCAGGCCAGCCTCAGCATTAGCGTCGAGAGCCCCAGGCCCAGCCTCAGCATTAGCGTCGAGAGCCCCAGGCCCAGCCTCAGCATTAGCGTCGAGAGCCCCAGGCCCAGCCTCAGCATTAGCGTCGAGAGCCCCAGGCCCAGCCTCAGCATTAGCGTCGAGAGCCCCAGGCCCAGCCTCAGCATTAGCGTCGAGAGCCCCAGGCCCAGCCTCAGCATTAGCGTCGAGAGCCCCAGGCCCAGCCTCAGCATTAGCGTCGAGAGCCCCAGGCCCAGCCTCAGCATTAGCGTCGAGAGCCCCAGGCCCAGCCTCAGCATTAGCGTCGAGAGCCCCAGGCCCAGCCTCAGCATTAGCGTCGAGAGCCCCAGGCCCAGCCTCAGCATTAGCGTCGAGAGCCCCAGGCCCAGCCTCAGCATTAGCGTCGAGAGCCCCAGGCCCAGCCTCAGCATTAGCGTCGAGAGCCCCAGGCCCAGCCTCAGCATTAGCGTCGAGAGCCCCAGGCCCAGCCTCAGCATTAGCGTCGAGAGCCCCAGGCCCAGCCTCAGCATTAGCGTCGAGAGCCCCAGGCCCAGCCTCAGCATTAGCGTCGAGAGCCCCAGGCCCAGCCTCAGCATTAGCGTCGAGAGCCCCAGGCCCAGCCTCAGCATTAGCGTCGAGAGCCCCAGGCCCAGCCTCAGCATTAGCGTCGAGAGCCCCAGGCCCAGCCTCAGCATTAGCGTCGAGAGCCCCAGGCCCAGCCTCAGCATTAGCGTCGAGAGCCCCAGGCCCAGCCTCAGCATTAGCGTCGAGAGCCCCAGGCCCAGCCTCAGCATTAGCGTCGAGAGCCCCAGGCCCAGCCTCAGCATTAGCGTCGAGAGCCCCAGGCCCAGCCTCAGCATTAGCGTCGAGAGCCCCAGGCCCAGCCTCAGCATTAGCGTCGAGAGCCCCAGGCCCAGCCTCAGCATTAGCGTCGAGAGCCCAGGCCCAGCCTCAGCATTAGCGTCGAGAGCCCCAGGCCCAGCCTCAGCATTAGCGTCGAGAGCCCCAGGCCCAGCCTCAGCATTAGCGTCGAGAGCCCAGGCCCAGCCTCAGCATTAGCGTCGAGAGCCCCAGGCCCAGCCTCAGCATTAGCGTCGAGAGCCCCAGGCCCAGCCTCAGCATTAGCGTCGAGAGCCCCAGGCCCAGCCTCAGCATTAGCGTCGAGAGCCCCAGGCCCAGCCTCAGCATTAGCGTCGAGAGCCCCAGGCCCAGCCTCAGCATTAGCGTCGAGAGCCCCAGCCCAGCCTCAGCATTAGCGTCGAGAGCCCCAGGCCCAGCCTCAGCATTAGCGTCGAGAGCCCCAGGCCCAGCCTCAGCATTAGCGTCGAGAGCCCCAGGCCCAGCCTCAGCATTAGCGTCGAGAGCCCCAGGCCCAGCCTCAGCATTAGCGTCGAGAGCCCCAGGCCCAGCCTCAGCATTAGCGTCGAGAGCCCCAGGCCCAGCCTCAGCATTAGCGTCGAGAGCCCCAGGCCCAAACCTCAGCATTAGCGTCGAGAGCCCCAGGCCCAGCCTCAGCATTAGCGTCGAGAGCCCCAGCAAAGTCCCCCCCCACCATCTCCACAGAAGCCTCCCCCTCCCACCATCTCCACAGAAGCCCTCCCCCCCCACCATCTCCACAGAAGCCCTCCCCCCCCACCATCTCCACAGAAGCCCTCCCCCCCCACCATCTCCACAGAAGCCCTCCCCCCCACCATCTCCACAGAAGCCCTCCCCCCCCACCATCTCCACAGAAGCCCTCCCCCCCCACCATCTCCACAGAAGCCCTCCCCCCCCACCATCTCCACAGAAGCCCTCCCCCCCACCATCTCCACAGAAGCCCTCCCCCCCCACCATCTCCACAGAAGCCCTCCCCCCCACCATCTCCACAGAAGCCCTCCCCCCCACCATCTCCACAGAAGCCCTCCCCCCCACCATCTCCACAGAAGCCCTCCCCCCCACCATCTCCACAGAAGCCCTCCCCCTCCCCACCATCTCCATAGAAGCCCTCCCCCCCACCATCTCCACAGAAGCCCTCCCCCCCACCATCTCCACAGAAGCCCTCCCCCTCCCACCATCTCCATAGAAGCCCTCCCCCCCACCATCTCCACAGAAGCTCTCCCCCCCACCATCTCCACAGAAGCTCTCCCCCCCACCATCTCCACAGAAGCTCTCCCCCCCACCATCTCCACAGAAGCTCTCCCCCCCCCATCTCTACAGACGCCCGACCCCCCCATTTCTACGGACACTATTGCCATTTGATGAATAACCTTTGGACTAATAAAAATCAGATTAAATAGCATCTGAAGCTGCATTTTCATTTTTTTCCTCTGAGTGCCGGAGTTATTTTTTGGTTTTGGATTTGGTACAGTCTGCGGCGCACTCGCGGGGGCGGAGCACTCGCGGGGGCGGAGCACTCGCGGGGGGCGGAGCACTCGCGGGGGCGGAGCACTCGCGGGGGCGGAGCACTCGCGGGGTACGAGCGATCTGAACGACACCTCATCACCCTCAGACACATGGGCTTTGTGAAGGATTCCACGGCACTCTGAAGCATGTGCTCAGGGCGTCAGTGACCGGGGATCAGACCGGGGGACGTACCTACCCCATCTCCTATTTGGAAGCCCCCAGGAGTCCACTGGTTTCGCCCTTTGAGCTGCTATATGGAAGAAAGGTCGGAGGACCCCTTTACGACATATGATGTACTGGGTGCATCATGGATCGTGTGCAGTTAGTCCCCGCCCCCTGCCGTGGGCAGTCCACGGCAATCCGCGCACATCTCAGCTGACACGAGTGCCTGCTACTCACCAGTGGAATCGCTTCTACCCGCGACTATTAACCCCTTACATTTCACTGCCAAAATCTGTCAGCGAGATGTATATGTGCACCGCCATTAGAATAATAAAGTACCCTGCCCCATCGGAAGTCACGTGATCATGTGACTTCCAGTGGATGCCATGGTAGCACAGGGTCATGTGATGATGCCCCTTACACCCGGCAGAGTGCGGTGTGTAATAGGAGAGCGCCCTTTCTGCAGATCTCGGCTCTGGAGCTGTGATCTGGAGATATGGCAGAGCGATCACACGGCTGGTTTAAATGTTAGAAAACTAAGGAGTTAGTGGCCAACTATAGCAGGAGAAAGCTGGAATGTCCCGGTCACTATGGCTGGTCAGGAGGGGAGCAGGGGAGAGGTACAAATATTAGGGGGTCCACCTGGATAGCAAACTGGACTGGAGATGCCTCAGAGAGGGTCTACAAGAAGGGGATGAGCAGATTGTATTTCCTAAGGAAACTGAGGGCTTCTAATGTGTGCAGCAGAATGATAGAAATGTTCTACCAGTCTAGAGGCCAGTGCCATCTTTCCGGGTCTCTGATGCCGCGGTGGTAGGGGGGCGGGTCTCTGATGCCGCGGTGGTAGGGGGGCGGGTCTCTGATGCCGCGGTGGTAAGGGGGCGGGTCTCTGATGCCGCGGTGGTAAGGGGGCGGGTCTCTGATGCCGCGGTGGTAAGGGGGCGGGTCTCTGATGCCGCGGTAGTAGGGGGCGGGTCTCTGATGCCGCGGTAGTAGGGGGCGGGTCTCTGATGCCGCGGTAGTAGGGGGCGGGTCTCTGATGCCGCGGTAGTAGGGGGCGGGTCTCTGATGCCGCGGTAGTAGGGGGCGGGTCTCTGATGCCGCGGTAGTAGGGGGCGGGTCTCTGATGCCGCGGTAGTAGGGGGCGGGTCTCTGATGCCGCGGTAGTAGGGGGCGGGTCTCTGATGCCGCGGTAGTAGGGGGCGGGTCTCTGATGCCGCGGTAGTAGGGGGCGGGTCTCTGATGCCGCGGTAGTAGGGGGCGGGTCTCTGATGCCGCGGTAGTAGGGGGCGGGTCTCTGATGCCGCGGTAGTAGGGGGCGGGTCTCTGATGCCGCGGTAGTAGGGGGCGGGTCTCTGATGCCGCGGTAGTAGGGGGCGGGTCTCTGATGCCGCGGTAGTAGGGGGCGGGTCTCTGATGCCGCGGTAGTAGGGGGCGGGTCTCTGATGCCGCGGTAGTAGGGGGCGGGTCTCTGATGCCGCGGTAGTAGGGGGCGGGTCTCTGATGCCGCGGTAGTAGGGGGCGGGTCTCTGATGCCGCGGTAGTAGGGGGCGGGTCTCTGATGCCGCGGTAGTAGGGGGCGGGTCTCTGATGCCGCGGTAGTAGGGGGCGGGTCTCTGATGCCGCGGTAGTAGGGGGCGGGTCTCTGATGCCGCGGTAGTAGGGGGCGGGTCTCTGATGCCGCGGTAGTAGGGGGCGGGTCTCTGATGCCGCGGTAGTAGGGGGCGGGTCTCTGATGCCGCGGTAGTAGGGGGCGGGTCTCTGATGCCGCGGTAGTAGGGGGCGGGTCTCTGATGCCGCGGTAGTAGGGGGCGGGTCTCTGATGCCGCGGTAGTAGGGGGCGGGTCTCTGATGCCGCGGTAGTAGGGGGCGGGTCTCTGATGCCGCGGTAGTAGGGGGCGGGGTCTCTGATGCCGCGGTAGTAGGGGGCGGGTCTCTGATGCCGCGGTAGTAGGGGGCGGGTCTCTGATGCCGCGGTAGTAGGGGGCGGGTCTCTGATGCCGCGGTAGTAGGGGGCGGGTCTCTGATGCCGCGGTAGTAGGGGGCGGGTCTCTGATGCCGCGGTAGTAGGGGGCGGGTCTCTGATGCCGCGGTAGTAGGGGGCGGGTCTCTGATGCCGCGGTAGTAGGGGGCGGGTCTCTGATGCCGCGGTAGTAGGGGGCGGGTCTCTGATGCCGCGGTAGTAGGGGGCGGGTCTCTGATGCCGCGGTAGTAGGGGGGCGGGTCTCTGATGCCGCGGTAGTAGGGGGGCGGGTCTCTGATGCCGCGGTAGTAGGGGGCGGGTCTCTGATGCCGCGGTAGTAGGGGGCGGGTCTCTGATGCCGCGGTAGTAGGGGGCGGGTCTCTGATGCCGCGGTAGTAGGGGGCGGGTCTCTGATGCCGCGGTAGTAGGGGGCGGGTCTCTGATGCCGCGGTAGTAGGGGGCGGGTCTCTGATGCCGCGGTAGTAGGGGGCGGGTCTCTGATGCTGGGGTAGTAGTATGGGGGTGTCTGATGCTGGGGTAGTAGGGGGCGGGTCTCTGATGCTGGGGTAGTAGTATGGGGGTGTCTGATGCTGGTGTAGTAGGGGGCGGGTCTCTGATGCTGCGGTAGTAGGGGGCGGGTCTCTGATGCTGGGGTAGTAGTATGGGGGTGTTTGATGCTGGGGTAGTAGGGGGCGGGTCTCTGATGCTGGGGTAGTAGTATGGGGGTGTCTGATGCTGGTGTAGTAGGGGGCGGGTCTCTGATGCTGCGGTAGTAGGGGGCGGGTCTCTGATGCTGGGGTAGTAGTATGGGGGTGTTTGATGCTGGGGTAGTAGTGTGGGGGTGTGTGTGTATGTCCTAATCTAATGTATAATGTATAATGTCATCTGCACTGTCGCGTCATTATGTAATTCATGTTATGATGTAAGTTGTGCGGCTGATAACAGAATTTCCCACAGGATCAATAAAGTGTATCGCATCGCACTGCACCGTACCGCATCACATCGCATCGCACCGCATCGCATCACATCACATCGCATCGCACCGCACCGCACCGCATCGCATCGTATAACTTATGGTTGCATTTAAAAGTACACCTCATCCCACAAAAAAGCCAAAAATGGCGAGACTGAGGGAAAAATAAAGTTACAGCTCTCGGAAGAAAGAGGAAAAAAAACAAACTGAACAATGCAAAAATGCCTGGAGGTGAAAGGGTTAACCCTGCTAAAAGCATCTTGGGAGGGCAGGCTGAGGATAGAGGACCCGTCCTCCAGCTCCGGGAAACCCTGGCTGAACGCGCTAGATCTGCCCAGGATCATTTGCGGACGGCTGACACCAGAGAGACATGGCATGACCGCAGAGCACGAGATCGAGAGACTGTAGAGGGACAACGGCTCTTCATGATGAGGACAGCCGGGAGGACGAGGACAGGCGGGAGGACGAGGACAGCCGGGAGGACGAGGACAGGCGGGAGGACGAGGACAGGCGGGAGGACGAGGACAGGCGGGAGGACGAGGACAGGCGGGAGGACGAGGACAGGCGGGAGGACGAGGACAGGCGGGAGGACGAGGACAGGCGGGAGGACGAGGACAGGCGGGAGGACGAGGACAGGCGGGAGGACGAGGACAGGCGGGAGGACGAGGACAGGCGGGAGGACGAGGACAGGCGGGAGGACGAGGACAGGCGGGAGGACGAGGACAGGCGGGAGGACGAGGACGAGGACAGCCGGGAGGACGAGGACAGCCGGGAGGACGAGGACGAGGACAGCCGGGAGGACGAGGACGAGGACAGCCGGGAGGACGAGGACGAGGACAGCCGGGAGGACGAGGACGAGGACAGCCGGGAGGACGAGGACGAGGACAGCCGGGAGGACGAGGACGAGGACAGCCGGGAGGACGAGGACGAGGACAGCCGGGAGGACGAGGACGAGGACAGCCGGGAGGACGAGGACGAGGACAGCCGGGAGGACGAGGACGAGGACAGCCGGGAGGACGAGGACGAGGACAGCCGGGAGGACGAGGACGAGGACAGCCGGGAGGACGAGGATAGCCGGGAGGACGAGGACAGCCGGGAGGACGAGGACAGCCGGGAGGACGAGGACAGCCGGGAGGACGAGGACAGCCGGGAGGACGAGGACTCATGTGGACACTCAGGACATTTATCCCATACAGCAGGCTCCTTATCAGGTACCAGAATCAGCTAGAAACACCATGCAGCACGAAACTGAGGAGATGTTACAGCTTAGGGAAATTCAGGCCTCAGGATAGACTGCGGCCGGGAGCAGAGGACAGAAGGAAACCCCCCCCCCCCCGAAACCCCAACACCAGGGAAGCTCCTGTATGCGCCATACACAGCACCCAGCATAAGTGAGTACACCCCTCCCTGCATGCGCCATACACAGCACTCACTCAGCATAAGTGAGTACACCCCTCCCTGTATGTGCTATACACAGCACTCACTCAGCATAAGTGAGTACACCCCTCCCTGTATGTGCTATACACAGCACTCACTCAGCATAAGTGAGTACACCCCTCCCTGTATGTGCTATACACAGCACTCACTCAGCATAAGTGAGTACACCCCTCCCTGTATGTGCTATACACAGCACTCACTCAGCATAAGTGAGTACACCCCTCCCTGTATGTGCTATACACAGCACTCACTCAGCATAAGTGAGTACACCCCTCCCTGTATGTGCTATACACAGCACTCACTCAGCATAAGTGAGTACACCCCTCCCTGTATGTGCTATACACAGCACTCACTCAGCATAAGTGAGTACACCCCTCCCTGTATGTGCTATACACAGCACTCACTCAGCATAAGTGAGTACACCCCTCCCTGTATGTGCTATACACAGCACTCACTCAGCATAAGTGAGTACACCCCTCCCTGTATGTGCTATACACAGCACTCACTCAGCATAAGTGAGTACACCCCTCCCTGTATGTGCTATACACAGCACTCACTCAGCATAAGTGAGTACACCCCTCCCTGTATGTGCTATACACAGCACTCACTCAGCATAAGTGAGTACACCCCTCCCTGTATGTGCTATACACAGCACTCACTCAGCATAAGTGAGTACACCCCTCCCTGTATGTGCTATACACAGCACTCACTCAGCATAAGTGAGTACACCCCTCCCTGTATGTGCTATACACAGCACTCACTCAGCATAAGTGAGTACACCCCTCCCTGTATGTGCTATACACAGCACTCACTCAGCATAAGTGAGTACACCCCTCCCTGTATGCGCTATACACAGCACTCACTCAGCATAAGTGAGTACACCCCTCCCTGTATGCGCTATACACAGCACTCACTCAGCATAAGTGAGTACACCCCTCCCTGTATGCGCTATACACAGCACTCACTCAGCATAAGTGAGTACACCCCTCCCTGTATGCGCTATACACAGCACTCACTCAGCATAAGTGAGTACACCCCTCCCTGTATGCGCTATACACAGCACTCACTCAGCATAAGTGAGTACACCCCTCCCTGTATGCGCTATACACAGCACTCAGCATAAGTGAGTACACCCCTCCCTGTATGCGCTATACACAGCACTCACTCAGCATAAGTGAGTACACCCCTCCCTGTATGTGCTATACACAGCACTCACTCAGCATAAGTGAGTACACCCCTCCTTTATGTGTAATACACATACAGCGGATGTGTACTCCGCCGAGGAGGAGGGGTGCTGCTCAGGGGGGCATTTGGGGGACACAGGGGAGCAGTCTTTCATTGCTTCTTACCTCTCTGTGTTGCTGACAGTCACCCGGAAGTGTCCAGTCCCTCCTGCGTTCCAGCCCTCGTTCTGCCTCTGGCTTCGCTTTTTCCGGTCACGTGTTGTTCATGATTCTCTTTTCTGATTGGTGGCTTGTAGTCACGTTAGTTCCTAGAGGCTGCTGTGAGCGACTCGAGATGTCTCCGGCTGCGGCGCCATCTTACGTGTGCCTGTGTTTTATTACACCAGCTCCTAGTGTCGGGGGCTCCCAGAGTCTGTCCGTCCGCAGCGCGTCCCCTGCCGGCCTCATCATCTCGGGGGGATATTATTGGGGGTTTCATCATCTCGGGGGGATATTATTGGGGGTTTCATCATCTCGGGGGGATATTATTGGGGATTTCATCATCTCGGGGGGATATTATAGGGGGTTTCATCATCTCAGGGGGATATTATTGGGGGGTTTCACCATCTCGGGGGGATATTATTGGGGGTTTCATCATCTCGGGGGGATATTATAGGGGGTTTCACCATCTCGGAGGGATATTATTGGGGGTTTCATCATCTCGGGGGGATATTATTGGGGGTTTCATCATCACGGGGGGATATTATTGGGGGTTTCATCATCACGGGGGGATATTATTGGGGGTTTCATCATCTCGGGGGGATATTATTGGGGATTTCATCATCTCGGGGGGATATTATTGGGGGTTTCATCATCTCGGGGGGATATTATAGGGGGTTTCACCATCTCGGAGGGATATTATTGGGGGTTTCATCATCTCGGGGGGATATTATTGGGGGTTTCATCATCACGGGGGGATATTATTGGGGGGTTTCATCATCTCGGGGGGATATTATTGGGGATTTCATCATCTCGGGGGGATATTATTGGGGGGTTTCATCATCTCGGGGG
Organism: Anomaloglossus baeobatrachus; assembly: GCF_048569485.1. NCBI lineage: Eukaryota > Metazoa > Chordata > Amphibia > Anura > Aromobatidae > Anomaloglossus > Anomaloglossus baeobatrachus. Next base: position 2,955,756 of record NC_134359.1, on the reverse strand, counting down.
GATATTATTGGGGGTTTCACCATCTTGGGGGGATATTATTGGGGGTTTCATCATCTCGGGGGGATATTATTGGGGGTTTCACCATCTCGGGGGGATATTATTGGGGGTTTCATCATCTCGGGGGGATATTATTGGGGGTTTCACCATCTCGGGGGGATATTATTAGGGGGTTTCATCATCTCGGGGGGATATTATTGGGGGGTTTCACCATCTCGGGGGGATATTATTGGGGGTTTCACCATCTCGGGGGGATATTATTGGGGGTTTCATCATCTCGGGGGGATATTATTGGGGATTTCATCATCTCGGGGGGATATTATTGGGGGGTTTCATCATCTCGGGGGGATATTATTGGGGGTTTCATCATCTCGGGGGGATATTATTGGGGGGTTTCATCATCTCGGGGGGATATTATTGGGGGTTTCATCATCTCGGAGGGATATTATTGGAGGTTTCACAATCTCGCGGGGATATTATTGGGGGGTCTCATCTCGGGGGGATATTATTGGGGGGTTTCATCATCTCGGAGGGATATTATTGGGGGGTTTCATCATCTCGGGGGGATATTATTGGGGGGTTTCACCATCTCGGGGGGATATTATTATGGGGTTTCATCATCTCGGAGTGATATTATTGGGGGTTTCATCATCTCGGGGGGATATTATTGGGGGTTTCATCATCTCGGGGGGATATTATTGGGGATGTCATCATCTCGGAGGGATATTATTGGGGATTTCATCATCTTGGGGGGATATTATTGGGGGTTTCATCATCTCGGGGGGATATTATTGGGGGTTTCATCATCACGGGGGGATATTATTGGAGATTTCATCATCTCGGAGGGATATTATTGGGGGGTTTCATCATCTCGGGGGGATATTATTGGGGGGTTTCACCATCTCGGGGGGATATTATTAGGGGGTTTCATCATCTCGGAGGGATATTATTGGGGGGTTTCATCATCTCGGGGGGATATTATTGGGGGTTTCATCCTCTCGGGGGGATATTATTGGGGATTTCATCATCTCGGAGGGATATTATTGGGGATTTCATCATCTCGGGGAGATATTATTGGGGGTTTCATCATCTCGGGGGGATATTATTGGGGGTTTCATCATCTCGGGGGGATATTATTGGGGGTTCCATCATCACGGGGGGATAATATTGGGGATTTCATCATCTCGGAGGGATATTATTGGGGGGTTTCACCATCTCGGAGGGATATTATTGGGGGGTTTCATCATCTCGGGGGGATATTATAGGGGGTTTCATCATCTCAGGGGGATATTATTGGGGGGTTTCACCATCTCGGGGGGATATTATTAGGGGGTTTCATCATCTCGGAGGGATATTATTGGGGGTTTCATCATCTCGGGGGGATATTATTGGGGATTTCATCATCTCGGGGGGATATTATTGGGGGTTTCATCATCACGGAGGGATATTATTGGGGGGTTTCACCATCTCGGGGGGATATTATTGGGGATTTCATCATCTCGGGGGGATATTATTGGGGATTTCATCATCTCAGGGGGATATTATTGGGGATTCCATCATCTCGGAGGGATATTATTGGGGGTTTCATCATCTCGGGGGGATATTATTGGGGGTTTCATCATCTCGGAGGGATATTATTGGGGGTTTCATCATCTCGGGGGGATATTATTGGGGATTTCATCATCTCGGAGGGATATTATTGGGGGTTTCATCGGGGGCATATTATTGGGGATTTCATCATCTCGGGGGGATATTATTGGGGATTTCATCATCTCGGGGGGATATTATTGGGGATTTCATCATCTCGGGGGGATATTATTGGGGATTTCATCATCTCGGAGGGATATTATTGGGGATTTCATCATCTCGGGGGGATATTATTGGGGATTCCATCATCTCGGAGGGATATTATTGGGGGTTTCATCATCTCGGGGGGATATTATTGGGGGTTTCATCATCTCGGAGGGATATTATTGGGGGTTTCATCATCTCGGGGGGATATTATTGGGGGTTTCATCATCTCGGAGGGATATTATTGGGGGTTTCATCATCTCGGGGGGATATTATTGGGGATTCCATCATCTCGGAGGGATATTATTGGGGGTTTCATCATCTCGGGGGGATATTATTGGGGGTTTCATCATCACGGGGGGATATTATTGGGGGTTTCATCATCTCGGGGGGATATTATTGGGGATTTCATCATCTCGGGGGGATATTATTGGGGATTTCATCATCTCGGGGGGATATTATTGGGGGGTTTCATCATCTCGGGGGGATATTATTGGGAGTTTCATCATCTCGTGGGGATATTATTGGGGATTTCATCATCTTGGGGGGATATTATTGGGGATTTCATCATCTCGGATCCGGGGTTACTGTGGCTCGAAGGTCTCCGGACTCGGGGGCTTGCGGCCGCTCAAATGTAAAAGGGGGGTATTTACAGGGGATAAGTGTTTGTGAAGCCACCCGTGGATCGCGGTAAGGGGAGTACCGCCGCTGCCGATGGAAGTACCCGGGGGAGATGGAGTGGGGCAGCTAGGTGACATTCCCTCCACGAGTAGGGGAGGCCCCGGGACTCTGGATGGTGGGGTGTAGGGGAGCGTGGTGCAGGTTGGACGCAGCGGGGGACAGCGTACACTCACTCAGGCTGTGGTGGTGCGACCATTAAACAGACTCTGACACAGGAGTAAACCAAGTCTCTGCGTGCCGCTGCCACTTCAGGGGAGCGCATCCGGGAGTCCGCTCCCGTTGGTATTGCTGATGATCTGAGGCCTGCCTTCATGCACTAGTATTTAGATGTTCTGAGTGACCCCTCGGCCTGAAGCTGTTGGGGTCCCGCTCCCCACTGTGAAATAGGGATGCTGTGCTCTCAATGGCTGACACTTGGGATTTCAGTGGGCCACATAAGCTGGAAAGCCCTATCCCCCTCGTTGTGTTGATGCCTTCGATCTCTGAGCTCTTGGAGAAAGTTCATAAAGAGACTATTCTCCACAGGTTAGTTATCAGGTTGCGTGAAGCTACTCCCTGATCTAGGGTCCAGTACCCCGTCATGCTAGGTACCGGTTCGGTTACTAGATACTCCGGTGCCAACCGTTCTCCAAAACTAAGTCTGGCACCCCTCTCTAATACCCGACCGGTTCTCCGACTCCTCCGGTCCCAGACCACCAAATGCGACCTAGCCAATGTCTCCCAGGGAGCTGCAACTCCCTCAGCTCCTCACTCTGTGAGGGCTAGTCTCAACTGACTATGTCCCTGCCACCAGTCTGCCTGACCCCTAGGTGGGTGGCCCTGTTACAGCTAGACCACCCACTGGTGTGCCTGACAGGGTGTGGTGTGAGGTGTGGCTAGGATTTGGGTGCTGATGGAGCAATACCAAAGGTTGGGATCCCAGAACCATGGAGAGTGAGTTCTGCACCATAAGGAAAGGAGTGCAGTTCCTTGTGATACCCTGATTAGGTCAGGGGCGTCACATATATGACGCCCCTGGACTATCAGGTCGTCACAGGGTATTGCACAATCTGCCCTCCCGTGCAATATCCTCCTCCTTCTTGGCTATGGGTCCCCAACTACATGGTGTTGCCTACATCAGCCAATTAAAGGGGTGGTTCACCCATATTTTTTATTGTCTAGATCGATATTATATTGAGAAACAATGTTTCTCTCAAATACCTTGTGTTGTTAATAGTGCCTGTGAGAGGCGCTATTGCAGACCGCTGCTCCCCGTCCAGTGACGTACCCGTCCAATGCTGCCTCGTCACATCCGTGCAGCCAGCTACAGTCTGAGCCCATCTGCTCCCTGCTCCTCCTCCCTCACAGCACGTCTCTTGCTTGCAGCGTTCTGCGAGGAGGGAGGGGGGGAGCAGATGGGCTGTGACAGCAGTGAAACACCGCTCACAGCTCAAAGTCTGGAAGACTGTAGCCGGCTGCACGGATGTGACGAGGCAGCATTGGACGGGTACGTCACTGGACGGGGAACAGCGGTCTGCAATAGCGCCTCTCACAGGCACTATTGACAACACAAGGTATTTGAGAGAAACATTGTTTCTCAATATAATATCCATATAATATCAATCTAGACAATAAAAAATATGGGTGAACCACCCCTTTAAATCCTAGGTACACTGTGCACCACACCCACCAGACACACCAGTGGACGGCTTGAGTGGAATAGGGTCGCCACTTGGGGGGTTGGTTAGGGGAGGTCAGGAGTGTCAGGAGAGAGGAGAGTTGACGTTTGGAAGTGAAGGTTGAGGAGGTCAGGAGCTGGGCTCCCAGGAAGCTATCTAGGTGGCAGACGGTGGTCTGGGCCTAAAGGAGCTGGATCCCCAGTCGCAGGGGATTGTGGCAAGGGGCACGGAACTGTCGAGGAGGACAGCCGGCGGCCTGGTACCATCACCGGGCTGGGACCGGGGCACGATGGGGTATGTGGACCCTAGGTCAGGGAGTAGCTTCAGGCAACCTGACAATTTACCCGACGAGAACGGAACCTTCAAGATCCGCTCTCCACCCGCTCCAAAATCGGGGTACTAGCGCAATGAGGGGGATAGGACTTTCCACTAAAATGGTCCAGAAAATGCCAAGCATGAGCCCTGAGAGCAAGCTCCCACACTTAGCCATAGTGGGGAGCGGGACCCGGCCAGTTCCATACTACCGTGACCAACAGAGAAGTAAACTTAGTGCCAGGAGGCAGGTCGCGGATCACCAGGCAACACCTTTGGGGACGGGACCCAAACTAAGCTTCCCTCAGCGGCAGCGGTGTCCAGAACTTTGGTTTATCCAGTTGTCGGTGTCAGCTTAATGGACTGAGTGAGTACGCAAGTGACCCATTCACTCCCCACGGCTCTCCCCCGAACACAATAACCGAGTCCCGGGGCATCCCCCTACCCGTGGAGGGTTCTAACACCTGGCCGCCCCATTCCATCGCCCCCGGGTACTCCCATTGGCAACGGTGGTACTCCAAATTACCACATACCACGGGTGGCGTCACAAACTCTAACACAATCCCCTGTAAATACCCCCTTCATTTGAGTGGCCGCATGACCCCCGAGTCCAGAGACCCCTCGAGCCACCACGGATCCGGATCCGAGCAGCCCGGCTGCTGACACGGAAGTGGCACCCATATACACCGAGGAACCAGCCCACAAAGGCCGCACCAATGCACGCGTCATAGAGGACGCAGGAGGAGGAATATACATCTAGGACCCGACCCACAAAGGCCCGCACCAATGCACGCGTCATAGAGGACACAGGAGGAGGAATATACACCGAGAACCCGTCCCACAAAGACCACACCGATGCACGCATCATAGAGGACGCAGGAGGAGGAATATACACCGAGGACCCGACCCACAAAGGCCTGCACCAATACACAAGTCATAGAGGACGCAGGAGGAGGAATATACATCGAGGACCCGACCCACAAAGGCCGCACCAATGCACGCGTCATAGAGGACACAGGAGGAGGAATATACATCTAGGACCCGACCCACAAAGGCCGCACCAATGCACGCGTCATAGAGGACGCAGGAGGAGGAATATACACCGAGGACCCGTCCCACAAAGGCCCGAACCGATACACACGTCATAGAGGACGCAGGAGGAGGAATATACACCGAGGACCCGACCCACAAAGGCCCGAACCGATACACACGTCATAGAGGACGCAGGAGGAGGAATATACACCGAGAACCTGTCCCACAAAGACCACACCGATGCACACATCATAGAGGACGCAGGAGGAGGAATATACACCGAGGACCCGACCCACAAAAGCCGCACCAATGCACGCGTCATAGAGGACGCAGGAGGAGGAATATACATCGAGGACCCGACCCACAAAGGCCGCACCAATGCACGCGTCATAGAGGACGCAGGAGGAGGAATATACACCGAGGACCCGACCCACAAAAGGCCCGCACCAATACACATGTCATAGAGGACGCAGGAGGAGGAATATACACCGAGGACCCGACCCACAAAGGCCACACCGATACACACGTCATAGAGGACGCAGGAGGAGGAATATTATTATTATTTTTATTTATTATTATAGCGCCATTTATTCCATGGCGCTTTACAAGTGAAAGAGGGTATACATACAACAATCATTAACAGTACAAGACAGACTGGTATAGGAGGAGAGAGGACCCTGCCCGCGAGGGCTCACAGTCTACAGGGAATGGGTGATGGTACAATAGGTGAGGACAGAGCTGGTTGCGCAGTGGTCTACTGGGCTGAGGGCTATTGTAGGTTGTAGGCTTGTTGGAAGAGGTGGGTCTTGAGGTTCCTCTTGAAGCTTTCCACGGTAGTGGAGAGTCTGATGTGCTGAGGTAGAGCGTTCCAGAGTATGGGGGATGCACGGGAGAAATCTTGTACACGATTGTGGGAAGAGGAGATAAGAGAGGAGCAGAGAAGGAAATCTTGTGAGGATCTGAGGTTGCGTGCAGGTAGGTACTGGGAGACTAGGTCACAGATGTAGGGAGGACACAGGTTGTGCATGGCTTTGTATGTCATGGTTAATGTTTTGAACTGGAGTCGTTGGGCGATGGGAAGCCAGTGAAGGGATTGGCAGAGTGGCGAGGCTGGGGAGTAGCGAGGGGAGAGGTGGATTAAGCGGGCTGCAGAGTTTAGGATAGATTGGAGGGGTGCAAGAGTGTTGGAAGGGAGGCCAGAGAGCAGGAGGTTGCAGTAGTCGAGGCGGGAGATGATGAGGGCATGCACTAATGTTTTTGCAGATTCTTGGTTAAGGAAAGCACGGATCCGGGAGATATTTTTGAGTTGTAATCGGCATGAGTTGAAGAGGGCTTGGATGTGTGGCTTGAAGGATAGAGCAGAGTCGAGGGTCACTCCAAGGCAACGAGCTTGTGAGACTGGGGTGAGTGAGCAACCATCAAGTTTGATGGAAAGGCTTGTTGGAGGAGATGAGTGAGGAGGAGGAAAGACAATAAACTCTGTTTTGTCCATGTTAAGTTTTAGGAATCGTGCAGAGAAGAAGGATGAAATAGCAGAGACATTGTGGTATTTTGGTTAGTAGAGAGGTGATGTCAGGTCCAGAGAGGTAGATCTGTGTGTCATCGGCATAGAGATGATACTGGAAGCCGTGGGACTCTATGAGCTGTCCCAGGCCGAAGGTGTAGATGGAGAACAGCAGGGGTCCAAGAACTGAGCCTTGGGGGACACCGACAGATAGGGGGCGAGATGAGGAAGTGGTGTAAGAGTGGGAGACGCTGAAAGTGCGGTCTGTGAGGTATGAGGATATCCAAGATAGGGCCAAGTCTGTGATGCCCAGAGATGAGAGAATCTGTAGTAGGAGGGAATGGTCTACTGTGTCGAAGGCAGAGGACGGGTCCAGGAGGAGGAGGATAGAGTAGTGTCGCTTGGCTTTGGCGGTTAGTAGATCATTGGTGACTTTGGTTAGGGCAGTTTCGGTGGAATGATGTGGTCGGAAGCCAGATTGAAGCCGGTTAAAGAGGGAGCAGGAGGAGAGGTATGAGGACAATTCAAGATGGACATGCTGTTCCAGTAGTTTTGAGGCGTAGGGGAGAAGGGATATGGGGCGATAGTTTGACACAGAGGATGGGTCAAGGGAGGGCTTTTTGAGGATGGGGGTAATAGAGGCATGTTTAAAGCATCAAGGGAATACACCACTTGCTAGTGATAGGTTGAAGAGATGGGTTAGGGCTGGGATGAGGACTGCGGTGATGTTGGGGATGAGGTGCGATGGAAGCGGGTCCAGTGCACAGGTGGTTAGATGTGATCTTGAGAGTAGAGTGGAGAGATTGTTTTCTGTCATGGTGGAGAAGCTGGATTTGGAGGAAGAGGGATGGGTAGCTATGATGAGGGGCTGTGGGGATTGTGGGCCAAAGCTTGCTCTGATGTTGTCAATCTTCCGCTTGAAGAAAGAGGCAAAGTCTTCAGCTGAGAGGAGAGGAGAGGGAGGTGGTGCCGGAGGACGGAGGAGAGAATTGAAAGTGTTGAATAGCTGTTTAGGGTTGTGAGAGAAAGAAGATATGAGGGATGAGAAGTAGGTTTGTTTTGCAGCAGTGAGTGTGGACTTGAAAGTGGTGAGGGACTCTTTATATGCAATGAAGTGCTCAGTGGAATGAGACCTCTTCCATCTGCGCTCAGCAATTCTGGAAGCCCATCTTAGTTCTTTAGTCTGCCTTGTGTGCCAGGGTTGCCTGTTGATTGTGCGGGTTTTGGTGTGTGTGAGGGGGGCAGCTGATTCGAGAGCTGCAGAGATTGTGGTGTTGTATAAAGTTGCAGCGGCATCTGCATCATGTAGAAATGCAATGTCTGTGAGGGGGAGAAGGGACTGAGAAAGGGCGTGTAAATCAATGTGTTTGATATTTCTGCGAGGGTGTGAAAATTTGTGGAGGGGGGGTTGCATACTTGGAGAAGAGAGGGAAGAGAATGTGAGTAGGTTGTGGTCAGACAGGGGGAGAGGCGAGTTAGAGAGGATAGATAGGGAACAGAGGCGAGTGAAGATGAGGTCCAGCGTGTGGCCATCTTTGTGAGTAGCTGCAGAAGACCATTGGGTGAGGCCGAAGGAGGAAGCGAGTGTTAGAAGTTTGGAGACAGATGAGTGGGAAGTGTCAATGGGGATATTGAAATCACCCATGATGATGGTGGGGATGTCGGTGGAAAGGAAGTGTAGTAGCCAGGTGGTGAAATGGTCAAAAAAGGCAGTGGCTGGCCCTGGAGGACGGTAAATGACAGCCAGCTGAAGGTTGGAGGGGGCGTAGATGCGTACGGAGTGCACCTCAAAAGATGGGAGCGTGACAGAGGGTGGTAGTGGAATTGGTGTAAAGGAGCATTGGTCGGACAGGAGCAAACCAACTCCTCCACCATGCTTGTTACTGGGGTAGGGGGGGTGAGAGAGTTGGAGACCACCATAAGAAAGTGCAGCAGGAGAGGCAGTGTCAGAGGGGGTGAGCCAGGAGAGGCAGTGTCAGAGGGGGTGAGGCAGGAGAGGCAGTGTCAGAGGGGGTGAGCCAGGAGAGGCAGTGTCAGAGGGGGTGAGCCAGGAGAGGCAGTGTCAGAGGGGGTGAGCCAGGAGAGGCAGTGTCAGTGGGGGTGAGCCAGGAGAGGCAGTGTCAGTGGGGGTGAGCCAGGAGAGGCAGTGTCAGAGGGGGTGAGCCAGGAGAGGCAGTGTCAGAGGGGGTGAGCCAGGAGAGGCAGTGTCAGAGGGGGTGAGCCAGGAGAGGCAGTGTCAGAGGGGGTGAGCCAGGAGAGGCAGTGTCAGAGGGGGTGAGCCAGGAGAGGCAGTGTGAGAGGGGGTGAGCCAGGAGAGGCAGCGTCAGAGGAGGTGAGCCAGGAGAGGCAGCGTCAGAGGAGGTGAGCCAGGAGAGGCAGTGTCAGAGGGGGTGAGCCAGGAGAGGCAGTGTCAGTGGGGGTGAGCCAGGAGAGGCAGTGTCAGAGGGGTGAGCCAGGAGAGGCAGTGTCAGAGAGGGTGAGCCAGGAGAGGCAGTGTCAGAGGGGGTGAGCCAGGAGAGGCAGTGTCAGAGGGGGTGAGCCAGGAGAGGCAGTGTCAGAGGGGGTGAGCCAGGAGAGGCAGTGTCAGAGGGGGTGAGCCAGGAGAGGCAGTGTCAGAAGAGGTGAGCCGGGAGAGGCAGTGTCAGAAGAGGTGAGCCAGGTTTCTGTGATGGCGAGGAAGGAGAGTTTATTAGTGATGAACAGATCATGAATGTAGGATAGTTTGTTGCAGACAGAGCGAGCGTTCCATAGAGCTCCTGTTAGTGGGACTGGGGAACCGGGGGCTGGTTGAATGGGTATGAGGTTTGCGAGGTTGTGGAAATTTGTGTTAGGTTGTTGAAGAGGGTTTGAAGTGACAATAGGGATGTGGTGAGAAGGACCAGGATTAGGAGAGAGATCTCCAGCAGTGAGGAGAAGCAGTGAGAGTGTTAATAAGTGGGAGCAGGAGAGGCCATAAGATGGACGTGTGTGTCTGGAGACACTGGGTGAAATGTGGAGGAAAATATCTGAGGGGAAGGTGAGATGGGTGGGGAGGATGGAGGGAGAGATGGGTGGGGAGGATGGAGGGAGAGATGGGTGGGGAGGATGGAGGGAGAGATGGGTGGGGAGGATGGAGGGAGAGATGGGTGGGGAGGATGGAGGGTGAGATGGGTGGGGAGGATGGAGGGAGAGATGGGTGGGGAGGATGGAGGGGGAGATGGGTGGGGAGGATGGAGGGGGAGATGGGTGGGGAGGATGGAGGGGGATATGGGTGGGGAGGATGGAGGGTGAGATGGGTGGGGAGGATGGAGGGAGAGATGGGTGGGGAGGATGGAGGGAGAGATGAATAGCTCATTACTGGCTTTAGGGATCAGAGGGGGCAGTAAAACGTGAAGTATTATAGGGGTGAGAGTGACTAGAAACACAAACATTGTTTACAGTGACTATGTATGCTGTTACCTTCCAGTCACTTCTGGCCTAATTCAATGCATCATACTTATATGGTGCAGACTTGTCTTGTGCAGACTTTTAATTGCCCCACTATATACACATACAAGTGCACTCAGCTGTGAAGGGGTGGGGTGCAAGACTAACCCCTTGATCACTCAATCAAAAAAAAAAAAAAAGATGCAGCTTAACATAGGCAAAATAAACAAAGGTCATAAAAGGGGGGTGCAAAACAGGGGGGGAAAGATCACAGTGAGATGCTGGAGGATGTCAGAAAGATATTGAAGCAAAGAAAGAACAGGTCAGATATAGTGCAAAAGTAGAGTGCATGAATTGCCATACCAGGTATTAGAACACACAGCAGAGCAAAGTGGAGTGGAAATCAGTATATATCAGAATATACACCGAGGACCCGACCCACAAAGGCCCGCACCAATACACACGCCATAGAGGACACAGGAGGAATAAACACCGAGGACCCGACCCACAAAGGCCCGCACCAATACACACGCCATAGAGGACACAGGAGGAATAAACACCGAGGACCCGACCCACAAAGGCCCGCACCAATACACACGCCATAGAGCACACAGGAGGAATAAACACCGAGGACCCGACCCACAAAGGCCCGCACCAATACACACGTCATAGAGGACACAGGAGGAATAAACACCGAGGACCCGACCCACAAAGGCCCGCACCAATACACACGCCATAGAGCACACAGGAGGAATAAACACCGAGGACCCGACCCACAAAGGCCCGCACCAATACACACGTCATAGAGGACACAGGAGGAATAAACACCGAGGACCCGACCCACAAAGGCCCGCACCAATACACACGTCATAGAGGACACAGGAGGAATAAACACCGAGGACCCGACCCACAAAGGCCCGCACCAATACACACGTCATAGAGGACACAGGAGGAATAAACACCGAGGACCCGACCCACAAAGGCCGCACCGATGTACGTACCAATCAAAGGTGATTAAATATATTTCTACAAATGGTATGCTTGGATACAGCATTCATTGTGGCACTGCCTGCACTTCATATAGCAAAATCCTGGGGGTTGGTTCCTGTGACGCCCCTGGACTAGTCAGGTCATCACAGGGTACTGCACGCTCTTTATCTCTTAGTGCAGGACTCAACCCCTCTTGGTTCTGGTTTCCCAACTTGCAGTACTGCCTCCATCAGCATCCAAAAATCCCAATCACACCTCACACCACACCCTTTCAGCCACACCAGTGGGCTGCTAAGCTGGAATAGGGCTGCCCACCTAGGGGTCAGGCAGGGAGGTGGGAGGTGACAAGTCAGTTGGCTCCAGGGGAGCGAAGTATGAGGAAGCTGGAATTTGGAGCTCCCAGGGGAGAAGTAGATTGGGTTGCAGACGGTGGTCTGGACCCGGAGGAGTCGGAGACCCGGTCGTGGGATATTGGGACTGGGTGCCTGGCTTAGCCTAGGAGGACGGCGAGCAGCAGTATAATAGCCGGTCTGGGACCAAAAGCTTGTCGGGGTACTGGACCCTAGGTCGGGGAGAGGCTTCAAGCAACCCGGCAATTAACCTGCGGAGGATAGGGCCTTTATGGACTGTCCCCACGAAGCTCAGAGATCAGGGGCACTAGCGCAACGAGGGGGATAGGGCTTTCCAACCAAAGCAGCCCACTGAAATCCCAAGTGTGAGCTCCTGAGAGCACAGCTCCTTCACAACCAAAACGTGGGGAGGGGGGCACGGACAGCTTCAAGCTTACGGGCCACTTGGACTACTAAAATCTGTACACGGAGGCAGGCTCCAGACCATCAGGCATCACTGCAGGGAACGGAACCCGGACGACCTCACCCAAGAGGGCAGCAGCACCCAGAGACTTGGTTTACTATGTTGTCAGCATCTGCTTTCCTCCTGAGTACCTGATTAACTCCTACTACCAGCGAGCCTGTGCTCCCCTGCAATCCATCCCACCATCCTGAGTCCCAGGGCCTTCCCTACCCGTGGAGGGTAACATCATCAAGCTGCCCAACTCCATCATCCCGGGTACTCCCACAGGCAGCGGCGGTAGTCCCTATTACCGCACACCACGGGTGGTGTCAAGAACTATCTAATCCCTTGTAAATTACCCCCCATCACGTTTTAGAGTGACCCTGCGCCCCTGGGTCTGGAGACCCTCGAGCCACAAGTAGCGACACCCGTATCAGAGCGGTTCGACCGCTGCTGGAGCGGTACATTCCCCTTAAGGGTTTCATTGTCTCGGAGAGGTTTTATTGGGATTTTATAATATTGGGAGTTTCATCATGTCATGAGGATATTATTGGGGTTTCATCGTGTTGGAGGGATATTATTGAGTGTTTCATTGTCTCGGCGGGATATGTTGGGGGTTTCATCATCTCAGAGATTTTTATTGAGGGTATCTGTGAGGTAAATCCTGGGATATGAAGAGGAATTATGACTAGAAGTCATAATTGCTCTCATCACTCACTGGCAGTGCCCCCCCTCCCTTCTTGTGCTCAAATGTCCAGCATCTGTGAAGGTGTCACATCCCACTTACACCTCCAACAGCCATCTCCTCTGATATGGAGATGAGATGATGTGAGGACAATGGACCCAGGATGACTCCCTGCCGTCACCCTGTAACAAGAGTTGTATCTCATTAGCAAGGCTTGGAAGTAGCCAGACAGAACGACTCCAGTAAAAAATGGTTCATATCTCGCAAGCCATATTTCCGATAAATATGGCAACCATAAAAATGGTGTCTCCGCATGCAGACGATGCCGGCACACCCTTTTTATGGGAGCAGGACATTGGGAAATGCCCCAGGCGTGATATCAGCCAATGGGGAACTGGCAGACAGGTCATGAGTCCCCTCGTTCTGTAGCTAAATTCATAACTGTCACAATGAGAGCATTGGCGTCCGCCTACGACGCTCCCAGGCAAAGTTATGGCCAATATCCCCTTTGCTGGATAATTCTGATCCATGCAGGGGGAGTGGCAGTGCTTCCCTGTGAGGTCACTAAGGTAGGAGGGGACCTGGATCTGCCCAGGTTGATAACCCTACTTCGGCCATTTTCCAGGGTTCTTCTCGCTGGGGGCACGTGTAGGAAACATCTGTGGGAGTTCCTGGAAACCTGGTCTACAGCGCCCCCCTGTGGCCAGACGCACAAGGTAACTGATTGAATTGCATACCTGTTTGTAAAACATGCTTTGACTGTAACTGTACTCTGACATATGTATATTCTGTAGATTCCCTATTGTATATATTGTAGTTTCTAGTGTGCTTTAGGCGATTAAATTATATAATTAATCTTGGGCTGTTCTGTTATCTCGATCTTGAATCCCACGTCCGTGTGTTCGGCTAATAGTTACCGTGAAGCGGTTGGTGGCAGCGAGTTGTGCCAAGGATTATTGTGGGGAGGCCAGTGAGATTCGGGAAGATATTATATATTCCGCCCGCGGAGGTCGGGGGAATATATACCTTACTCTCACCGGGGACCCTTCAATAATCGGCATAAGTAGTATAGCGGCCTCCTTGCTTATGGTCGGGCAATTCCATAATTGGCCTGACTATAAGAGGGGCGCTAGAGAGCGCGTCACGTGCTCTGTCTGTCGGTCGGGAGGTATAAAGGAGGGGGACGCCCCCTTGCTACCCCCCGATTGTGACGTACTGGTAGCCAGCGCGGGGGATTTCTGAGTGACCCCCCGGTGGTTTGTGACATATTGGTGGCAAGCGGTGGGATCGAGATAATAGTGTGTGTGAGTGTGAGACCCATACTCCCAGACACTAAAGACTGCCTGCAGCAGCTGTGGCTGCTGGGGTCTTCAGACCAGCTCAACACTAGAGTGTCAGAGTGCAGATACTGTGAGGTGTGTGGAGGCATCAGGTGTCAGTTCTGTGTCAGTGACCAAAAGTCTGCAAGAATGGCTGAGAGCACCAGGAGCAAAGCCAAAGGAATGGCCGATGCTAAGGCCAGAGACGATGAGGAGGTTGTCCACGAGTCCTCCAGGAGCTCGACGCCAGAAAACAGCTCTGCAGAGGACATTGCACAACCGGGCACTGCTGGACAAGATGAGGAGCAGCTCGCCCAAGGGTCCTCAACGAGCCAGACGCCAGCCCTCCGCTCTGCAATGGACAGTGAAGCACCAGGCTCCGCAGCGGGCCGCAGATCACCACGTGCCATTCCACCGAGCCTGGGAGGCTCGGATAGCCTTCTTCAAATGGCTATGGCCCTACGCCAGGCTGGAGACCGGGAGGGCTACAAGGAACTCATGGCCGAGCGTGAGCGGCAAGCAGCGCGTGAAGAGCGCCAGGCAGAGCGTAACTACCAGCTGCAGCTAGCTCAACTCCGGCCCTCATCAGCCACCCGTGACCTTCCAGACACCAAACTTCCAAAGGTCCGTGTTGAGGACTTCCCAGTGCTGGAGAAGGATGGAGACTTGGACTCTTTCTTGACTGCTTTTGAACGGACTTGCTTGCAGCATCATCTGAACAAGGACCAGTGGGCCAAATACCTGACCCCCCGTTTAAGGGGTAAGGCCCTGGATGTCCTTGGGGACTTGCCTGCTGAGGCAGATCAGGGCTACGACACCATCAAGCGGGCCCTGATCCAACAGTACAACCTCACTCCAGAGTCCTACCGCAAGAAGTTCCGGACGCTGCAGAAGGGACCAAAGGACTCCTGGGCTGACCACCGGCGGGCACTTGCCCGAGCTGCCGACCACTGGACCCAAGGCCTGCAGCTTTCCACCGGACCGGAGATCCTGGACTTGTTCATCACGGAGCAACTCTTGTGGAACTGCCCTGAGGATCTCCGCCAGTTCATCCGAGACCAGAAGCCAAAGGGATCCACGGCTACAGCTGCCCTGGCAGATGACTACACCAACAATCGGGCTCCTGAAGCCAGGAGAGCAGCCACCAGCAGCACCTGGAGAGGGGGTAAGATGAACTCTGCGACTGCCCCACCTGCCCCTAGACTGCAGGGGGTGTCCCCCTCAACTCCCCTCTCCAGGCCCGTGGCAGAACCAAGACGGTGCCACCAGTGCAACCTACCTGGACACTTCAAGGCCATGTGCCCTCAGCGTCCCAAGGCCCCGGCTCCGTCCCCGTCCCAAGGGCCGCCCAAGGTGTATTGTGTGGGTGGGGGTGGTGGTAGGTCCCTGGACAGCTTCCAACCTGTCACCGTCGGCCAGTCTGTGACCATAGGACTGCGAGACAGCGCCTCGGAGGTGACTCTGGTGCGGCCTGAGATGGTGTCCCCCCAAGACTTGATCCCTGGAAAAACCCTCGCTGTCTCCGGGATTGGAGGCATTGACCCGGCGCTGCCTGTTGCTGACATTTATGTGGACTGGGGCGCAGGGCGAGGGGTGAGGGAGGTGGGGGTAACTGATCGGATCCCTGCAAACGTGCTACTTGGGACAGATTTGGGGCAAATAACCTCCCAGTTTGGCCCCGCCCCAAAGGCTGAACCTTCAGCCAGTGCTGACGTGCCTCCGGACAATGTTAATGTGTTATCTATGAATGATGTAAGGGAGGAGGGAGTGAACTCTGATATTTCTGCTTGCATAGACACCATAGACACACACTCAGCTGCAGCTGTGACAGGGGAGGGGGTCAGAGAAAGGTGTGACAATGCCTCTACAAGTAACCAGCCTGTGAGCTGGGATCTGTTGCCCTCTGCAGGGATAAGCAGAGAGCAGGGTGCTGCAGGGGGAGGACCAGTGTGTGGGGTGGGGGCTACCACAGCAAATGTGGGGTCCCCAGAGATTTCACAGCGGGGTTCTGTTGCTGCAGGAGGGGAACAGGCAGGTGAGATTGGGGCCGGTCCAGGAGCGGAAGTGCTCCCAGGTAAGATCTCGGTGCATGGTTCCCCCACAACCGGGGTGTCAGGAAGCCAGGTAGGTCTGCCTGAACCGGCGACTTGGTCAGGAACGGAGGAGGAGCAGGCACGACCCACGGTCGCAGCGGCTGTGGCCGCTGTCACCCGCAGTGGGAGTGCTGGAAGCCAAGGGGCCTCCCGGAGGTCCGATAGCTCTTCCCCTTCTGACCAAGTGGCAGCCGAGTCAGGTGGAGGCCAGGACACAGGTCCCGGGGTACTGACTGAAGATGTGACAGTCTCGTCGATTCTGGCCACATCTAGTCAGGAGTTTCAGGCAGCGTTAGAAGCTGACGACAGCCTGAAAGCTCTAAAGGAGCAGGCGGCACAGCCTCCCTCGGACTCGGACCCGGAGCGAGTGGTCTGGGACCAAGGACGGCTGTACCGGGCCACGGTCCAGCAGGGTTCACCGGAGGCGTGGCCCAGGGACCGACAGTTGGTGGTACCCTATCCGTTCCGGACGGAGTTGTTGCGGATCGCACATGAGATTCCGATGGCCGGACACCTAGGGATCGCTAAGACCAAGGCCAGGTTAAACCAGCATTTCTACTGGCCAAAAATGGGGGCCGATGTGGCTGCCTACTGCCGTTCGTGTGAAACCTGTCAGAGAGTGGGGAAGGCGGGGCCACGCCCCAAAGCCCCACTGGTATCTCTGCCCATCATCGATGAGCCTTTCAGAAGGGTGGCTGTGGATCTGGTCGGCCCGCTGGCCATCCCCAGCAGCTCCGGGAAACGCTTCATACTGACGGTAGTGGACTATGCCACCCGGTACCCAGAAGCAGTGGCCTTGTCGTCCATTCGGGCTGACAAGGTGGCCACCGCATTGCTGGAGATTTTCTCCCGAGTGGGTTTTCCCCAGGAAATGCTCACCGACCGGGGGACCCAATTCATGTCCCAGCTGATGGAGACCCTCTGTAAGCAAGTCCAGGTGCGACATCTGGTGGCCAGCCCGTACCATCCACAGACTAATGGCCTGTGCGAGCGGTTCAATGGCACCTTAAAGCAGATGCTTAAGATGTTGGTCGACTCCCAGGGGCGTGACTGGGAGCGGGATCTCCCACACCTGTTATTTGCTTACCGGGAGGTTCCACAGGCCTCAACAGGATTCTCACCGTTTGAGCTCCTGTACGGGCGACGTGTGCGGGGCCCCCTGGCTCTGGTGAAAGAGGCTTGGGAAGGGGATTTGGCCACCCCTGGAGTGTCGGTTATCGAGTGTGTCATGCGCTTCCGGGACAAAATGCAGGCCTTGACGCAACTGGTACACGACAATATGGCTCAAGCCCAGGCCGATCAGAAGCGTTGGTACGACCAGAACGCTTGTGAGAGGACCTACCAAGTGGGTCAAAAGGTGTGGGTACTGGTCCCCGTACCACAGGACAAGCTTCAGGCAGCCTGGGAAGGCCCATACCTCGTGTACCAGCAGCTCAACCCTGTAACGTACCTGGTCACCCTGGACCCTGCCCGTGGAAGGCGGAAGCCCTTCCATGTGAACATGATGAAGGCACATCATGAGCGGGAGGCATGTGCGCTCCCCGTGTGCAACCTGCCCGAGGAGGGAGAAGCGGAAACCCTCTTGGATATGCTAGCCCAGGTTAGGGCAGGCGGATCCATTGAGGATGTGGAGGTTGGCCACCAGCTCTTGGAGGACCAACGGTCCCAGCTGTGGGCCACCCTACACCCCTTCCGGGGGTTGTTTACCAACCAGCCCGGAAGGACTGACTTGGCTGTCCATCACGTGGACACTGGGGATCATCCCCCGATCCGGCGTTCAGCATATCGGGTCTCCCTGGAGGTGCAGCAACACATGCGC
Organism: Anomaloglossus baeobatrachus; assembly: GCF_048569485.1. Lineage (NCBI taxonomy): Eukaryota > Metazoa > Chordata > Amphibia > Anura > Aromobatidae > Anomaloglossus > Anomaloglossus baeobatrachus. The sequence continues at coordinate 2,937,678 of NC_134359.1, read as the reverse complement.
CAGGAGATTGACGAGATGCTGAAGCTGGGGGTGATCCAGGCATCCAACAGCGCTTGGGCCTCGCCTGTAGTCCTCGTCCCTAAGAAGGACAGAACCACTCGGTTCTGCGTGGACTACAGGGGGCTCAATGCGGTCACGGTCGCCGATGCGTACCCAATGCCACGCATCGATGACCTGCTCGATCAGTTGGCCGGGGCTCAGTACCTGACCATCATGGACCTGAGCCGGGGATATTGGCAGATCCCCCTGACTCGCAAGGCCAGGGAACGCTCTGCCTTTATTACCCCATTTGGACTGTACGAGTCCACGGTGATGCCATTCGGGATGAGGAATGCCCCTGCCACTTTCCAGCGGATGGTCAACACCCTGCTCAAGGGACTTGAAGGGTACGCGGCCGCGTACCTAGATGACATTGCCGTCTTCAGTCCCACCTGGGAGGACCACCTAGAGCATCTAGCACAGGTGCTCAGGCGGATCCACCGGGCAGGTTTGACCATCAAGCCGGGAAAGTGTCAGCTGGCCATGAGCGAGGTCCAGTACCTCGGTCACCGGGTAGGTGGGGGAACGCTGAAGCCCGAGCCTGAGAAAGTGGAGGCCATCGCATCCTGGCCCACCCCCAGGACCAAGAAGCAGGTGATGTCCTTCTTGGGGACCGCTGGGTACTATAGGAGGTTTGTTCCATGCTATAGTAGCCTGGCAAAGCCCTTGACGGACCTCACCAAGAAGAAGCTGCCCTCTGCAGTCGATTGGACAATGGACTGCGAGACAGCCTTCCGGGCCCTAAAGGACGCCCTGTCCAGCCCGCCCGTGCTACAGGCAGCCGACTTCACGCGGCCGTTTGTAGTACAGACCGACGCCAGTGACTTCGGCCTCGGTGCGGTGCTCAGCCAGGTGGACTCTGCGAGCCAAGAGCACCCAGTCTTGTACCTGAGCAGGAAGCTGTTACCAAGGGAAGTGGCCTATTCTACAATGGAGAAGGAGTGCCTGGCCATAGTGTGGGCCCTGCAGCGTCTGCAACCCTATCTATACGGGCGCCACTTCATCGTGGAGACGGACCACAATCCCCTCAGCTGGTTGCACACCGTATCTGGGACGAATGGGCGATTGTTGCGATGGAGCCTTGCGCTCCAGCAATACGACTTCACCATTCGCCACAAAAGGGGCCGTGACCACGGTAACGCAGACGGGCTGTCCCGACAAGGAGAGGTCGCGGACGGGCGCACGGGGGAACACCGGAGTGTGCTGCCCCCTAGCGCCCTCAAAAGGGGGGAGGTGTGAGGTAAATCCTGGGATATGAAGAGGAATTATGACTAGAAGTCATAATTGCTCTCATCACTCCCTGGCAGTGCCCCCCTCCCTTCTTGTGCTCAAATGTCCAGCATCTGTGAAGGTGTCACATCCCACTTACACCTCCAACAGCCATCTCCTCTGATATGGAGATGAGATGATGTGAGGACAATGGACCCAGGATGACTCCCTGCCGTCACCCTGTAACAAGAGTTGTATCTCATTAGCAAGGCTTGGAAGTAGCCAGACAGAACGACTCCAGTAAAAAATGGTTCATATCTCGCAAGCCATATTTCCGATAAATATGGCAACCATAAAAATGGTGTCTCCGCATGCAGACGATGCCGGCACACCCTTTTTATGGGAGCAGGACATTGGGAAATGCCCCAGGCGTGATATCAGCCAATGGGGAACTGGCAGACAGGTCATGAGTCCCCTCGTTCTGTAGCTAAATTCATAACTGTCACGATGAGAGCATTGGCGTCCGCCTACGACGCTCCCAGGCAAAGTTATGGCCAATATCCCCTTTGCTGGATAATTCTGATCCATGCAGGGGGAGTGGCAGTGCTTCCCTGTGAGGTCACTAAGGTAGGAGGGGACCTGGATCTGCCCAGGTTGATAACCCTACTTCGGCCATTTTCCAGGGTTCTTCTCGCTGGGGGCACGTGTAGGAAACATCTGTGGGAGTTCCTGGAAACCTGGTCTACAGCGCCCCCCTGTGGCCAGACGCACAAGGTAACTGATTGAATTGCATACCTGTTTGTAAAACATGCTTTGACTGTAACTGTACTCTGACATATGTATATTCTGTAGATTCCCTATTGTATATATTGTAGTTTCTAGTGTGCTTTAGGCGATTAAATTATATAATTAATCTTGGGCTGTTCTGTTATCTCGATCTTGAATCCCACGTCCGTGTGTTCGGCTAATAGTTACCGTGAAGCGGTTGGTGGCAGCGAGTTGTGCCAAGGATTATTGTGGGGAGGCCAGTGAGATTCGGGAAGATATTATATATTCCGCCCGCGGAGGTCGGGGGAATATATACCTTACTCTCACCGGGGACCCTTCAATAATCGGCATAAGTAGTATAGCGGCCTCCTTGCTTATGGTCGGGCAATTCCATAATTGGCCTGACTATAAGAGGGGCGCTAGAGAGCGCGTCACGTGCTCTGTCTGTCGGTCGGGAGGTATAAAGGAGGGGGACGCCCCCTTGCTACCCCCCGATTGTGACGTACTGGTAGCCAGCGCGGGGGATTTCTGAGTGACCCCCCGGTGGTTTGTGACAGTATCATTGACTTTGGGCAGGTGAGCCCATCTCGGTCTGCACCTCAGGGTCCTGGTTTTGGGTTTCATCACAGGACACACTGGATCCACAGCGGGTCAGAGTGATAACCTCCGTAGTGGACCCTCATGGTCTCTATGGATGGAGATCAAATATATACATGTGACAGCAGGATCCCCTGTATACCAACTCTGGGGTATGATGCCTCTGCACACTGGACAGTGGGGGGGACGGATCCTTATATCATGAGAGGCCAGGAAGTAGCATAGCACCCAGACGGGTAACTATGGATGAAGGGAGGGATCAAGCATAGAAGCAGCTGGATATGAATAGTCCTGACAGACCTAGAGGACAAATCATCCTGTCAGTGTTGATCGTTGGCGATCACATCTTGGGTGGTGATGTGGCCGGTGGTGGTGACATTGAAGGCAGTGACCTGACAACTGCAGCTCTTAGTTTTTGCTTTATGGTTTCCTATGTTTACTTTTATATTTCGTTGTGCTCAGGTCGGGGCTGTCGGTGATGGGGGTGGGGGTTCAGTGTTGTATTTTTGGCCTCTATGGTCAACTTTTGGGCCAATATTGACAACTGGGTACAGGGGTATTGCAGCATCTTCATGGGTCATGTCCTGTTTTCTAGCCAGGCCAATGTTTTCCCTGGGGGTTGGTAAGGCCCTTTATTTCCCTGTAGGGTGGTCAAGCCCGTGCTTTCCCTGTAGGGTGGTCAGGCCCTTGTTTTTCCTGGATAGATGAGGCAGGCCAATGTTTTCCCTGGGGAGAGTTTAAGGCCCGTGTTTTTCCTGGGTAGTGGTCAGGCCGGTGCTTTCCCTGGGGTTGGTCAGGCCCGTGCTTCCCTTGGGGGGTGGTCAGGCCCATGTTTTCCCTGGGGTTGGTTAAGCCTGTGCTTCCCTTGGGGGGGTGGTCAGGCCCATGCTTTCCCTGGGGTTGGTTAGGCCCGTGCTTTCCCTGGGGGGGTCATGTCTGTGTTTTCCATGGGGGGGAAGTAATCAGGCTCATGTTCTCTCTGGGAGTCAGGCCCCTTGTTTTCCCTGGGGGTAAGGCTCATATTGTTTTCTGGGAGGGTCAGGCCCATCTATTCTCTGGGGGGGTGGTCAGGTCCATGTTTTCTCTGGGGTGGTCTAATCATTGTTTTCCCTTAGGGTGCTCAGGCCTGTTTTTTTCCTGGGGGATGGTCAGGCCGGTGTTTTCACTGAGGGAATCAAGCCTGTGTTTTCCCTTGGTGATGTCAAACCCACGGTGTCCCTGGAGTGGGGGGACCAGGACCATATATTCCCTGGGGGGTAGGCCCGTATTTTCCCTGGGGGTGGTTAGGCTGTGATTTCCTTGGGACTTAGGCCATGTTTTCCCTGGGGCTCAGGCTGTGTTCTGTTTTCTTCGTGTGTTCGGCCATGCTATCCTTTGGCTCAAGCTATGTTTCCTTGTGTTGTAAGGTCATGTTGTTTCCCTGTGGGGATAAGGCTGTTTTTTCTCAGCGGTGGGGCCGTGCTTTCCTCAGGGCAGAGGCTTTGCTTTCCTCGAGGCTCAGACTGCATATTCCCCAGGGCTCAAGCCGTGTTTTCCTTCAGTCTCAGGTTGTGGTTTTGTAACGCCCTGACAAAATCATGGTGTCACAGATGACTGCATCCATCTTCCAGATGCTGGATTCCCTCCTCCTTGTCCTACCAACACAACCCCACACACAGGCACATACACCAGCCACAAAAGCCTAGTCACCCCCTCAGGACAATAGGGACACACCAGTTGGCGGGGCCAGGCAGATAGTGACGTCCACCTAGGGGTCCTGAGGTGTCAAGGGGAGGGAACACAGAGACAAGACAGTGAGTCTAGTGCTGACAGTGGAAGTGAGAGGAGTTAAGTGGTAGTCGGGGGTTGTAGCTCCTGGACTACCGGACTACCTGAGCTGACTAGGTGGCAGACGGCAGAGCAGGGCCACAGGCGACGGAGATCCGGTCGCGGAAAACCTTAAGTGGACCGGGGCAGGGTTGCAGCCCGCCGGTGCCGACAGCGGGAATCCGGCCCGGAGGCCGTGCACAGTCAGGGTACCTGGACCCGAGGGCGAGGACAGCTTCAAGCACCTTTCCAATCAACCAGCAGGGCACAAGATTCCAAGTCTTGTCCCACTAGCAGCCCAGATAGAGCAAGACGGAAGCCGATTGCGGGGGATAGGGCTTCTGCAAGTGCCTGCTAAAATCCCAAGGGTCAGATCTCGCAGGCGACAGCTTCCACAACAAAGACACCGGGAGCGGACTTACCCCATTTCATGCGGACTAGTCAACACACAGGACAACAACACAGAAGTGCAGGAGGCAGGGCCCCTGTCCTTTCTACCGGTGTGCGGGACCCGAGCACACCCCTCCGGAGGCTACCGGTATCTGGCACTTGGTTTACTACCTGGACTCTGTGTGACTTTATTCAAATAGTGAGTACACCGGTATCACCCGGTCCATCCCCGCTGACTGCACCCCAGCATTCCACTCCACCTACACCTGGGCTCTGGGACTACACCTCCCCTACCCGTGGAGGGGATACCATCCTGCTGCCCCGCTCCATCAGCCCCGGGCATGCCATACAAAGGCAGCGGCGGTGTTACCAACAATCACCGCAACCCATGGGTGGTGTCACTGACAAACTCTCCCCTGTAAATAACCCCTTTATTGAGTTGTGGGCGACGGGCTGCTGCACGAGCCCCGGATCCGGCTGCCACTCGAGCCACAGCCACAATCCCGGATTCGAGTGTCTCGAGTAGCCGTCCTGCCGTGGTCTGTGCCCTCGCTCGCTACACTTTCCTCAGTCAGAACTCAGGCCGCGTCTTCCTCAGGCTGTGTTTTCCTCGGGGCTCAGGCCATGTTTTCCTCGAGGGTCAGACGGTGCTTTCCTCGGGGCTCTAGCCGTTCTTTCCTCAGGGCTCAGGCCGTTCTTTCCTGAAGTCTGAGGCAGTGTTTTCCTCGAGTCTCATTGTAAAAACATTAAAATTAATACATCTAGTTATCAAACATTTTATAGTAGGACATATTATATATGTTCACAGTTCTCTTTATGTTGGAGGGCATAGCTTATCGATAAAGTTCTTATAAGGAATAAATATTAAGATATCCATATTGAATATACATAAGTGCTGACATGGTATATATATATATATATATATATATCCTTCCATCTGGAAGCTTCTAGTGATTACGTCATGTGTAACTGTGTTCAGCTGAAATACCCTATATGGTTTGGAGAGTTGTCATATAACATGACACGAGGGAGGGGGTCGTTCACTCCTGCACATCGCCAACTGTCCCAGAATCCTTCCAGGCTGCAAGATGAACACATGCTGAAAAGCCTACAGTATATCACCCCTGCCTTACCATTCAGGATCCAAGGAGAGATGGATGATGATTTTCTATTGATCAGTATGGACTCATTGAACTCTTTTACGTAAGCTAATGCAGTATATCTTTTTTCCTTTTCTGTAACTGAACTGCAACTTTATAATTTAGCAATCATTTTTATCAGATATAAACTATATTTATTTTTTACACATTTTGAAGTCCATTTTTCATGTGTCTTATCACGTATTTGAAGAAAAATATATTTAAGAGTATATTTTTAACACTCAGACCCTGCTTTCTTCAAGTCCGAGGCCGTGCTTTCCTCGAGTCTCAGATCCTGCTTTCCTTGAGTCTCAGGCCGTGCTTTCCTCGGGCTCAGAGCCAGTATTGACAACTGGGTGCAGAGAACCTACATTGCAGCATCTTTAGGAGTCATGTCCTCTTTTCTGGCTAGGCCCGTGTTTTCATTGAAGATTGGTCAAGCCCGTATTTTCCCTGGGGGGTTGTAAGGCGCCTGTTTTTCTTTAGGTGAGAAATGCCCTGGGGTCGTCAGGCTCATGTTTTCCCTGGGAGGTGTTCAGGCCCGTGTTTTCCCTTAGGGGGTCAAGCCGTGTTTTCCCTTCATGATGTCAAAACTACATTGTCCCTGGGGTGAGGTAACCATGCCCATGTTTTCCCTGGAGGGGGGCAGGCCCATGTTTTTGTGGCCCCCCAGGACCTGGTCGCCACAACAGCATTGCCCCTTCAAAGGGTTAATGCTGAGCCTGGAGGTAATTGGGGGAATCTTTGGCCAGTAAGTTCAACATCCAACGTAGTTTCTCCCTCAGGCCAGCAGGGGGAACTCTGAACCTGGAGTTCCAGGGAGCATTCCTTAAGTCTGACCTGAGGGAGGAGTTAGTGTTCAGTCTGCAGAGAGAAAGCAGAGAAAGCAGACGCAGAGTAATGCTGCCTTGTGGAACTGGGGCCTGGAGCTGGAGTAGCTTGGCCCAGTGAAGCAATATTTGCAGAGAGGCACAGAAGAGACTCAGACATCGGAGTCTGTGGTTGCCAGGGTATAAAATCCTTCCCTGGTGGCCGAATCCGGAGGGCAGGAGAGCTGCAAGCCCCCTGGCCCAGAAGCAATCTGAAGGTACAGCTGCATTCCAAGGGCCTGGTGTGGACTCCAGCAGAGAAGCACCCGAGAGGGCCTGCGCAGCCTACCACACAGAAAAAGGGACGAACCACCGGTCCCAGCAGCAAGAGGGCCATTGCTAAATTCAGAGTGCAGGGTCCTGTAGAAGAAAAGAAAGATCAGGGAGTAGGCCTCATACTCAACTGGCCAAAGAGATCACTTCCAGGCCGGCCGGATCATCTTTACCACCTGTGACGGTCTCCCTGGACTAAACTGTTGCCAAGTAAAAGAGGAGAAGGTAAAGAGACTACTGTTTGTGCCTGTTTCTTTCACTGCCTGTCGGCCCTGCACCGTATTATTCACACAATATCACACCATAGACTCTCACGAGCACCAACTGTTGCCCCGGGGTACCGTTCCACCTGTGGGGAGCAGGACCATCCAAGCTGCCATTCCATCAGCCCCGGAGGCCCCATACAGCAGCGGTGGCTTAATAGCCGCAAACCACAGGTGGCGTCACGACAACCATAAACTTTATTCACCAGCCCTATTTAATTGACACCCACCAGGGCCACGGAGTCGGGCGCCGCCACCACTGACGACCCCCGGACTAGTCCGGCCCGGCACCGGGTGTCCCATAGCCCTGGGGTGGGCGAGTCAACTTTTGGCGTCACGAACAGGATTTCGTGCCCGGTTCCACCGGGTACTGTGCGCCTGCAGAAACTGTGCTTAAAAGACTGTGTTACTGTTTGAAAACTGCCGCCGCCATTAGCCTCACTGAGTGCAGAAAGAAGGGGGGCGTGCCCGAAAAAGAGCGCGAAGGGAGCGCGCCATCAGAGCAGAGGGTCGTTAACCCCGCGCGACCCAGAAGGGAATTTGAAAAGTGAACGGAGCCTGGTAAGGTTCACTAAGGGGGAGGAAGATGTCCGACTCAGAGGGAGAGCAGGTAGCTGCCATAGCCCGAGACGCAGCAGCACCAGCCGAAGCAATCCCAGTCGCCGTCGCCCCCGCTGTAGCGCCGGTAATGCCGATCACAATGCCGTACATCCCGGGAGCAGAATGGCTGCCGCAGTACTCCGGGGAGTCACATACCCTGAGCGACTTCAGAGAAAGGCTGCACAGCTTGTTTAGAGTGTATCCTCTGACTGAGAGCCAGAAGGTGGGCATATTAATGGGGCAGCTAGCCGGCGCGGCCCAGCGTGAAGTGAAGTCCTGGCCTGATACAGATAAAGGGACAGCGACCCAGATACTGGCCAAGCTGAAGAGTACTTTTGACACCCGCACCGCAGCAGAAATAAAGATGAGATTCTTTGGGTGCAAACAACGGGCCACAGACAGCATAAGGGACTATGCCCTAAACCTGCAGGAGATAAGGTATGCACACCAGTGACTATGTAAGGGGAATACATGGAATAGCAGAAACTGCTGTGTGAATACTGACTTGAAAAATCCAATAGCTATATGAAGAGTGAAAATGTGAAAAATGGAATCTGCATTACTGATGTCTGATTACTGATTACTGATTTGGCGTGGTGTTGGGGCTCTATTGCATTGATCAATTCAGTAGCTAAATTTCTCTTGATTCATATATTCATGGCAGTAATGCAGGTTCCATTTTTCACATTTTCACTCTTCATATAGCTATTGGATTTTTCAAGTCAGTATTCACACAGCAGTTTCTGCTATTCCATGTATTCCCCTTACATAGTCACTGGTGTGCATACCTTATCTCCCCATAGTGATGTTTTTTTAGGTTTTTTTTAGGTTTTTTGCACCCAGTTCAGACTTAGAATGGTGTTCCAAACGTTATTCGTTATTTTTAAACTTGCAGGAGGCCCTGAAAGCAGTTAAACAAGTGGACCCTGAGAGTGTACGTGAAAAAGACAAACTCCTAACTGAGCAGTTCATAGAGGGGCTCCTGTCAGATGCCCACAGGACCCAGCTGCATATCATGGTCCTGCAGAACCCTGCTCTGGACTTTGCAAAGTTTAAGGACCAGGCCATCCGGGTACTGAGGGAATCTACACCGAATGACCCAGTACCCCTCCGGCCTCTTGCTATCACGTACCCCGGGGTGGTGCCTGCAACACGAGCCGCTGCAGGGGCGGAGGCGCAGTCCCTTGATAAGGATCCCGCTGCAGAGCTCAGACAGCAGGTCCAGGAGCTGACCAAGACTGTAGCTGCCCTTGCCAGGACCGTGCAGTCTCTACAAGTGACCCCATCGCCTGCAAGAATCGAGTTGGCCTCCAGCCCAGATGACGTCCCATGGATGCGACAGAGGAGGATTCCGCCGACCCGAGGAAAAGATATAGACCGGTATGATTCAACGGGACAACCGATCTGCCGCCGCTGCAGCCAGGCGGGCCATATTGCAAGACACTGTCCTTTAAATGGGCTGAGCCTGGGGCCAGGAGCCAACCCCCAGGTGTAAGGAAGCACGGCTCAACCCCCAGCCGCAGCAAGTATGTGGGAGGACGACCGGTCCTTCCTATTGTGCTGGATGGGATCCCGTTGAATGCCCTCCTGGATACGGGGTCCCAGGTAACAACCATCCCCTACAAACTGTACAAAAGATATTGGGCTGATTCAGACATTGACCATGGCCCAGATGATGATTTAACAATTGTGGCCAGTAATGGTCAGCCCTTGCCTCAAATTGGGTATAAGGAAGTAACCATTAAAGTGGGGCGGGTAGAATTGCCATGTCAGGGGATGATAATTGTAGATATTGATCGCAAAGAATCTGACCCACTGCTAACCATTGGTACAAATGTGATGGAAAATTGTCTTGCCGAAGTGATAATTTTGTTGCAACAGGCGTCTGAAGGTGCCAGCTCCGGGCAGCAGCGTGCCCTACAGAGGGAGATCCGAGCCCTGATGAGGAGGCAGCAGGTAGAGCTGGCCGGAGGAGAAATTGGCAGTGTGAGGGTAAGTGACCCCCTCCCCATTGCAATACCCCCAAGAAGTGAAATGTTGATATGGTGTCGGGCAGCAATAGGCCTCAAGGGTCAAGATTACCATGCCTTGGTAGAACCGGTGTATTCAGACAGTAGGCCTGGAGTCCTGATAGCCAGAGGGGTAGCAGACGTCCGCAAGGGAAGAGTGCCCATCCGCGTCCTGAATTGTGGGGAGGAGGAAGCCAAATTGCCCCGGTACGCCACTGTAGCAAAACTGTACACTGTCAGCAACAATACCATCAAAGCAGTGGAACCCTTGATCCCGTCCGACCAGGCGGAAGACAATGGCTCCAAGGGACAGCTGGAGGACTGGTGCCAAAAATTACATGTGGGCACCGACTCCACCCCCTCACACCAAAAGCATGGGGTTTACCGGGTGGTACAGGAGTACGAGCGGGTCTTCAGCAAACACCCCCTAGATTTTGGGCAGGTGAAAGGGGTTAAACATCAAATCCCCACGGGTGATCATCATCCCATTAAAGAGAGATACCGCCCTGTGCCCCCCGCACAGTACCAGCGTGCCAAAGAAATGTTACGGGAAATGAAGGAGGCTGGGGTTATCAGAGATAGTTGTAGCCCCCGGGCAGCTCCACTAGTGCTCGTAAAGAAAAAAGATGGTACAATGAGAATGTGCGTAGATTACAGACAAATTAACCGCATTACACATAAAGATGCTTATCCACTGCCCAGAATAGAAGAGTCACTAACAGCCTTAAAATCAGCTAATTATTTCTCCTCCCTGGATCTCACCAGTGGGTATTGGCAGGTTCCCGTGGCAGAGGCGGACAAGGAGAAGACTGCATTCACTACACCAATGGGTCTCTGCGAGTTCAATTGTATGCCGTTCGGGCTCTGCAACTCCCCAGGGACATTTCAGAGATTGATGGAGTGCTGCTTGGGCCATCACAACTTTGAAACCGTGCTATTGTACCTGGATGACGTCATAGTCTACTCCAAGACCTACGAAGACCACCTGAGGCACTTAGCAGAAGTGTTTGAGTCCTTGTCGGAGTATGGCCTGAAGATAAAGCCGTCCAAATGTCACCTCTTGAAGCCAAAGGTACAGTACCTGGGTCATGTGGTCAGCGCAGAAGGTGTGGCACCTGATCCGGAGAAAGTCACCGTAATCAAGGACTGGCCAAGACCCACCACGGTAAAGGAGGTGCGGCAGTTCCTTGGGCTGGTGGGCTACTACCGAAGGTTCATTGATGGTTTCACCAAGATAGCAGCGCCTCTTCAAGATCTCCTGGTGGGCCAGCCAAAGAAGGCTTAGAAGCAAAGCCCTCCATTTGAATGGAACAGCCAAATAGAAACATCTTTTGTCCGGCTGAAAGGGGCTCTCACGGGAGAAGAAATTCTGGCCTACCCTGACTACAGCCATCCGTTTGTACTGTACACAGACGCCAGCAACGTGGAACTGGGAGCAGTTGTGTCCCAGGTGCAGGGAGGCAGAGAGAAGGTGATAGCATACGCCAGTAGGAAGCTTCGTCCCACAGAAAGGAATCCAGAAAACTACAGTTCCTTCAAGCTGGAGTTCCTCGCTATTGTTTGGGCAGTGACTGAACGCTTCAAGCACTATCTGGCGTCGGCCAAGTTCACCATCTTCACGGACAACAACCCGTTGACACATCTGGCAACAGCCAAGCTAGGTGCGTTGGAGCAGCGATGGATGGCCCGGCTGTCTAACTTTGACTTTACCATCAAGTACCGGGCTGGCAAGAAGAATAACAATGCTGATGCGCTGTCCAGAATGCCTCACTTACCCGAATCTGGAGAAGACCTGGATGAACTCGAAGAGATAGAGTTACCGGCTTTCCATCACCAAGGTGCTTCCCAGTGTGAGCATGCTGTAGGAAAGAAGCGCTTGAGCCAGCACGAGGTCTCGGTCAACCCATTACTCCACCATAATTGGGAAGAGACACAGAACGGTGACCCGGCCGTGCGATTGGTCAAAGAAAAGCTAGCACAAGCTGAGACCCATCTCGGTCCAGATGCTCCACAAGAAGCCCAGCAGCTGTGGAAGGAGAGGGGACGACTGTTCACCTACCAAGGCAAGCTCTGCAAGAGATATGTCAACTGGCGAACGAATGAACTCGTCTGGCAGATAGTGGTCCCACAGAGGGATGCTCCAATGGTCCTAGCAGCTTACCATGATAAAGCAGGACACTTCGGGTGGAAGAAGTTGGAGACCCTACTCCGCAATCGGTTCTACTGGGTGCACATGAGAAAGACAGTCGAGAAGTGGTGCCGAGGCTGTGGTCCGTGTAACCTGAGACGGAAGGATGATGCCAGCCAGAGGTCTCCCCTACAGCCAATTGTCACGAAGCAGCCCCTGGAGTTGGTGGCCCTGGACCACGTGAAGTTAACACCAAGCCGGTCAGGCTATGTGTACGCCCTCACCATTGTGAACCATTACTCTCGTTTCCTGGTAGTAGTGCCTGTGAAAGACCAGACAGCCAGAACAGCAGCTAGAGCATTTCAGGTATACATTTGTCGACCTCACGGTTATCCGGAAAGGGTACTGACTGATCAAGGTCCTGCATTCGAGGCAGAAGTGTTCCAAGAGGTCTGTAACATGTACAGCTGTAAGAAAATCAGAACAACACCGTACCACCCCCAAACCAATGGATTGTGCGAGAAGATGAACCATGTGGTTATTGATATGCTCAAGACTCTACCTCTGGAAGAAAGAAACCAATGGCCAGAGAAGTTACCAGATCTGGTAGACTTGTATAACCATATCCCCGTAAACTCGACCAACTGCAGCCCTGCTTACTTGATGCGAGCAAGACCTGGCAAGTTACCTGTAGACTTTGAGATGGGAACTGTGTCACCTGAAGTGGTTCAAGAGATAGAAGATTGGGATACAGAGCGACAACAGCAGTACCGCAAAGTTCAGGAATGCGTAGAAAAGAGCCTGTCCCAAGCAAGAACGAGACAAGAGCAGAACTACAATCAAACAGCCCCAGCAACTCCCTTAGCACCTGGAGAACAGGTCCTCAAGAAAAAGCGGAGGGCGCATAAATTAGATGATCAGTGGGAGAATGAACCCTACACCATTATTTCCTCCAACTTTGACAATAGTAAGGTATGCCTCATAAGCAAAGATGAAGGCAAGACCTATCAAACAGTTTCTAGAGACCGCCTGAAAGCGTGCCCTGAGCGGTGCAAAATCCAAAAAGAAGTGGAAGAAGTACAAGAATGTCCCCAAATTCAAGAAAAAGAGGAAGAGATGATCCAAACAATCCTTGGAAAATTCCCCAAAACTTGGACCCGAATAATAATGCTATAGTGGTACCAGTCTTGACGTTCCCGCAGTTGGTCGAGCCAGAGACAGAAGAGGTTCCAGATCCACCTAAGGAACTGTCCGCCCCAACACCAGATGACACGCCAGCAGTAGAACAGGAGAATCAACCCCCTGCCAGTGGTGAACCTGTCGTACCCTTGGCGACTCTCAGACCACGTAGGCAATCATCACACATACCTATCAGGGTTAGGCCTACCCGTAGTGCTGAGGTAGCAGACGCTCCAAATAGTCAGGGACAAACCCCAGAGCTACGCAGGTCCCAACATAGTACTCGGGGACGGCCCCCTCCAAGGTATAGAGAGTAAAAAGAAGAGTACCTATTAGAATGTAAATAGTTATTTAAAATGTCTGTAATGTTGTGTGTAAAATGTTTTTTTTTTTATTTAAATGATTGAGTAAATGGACAATTGGGCCACTGGACTATGGGTGGCCAACATTCTAATTGTACATAGTTAGCACCAGTGTGCTCAACACCCCTGAAGAAAAACCCGTCCGGCGTGCATAGAGTGGGGTCATCAACGCTCTGACGCATGCCCAGAGTCTACGTTGGGGGTTTTATCGTGGCGGGTCCCCCATGGAGAAGTGTAATGGACACGCGGCAGGGAGCCACACTGGACTCTTATAGTATTGTTTAAGTTGTAACGTTTAAGTAAGGTGCCTCCCATAATGGGATGAAATGTTCTGACATGTTATGTTTTTTGTTTTCTTCAGTCCGGGAGTACTGAGTTTACCTAAGGGGGAGTGTGGCGCCCCAAGACCTGGTCGCCACAACAGCATTGCCCCTTCAAAGGGTTAATGCTGAGCCTGGAGGTAATTGGGGGAATCTTTGGCCAGTAAGTTCAACATCCAACGTAGTTTCTCCCTCAGGCCAGCAGGGGGAACTCTGAACCTGGAGTTCCAGGGAGCATTCCTTAAGTCTGACCTGAGGGAGGAGTTAGTGTTCAGTCTGCAGAGAGAAAGCAGAGAAAGCAGACGCAGAGTAGTGCTGCCTTGTGGAACTGGGGCCTGGAGCTGGAATAGCTTGGCCCAGTGAAGCAAGATTTGCAGAGAGGCACAGAAGAGACTCAGACATCGGAGTCTGTGGTTGCCAGGGTATAAAATCCTTCCCTGGTGGCCGAATCCGGAGGGCAAGAGAGCTGTAAGCCCCCTGGCCCAGAAGCAATCTGAAGGTACAGCTGCATCCCAAGGGCCTGGTGTGGACTCCAGCATAGAAGCACCAGAGAGGGCCTGCGCAGCCTACCACACAGAAAAAGGGACGAACCACCGGTCCCAGTAGCAAGAGGGCCATTGCTAAATTCAGAGTGCAGGGTCCTGTAGAAGAAAAGAAAGATCAGGGAGTAGGCCTCATACTCAACTGGCCAAAGAGATCACCCCCAGGCACTTCCAGGCTGGCCGGATCATCTTTACCACCTGTGACGGTCTCCCTGGACTAAACTGTTGCCAAGTAAAAGAGGAGAAGGTAAAGAGACTACTGTTTGTGCCTGTTTCTTTCACTGCCTGTCGGCCCTGCACCGTTTTATTCACACAACATCACACCATAGACTCTCATGAGCACCAACTGTTGCCCCGGGGTACTGCTCCACCTGTGGGGAGCAGGACCATCCAAGCTGCCATTCCATCAGCCCTGGAGGCCCCATACAGCAGTGGTGGCTTAATAGCCGCAAACCACAGGTGGCGTCACGACAACCATAAACTTTATTCACCAGCCCTATTTAATTGACACCCACCAGGGCCACGGAGTCGGGCCCCGCCACCACTGACGACCCCCGGACTAGTCCAGCCCGGCACCGGGTGTCCCATAGCCCTGGGGTGGGCGAGTCATTTTCCCTGGGGGTGATTAAGCTGCGATTTCCTTGGGACTCAGGCCGTGTTTTTCCCTGAGGCTCAGACTAAGTTGTGTTTTCTTCGGGGGTTAGGGTCAGGCTATGTTTCCTTGTGGGGCTCGGGACGTGTTGTGTCCCTGCGGGTGTAAGGCTGTTTTTTCTCAGGGTTGAGGCCATGTTTTCCTCATAGCTCAGACCATGTTTTCCTCAGAGGTCAGACCATGCTTTCCTTGAGGCTTAGGCTGTGTTTTCCTTGGAGCTCAGGCCGTGCTTTCCTTGGGGCTCAGGCCGTGCTTTCCTCGGGGCTCAGGCCGTGCTGTCCTCAGAGGTCGGCTGTGCTTTTCTTGGGGATCAGGCCACGATTTCCTCAGGGCACAGGCCATTGTTTCCTGTAGGCTGAGGCCGTGCTTTCCTTGGGGCTCAGGCCGTGCTTTCCTCTATGGTCAGGCTGTATTTTTCCTAGGGCTTATGCCGTATTTTCTCAGGAGTCAGGCTATGCATTTCTCGGGGCTCAGGCCATGCTTTCTCTTTTGCTTGTGCGGCGAGCACAGAATTAGCGAACCTACTGGACCACAGCACATAGAAAACTCAGGGGGGCTTGACTGTGGAACCACACCTGGTTTTCTCCAAAGCCTCTAATGCTAAGTGTGTTCCAATGCATGTGTGAGACTGGGTGCCAGTCGGGAAGACTGATGCTGCAAAAGCTGGCCCCAGGGGTACAAACTCAGAGTCTCTGATGATAGGAACAGCAGCAGCCGCTGTCGTGGATTTGGCCAAGATGGATGGATGGATGTGGTAGCATCAGCCGATGTGGATACTTGCCGTAGCGGGTATCATGATAGGCAGCCGGCATGGATCTTTGCAGCAGCAAATTTGTAATGCACTGAAACACAGATAAGAATCAGCAGTAGAATACAGCACAAAGACAGCAGTAGCAGCAGCACAAGGGGACCTGAGAACTAGCAACGTTAAAAGGAAAGATGCCTTAAATACCTGCAGCGTCTCAGCTGAGCTGAGAGGTCACTTCTGACGCAGAGTGTACTGGCCCTTTAAGAAAAGGGGTGTGTCTGTGCTCATCCTATGGGAATTCCCAGGAGACCTGTGCAGTGCAGTGCAGGCACAGGGAGACAGCTGCATGGGTCGGGGACGGGGCAGCCACCACCGGCTGTTTGAGAAGGTGAGAGTGGAAGGAGGCAGGACAATACGGGGACATTGGTATGTGTGTTACAGTACCCTCACTTGCACCCCTCTTCCTTTTCCAGCAATCTCTTAAGGAGAAGAGGGGCATTAATATTCTCCCTTGGCTCTAATGACCTCTCCTCAGGGTCAAACCCTTCCAGTCCACCAAGTAGTATGTTTTCTCGTTGACTTTTTTTACAGCAACGATGGCTTTTACCTGAAAGATGTCTTCATCACTGACCTGATGAGGCGAGGAACCTAGATCCCTGTAGTAACCGGAAAGGATGAAAGGTTTGAGGAGGGACACATGGAACGAGTTGGGGATGCGTGGGAAGCTGGAAGCTTCAACTTGTAGGGCATCTTGTTAATCCGCTGGAGCACCTCAAAGGGACTGATAAAGTGGGGACCCAACTTGTAGGAAGGCAGCTTGAGGAGGGCATATCTGGAAAAGAGCCATACCTTGTCTCAGGCCCGGAAAGAAGGAGGGTCTAGGTGTTTCTTGTTTGCGTGCCTCTTCATACGGATGGAGGACTGTTCCAGAGAGGACTTGGTCTCCGGCTAGTTGGAGAATGTTATAATGAGAGAATCAGCCGCAGAATTGCCAGAGGCCACTGAGAATGGGATTTAGAGTCGTCTATACACTATGTGAAAAGGAGACTTGGCGGAGGATTCAGTCACTTGATTGTTATACGAGAATTCTACCCAAGGAAGGAAGATGAGCCGGTCACTATGATGCTCGTTAACAAAGTGCTGCAGGAAATTACTCAGGATCGGATTTACCCATTCCACTTCTCTGTTGGACTGCGGATTGTAGACCGACGAGAAGTCCAAGGAGACATCCAGCAGCTTGCAGGTGGCTCTCCAGAATTGAGACGTAAACTGAACACCTCTGTCAGACACGATGTGGAGCAGCAGACCATGAAGCCGGAAGATGTGCTTGATGAAGTGCTCAGCGAGCGCTGCAGCAGAGGGCAAACTGGTCAGCGGCTTTTTGAAGTACGCGGCTCCTTTAAACAGTGGAGACACCGCGGGCCGGGGTAGTCTACTGTGCAGTGCTTATCCAAAGACTCTGGACAATCAGGACATCTGGACAAGCATCCCCACCACTTCCAGAAGCAACCCTCCATCACACGCTATTCAGATCTGCGAATAAACGGACTTACCGTCATGAATACACAGACAAAGTGGGGCATGTATTATATAATCGGGCCAAAATAGATGTGTTAGAGCACATTAACCAAAGGTGGTTCTTGCTGTCTGAATTCCCCAAAATGTTTTAATACTTTTCCAGAACAGATCTACTATATTCTATATACTGGATATCTTTAGGGTACATCTACTTTTTAAAACCTTTTTGTACTGCATACTCCCCTATTGACTCCTGCCTTTTAGTGGTAACATATTTTACATGTAGTAGTTATCTGGGTTTTATATTGAATCATATGGTTCTTGATTTTTATCCATTTATAGATCCACCCGGTGTCTTTATCCTAAAGGGGGCTTTATACGGTAGCAATATCGCTAGCAATTTGTAGCGATAGCGAGCGTGTAAGTTCCCGCCCCCGTTGTGCATGCGATTGTTTGTGATCGCTGCCGTAGCGAACATTATTGCTACGGCAGCGTCACACATACTTACCTGGTCGGCGTCGTCGCTGTGACTGCCGAACAATCCCTCCTTCAAGGGGGAGGGACGTTCGGCGTCACAGCGACGTCACCGCAACGTCACTAAGCGGCTGGCCAATCAAAGCAGAGGGGCGGAGATGAGCAGGACGTAACATCCCGCCCACCTCCTTCCTTCCGCATTGTGGCCGTCGGCAGGTAAGGAGACGTTCCTCGCTCCTGCGGTGTCACACATAGCGATGTGTGCTGCCGCATGAGCGATGAACCACCTGGATAAACAACCCTTACCGATTTTTGAGTTTGGGACGACCTCTCCATGGTGAACGATTTTCACCATTTTTGAGGTCGCTTAAGGTCGCTGGTCAGTGTCACACGCTGCGATATCGTTAATGACGCCGGATGTGCGTCACTAACAACTTGACCCCGACGATCAAACGTTAACAATATCGTAGCATGTAAAACCCCCTTTACCGTCCGGTAACCCACCAATATTCATTTAATTAATATTCTCATCTGGTTATCACACAGAACCATCTGGTTACCAGCAGCTCCCACACTGATACTTTACCACTGGTGTCATCTACTCTTTTCAACTCCAGGACATCTTGTCACAGTGTAGGCCACCAATAATGCCGAGAGATCAGCTGCAGTGACTTCTTCTGACCAGTGTGGCCAACCAGCCTGGACGAATGGCCCCACTGAAGAACTCTCTTCCTGTCTGCTTCAGCAACAAACGTCTTACTGGGAGCAACTTGGGACACGTCTATAGGAGCCACTGCCACATCCTGGAAAGCTTCATAATGTGAAAATACTGTGACAGCACATCGGCCTTGACATTCTTTTTGGCTGGTCAAAAATGCAGAACGAAGTCAAAGTGAGCTAAGAACAGCGACCACCAGGGTTGGCGTGGATTCAACCTCTGAGCCAACTGGAGATAGGCCACATTCTTGTGGTCAGTGAAGATGACTGATGACTGATGCTCCCTCCAGAAGGTATTGCCACTCCTCCAATGCCAATTTGATCGCCAGAAATTTTTGGTCGCCAATCGAGCAGTTCTGTTCAGCCGGAGAGAAGGCCCTGGAAAATAATATGCAAGTTACAGTCTTACCCGTAGCCGACTTCTGCATAAGAATCGCACTGACACCAGAGGACGAAGCATCCAGCTTTAGAATAAACTGCTTGCTAGTCTCTGCTCTATGAAGTGCCAAGGCCGAAGAGAAGGCCTGCCTGAGGGAGATAAAGGTGTCTTCTACTTCTGGAGTCCATGATTTCAGTTTCGCCCCTTTACGGGTCAAGGCTAAGATGGGTAAAACCAGGGATGAGAACCATGGGATGAACTGCCTATATTAATTGGTGAAGCCGTAGAACTGCTGGATTTCTTTCATGCCATTGAGACGAGGCCAGTTCAGTAGCACTGACAACTTGATCAGATCCATCTTCCGGCCGGTATTTGAGATGATGTAGCCTAAGAAAGCCAGGGAGGACTGCTCAAAAAGACACTTCTTATATTTGTCATATATTTATTTATTTTTATATGTATAGATATATATATATATATATATTTTTTTTTTATTTTTTTTTTTTATTACATACATATACAGTACACACCAAAAGTTTGGACACACCTTCTCATCTCTAGAACAACTGTTAAGAGGAGACTTTGTGCAGCAGGCTTTCATGGTAAAATAGCTGCTAGGAAACCACTGCTAAGGACAGGCAACAAGCAGAAGAGACTTGTTTGGGCTAAAGAACACAAGGAATGGACATTAGACCAGTGGAAATCTGTGCTTTCGTCTGATGAGTCCAAATTTGAAATCTTTGGATCCAACCACCGTGTCTTTGTAGAAAAGGTGAATGGATGGACTCTACATGCCTGGTTCCCACCGTGAAGCATGGAGGAGGAGGTGTGATGGTGTGGGGGAGCTTTGCTGGTGACACTCTTGGGGATTTATTCATAAATTGAAGGCATACAGAACCAGCATGGCTACCACAGCATCTTGCAGTGGCATGCTATTCCATCCGGTTTGCGTTTAGTTGGACCATCATTTATTTTTCAACAGGAAAATGACCCCAAACACACTTCCAGGCTGTGTAAGGGCTATTTGACTAAGGAGAGTGATGGGGTGCTACGCCAGATGACCTGGCCTCCACAGTCACCAGACCTGAACCCAATCGAGATGGTTTGGGGTGAGCTGGACCGCAGAGTGAAGGTAAAAGGGCCAAGTGCTAAGCATCTCTGGGTACTCCTTCAAGACTGTTGGAAGACCATTTCCAGTGACTACTTCTTGAAGCTCATCAAGAGAATGCCAAGAGTGTGCAAAGCAGTAATCAAAGCAAAAGGTGGCTACTTTGAAGAACCTAGAATATAAGACATATTTTCAGTTGTTTCACACTTTAGGTATTTCATTCCACATGTTTTCATTCATAGTTTTGATGTCTTCAATGCGAATCTACAATTTTCAGAGTCCTGAAAATAAAGAAAACTCTTTGAATGAGAAGGTGTGTCCAAACTTTTGATCTGTACTGTATACACACACACGCACACACACACACACACACACATTTATGGCATATCCTCCCTTAACATCTGCAGCGCCCCCCGAACATTCCTCCTGTGTGTAGGTAGGTCCGGTGAGAACACGAGAATGTCGTCCAGGTATGCCACCATACATGTGTAGAGCTGATCTCAAAATATATCATTGACGAATTCTTGAAAGACCACCAGGGCATTGCTGAACACTAATTGCATCTCCCGATACTCATAATGGCTGTCACGGGTTTTGAAGGCCGTCTTCCATTTGTCGCCCGACTGTGTCCGGACCAGATTGTATGCATCACGGAGGTCGAGCTTGGATAAACTCCTGGAACCTCAGAGTCAGTTGAATAAGTCCGGTATAAGTGGCAGTGGATATTTGTTCTTGACCATGATCTGATTAAGACCTATATGGTTGATACAAGTCTGCAGAGACCTGTCCTTTTTCTTGACAAAGAAATATCCAGCTTCAGACGATATGGAAGACTTTTGAATAAAACCTCTTGCCAGGTTTGTCTTTCTGTACTTGGACATAATTTGGGTCTCAGCCTGAGACGGAGGGTAAATATGACTGCGGGGAGGAGTAGCCCCAGGGAGGAGGTCAATAGGGCAGTCATACTGTGTGTGACGGCAAAGTCTCGGATTCTTTCTTGTCAGACTTCTGCATAGAAGCAGTATGTGGAAGGCAGACCCGGGAGGTCAGATGGTCTCACAGGCGGGCAAGCAGGTTGGACGGAAACAAGACAGCTTTTGTGACAGGTGTGGCCTCACCTGAGCATGTCCCCAGATCTCCAGTACAGAACTGTTTCATGATTCCGAAGCAACTGTAGACCCAGCAACAGCGCCTGCGACATTTCCTGTAAAATGTGGAAGGTGATTTTCTCCGTATTCAACATTCCACACGCAGGACAAGTTCCATATTAAAATGGATAGACTCGGACTGAGGCTTTTGTATCCATCGACAGCACTGTTGTGGGAGTCTGCAGCTGATTAACAGCAATCAGATATCGATCCCCACTGGCCTGCTGTATGAAAGTCTTGTTACCACCGGAGTCCAGTAGGGCTGATTCGGAGAAACAGGAGTCGCTACTGCTTACGGACACAGTAATATATAAAGGGGGAGAGGACTTGCTCTCACCTAGGGTAGCCTCTTCTACTGACCCTAAGCTGGGCAGTTTCCCGGCTTCTTAGGACTTTTGCAGTAGAAACACCCCTCACCGGTGTGATGGCCTTCTCGGCAGCGACTTGCAGAATACACTTGATCTACCTCCATGGGCTCAGAGGAAACTGTGGAAGTTACAGGTAGCTGCATGATAGGCTTCTGGAATGAAGGAGCCTGGCGCATTGATCTTCTGTCACAGGACATCTGTCTAGATCATTCCGGGAACCTGAGATCAATCTGGATGGCAAGAGCGATCAAGCTGTCCAAAGAGGAGGGAAGATCATGGACCGCCAGTTTGTCCTTTATTCTGTCTGACAGTTTTTCCTGGAAAGCACTGACCATTACCTTGTTATTCCAACAAGGAGAAAGGGAAAGGACAGTGTCGGGATGCTGGTACGGCCATTACACTTTCCTCGGGACTCAGGCTGCGTTTTTCCTCGGGACTCAGGCCGCGTTTTTCCTCGGGGCTCAGGCCGCGGTTTTCCTCGGGGCTCTGGACGCGGTTTCCCTCGGGATTCAGGCCGCGGTTTTCCTCGGGGCTCTGGCCTCGGTTTCCCTCGGGGCTCAGGCCGCGGTTTCCCTCGGGGCTCAGGCCGCGGTTTCCCTCGGGGCTCAGGCCGCGGTTTCCCTCGGGGCTCAGGCCGCGGTTTCCCTCGGGGCTCTGGCCGCGGTTTCCCTCGGGGCTCTGGTCGCGGTTTCCCTCGGGGCTCTGGCCTCGGTTTCCCTCGGGGCTCAGGCCGCGGTTTCCCTCGGGGCTCAGGCCGCGGTTTTCCTCGGGGCTCTGGCCGCGGTTTCCCTCGGGGCTCTGGTCGCGGTTTTCCTCGGGGCTCTGGCCTCGGTTTCCCTCGGGGCTCAGGCCGCGGTTTCCCTCGGGGCTCAGGCCGCGGTTTCCCTCGGGGCTCAGGCCGCGGTTTCCCTCGGGGCTCAGGCCGCGTTTTTCCTCGGGGCTCAGGCCGCGGTTTCCCTCGGGGCTCAGGCCGCGGTTTCCCTCGGGACTCAGGCCGCGTTTTTCCTTGGGACTCAGGCCGCGTTTTCCCTCGGGGCTCAGGCCGCGGTTTTCCTCGGGGCTCAGGCCGCGGTTTCCCTCGGGGCTCAGGCCGCGGTTTTCCTCGGGGCTCTGGCCGCGGTTTCCCTCGGGGCTCTGGTCGCGGTTTTCCTCGGGGCTCTGGCCTCGGTTTCCCTCGGGGCTCAGGCCGCGGTTTCCCTCGGGGCTCAGGCCGCGGTTTCCCTCGGGGCTCAGGCCGCGGTTTCCCTCGGGGCTCAGGCCGCGTTTTTCCTCGGGGCTCAGGCCGCGGTTTCCCTCGGGGCTCAGGCCGCGGTTTCCCTCGGGACTCAGGCCGCGTTTTTCCTTGGGACTCAGGCCGCGTTTTCCCTCGGGGCTCAGGCCGCGGTTTTCCTCGGGGCTCAGGCCGCGGTTTCCCTCGGGGCTCAGGCCGTGGTTTTCCTCGGGGCTCTGGCCGCGGTTTCCCTCGAGGCTCAGGCCGCGGTTTCCCTCGGGGCTCAGGCCGCGGTTTTCCTCGGGGCTCTGGCCGCGGTTTCCCTCGGGGCTCAGGCCGCGGTTTCCCTCGGGTCTCAGGCCGCGGTTTGCCTCGGGGCTCAGGCCGCGGTTTCCCTCGGGTCTCAGGCCGCGGTTTTCCTCGGGGCTCAGGCCGCGGTTTTCCTCGGGGCTCTGGCCGCGGTTTCCCTCGGGGCTCAGGCCGCGGTTTCCCTCGGGGCTCTGGCCGCGGTTTCCCTCGGGGCTCTGGCCGCGGTTTTCCTCGGGGCTCTGGCCGCGGTTTCCCTCGGGGCTCAGGCCGCGGTTTTCCTCGGGGCTCAGGCCGCGGTTTCCCTCGGGGCTCAGGCCGCGGTTTCCCTCGGGGCTCAGGCCGCGGTTTCCCTCGGGACTCAGGCCGCGTTTTTCCTCGGGACTCAGGCCGCGTTTTCCCTCGGGGCTCAGGCCGCGGTTTTCCTCGGGGCTCAGGCCGCGGTTTCCCTCGGGGCTCAGGCCGCGGTTTTCCTCGGGACTCAGGCCGCGGTTTTCCTCGGGGCTCAGGCCGCGGTTTCCCTCGGGTCTCAGGCCGCGGTTTTCCTCGGGGCTCAGGCCGCGGTTTTCCTCGGGACTCAGGCCGCGGTTTTCCTCGGGACTCAGGCCGCGGTTTTCCTCGGGGCTCAGGCCGCGGTTTCCCTCGGGGCTCAGGCCGCAGTTTTCCTCGGGGCTCAGGCCGCGGTTTTCCTCGGGGCTCAGGCCGCGGTTTTCCTCGGGGCTCAGGCCGCGGTTTTCCTCGGGGCTCAGGCCGCGGTTTCCCTCGGGACTCAGGCCGCGGTTTTCCTCGGGGCTCAGGCCGCGGTTTCCCTCGGGACTCAGGCCGCGGTTTTCCTCGGGACTCAGGCCGCGGTTTTCCTCGGGGCTCAGGCCGCGGTTTCCCTCGGGGCTCAGGCCGCGGTTTTCCTCGGGGCTCAGGCCGCGGTTTTCCTCGGGGCTCAGGCCGCGGTTTTCCTCGGGTCTCAGGCCGCGGTTTTCCTCGAGGCTCAGGCCGCGGTTTCCACCGGGACTCAGGCCGCGGTTTTCCTCGGGACTCAGGCCGCGGTTTTCCTCGGGGCTCAGGCCGCGGTTTCCCTCGGGGCTCAGGCCGCGGTTTTCCTCGGGGCTCAGGCCGTGGTTTTCCTCGGGGCTCAGGCCGCGGTTTTCCTCGGGTCTCAGGCCGCGGTTTTCCTCGGGGCTCTGGCCGCGGTTTCCCTCGGGGCTCAGGCCGCGTTTTTCCTCGGGGCTCAGGCCGCGGTTTTCCTCGGGGCTCAGGCCGCGGTTTTCCTCGGGGCTCTGGCCGCGGTTTTCCTCGGGGCTCAGGCCGCGGTTTTCCTCGGGGCTCTGGCCGCGGTTTCCCTCGGGGCTCAGGCCGCGTTTTTCCTCGGGGCTCAGGCCGCGGTTTTCCTCGGGGCTCAGGCCGCGGTTTTCCTCGGGGCTCAGGCCGCGGTTTTCCTCGGGGCTCAGGCCGCGTTTTTCCTCGGGGCTCAGGCCGCGGTTTTCCTCGGGGCTCAGGCCGCGGTTTTCCTCGGGGCTCAGGCCGCGGTTTTCCTCGGGGCTCAGGCCGCGGTTTTCCTCGGGGCTCAGGCCGCGGTTTCCCTCGGGACTCAGGCCGCGGTTTTCCTCGGGGCTCTGGCTGCGGTTTCCCTCGGGGCTCAGGCCGCGGTTTCCCTCGGGGCTCTGGCCGCGGTTTCCCTCGGGACTCAGGCCGCGGTTTTCCTCGGGGCTCAGGCCGCGGTTTTCCTCGGGGCTCAGGCCGCGGTTTTCCTCGGGACTCAGGCCGCGGTTTCCCTCGGGACTCAGGCCGCGGTTTCCCTCGGGGCTCAGGCCGCGGTTTTCCTCGGGGCTCTGGCCGCGGTTTCCCTCGAGGCTCAGGCCGCGGTTTCCCTCGGGGCTCTGGCCGCGGTTTTCCTCGGGGCTCTGGCCGCGGTTTCCCTCGGGGCTCAGGCCGCGGTTTTCCTCGGGTCTCAGGCCGCGGTTTTCCTCGGGTCTCAGGCCGCGGTTTTCCTCGGGTCTCAGGCCGCGGTTTTCCTCGGGGCTCAGGCCGCGGTTTTCCTCGGGGCTCTGGCCACGGTTTCCCTCGGGGCTCAGGCCGCGTTTTTCCTCGGGGCTCAGGCCATGATTCCCTGTAGCCGAAGGCTTCCTACATCCATCTGTGACTTTCTCAGGGAAGCTGCTATCAGAAAAGGTCCCTCTCCTGACGTCACTTGCAGCGCTCGCTCCGATGTTTATGCACAAGTCAGTGAGACAATATAACTGCATCCTGTGAGTTATGAGCGCTGCGCAGAGTCTGCGACGGGAACTCAGAAGAAACATCAAAAGATGACAGCTCCGCACTGTATAAATGAGCTCATTACTGAGGGAAGTGGAGTCGTTCCTCTGCCTGTCACCGGTCTCCACCATTCATATTACTGCCGCTCTCTGCTTCGGATCCTCTGCACCAAAGAATCATTTTTTGCTCCATAGGGTTAAGAAAATAGAAGGAGGAGGTCAGGAGAGGAGAGGTGTGCAGATCCTTCATGTAGGTTTGTGACCGAGGAATATTTCACAACATCCTTATAAGATGATTTCACAAGGAAGCTCCGAGAGACAAGACCAAGCCCAGGGAGAGCTGTAGATTGTAAGCTCGGCAGGCGGTGGGCTCACCACGTTCCAGAAGCCTCTAATGACTGCTTTACCAGTGGTGGTGGAGTGCAGGGCGACAAGCGACAGGAGAAGAAGACCTCTTCCGTACAATGTGTGATGGCCGCCCCCGCTGAACACTGTACATGATGGCCTCCCCCACTGAACATGTGATAGCCTTGCCCCTGACCATGTGATGGCCGCCCCCGCTGAATACTGTACATGATGGCCTCCCCCACTGAACATGTGATAGCCTTGCCTCTGACCATGTGATGGCCTCCCCCCGCTGAACACTGTACATGATGGCCTCCCCCCACTGAACATGTGATAGCCTTGCCTCTGACCATGTGATGGCCTCCCCCGCTGAATACTGTACATGATGGCCTCCCCCACTGAACATGTGATAGCCTTGCCTCTGACCATGTGATGGCCTCCCCCCGCTGAATACTGTACATGATGGCCTCCCCCGCTGAATACTGTACATGATGGCCTCCCCCCACTGAACATGTGATAGCCTTGCCTCTGACCATGTGATGGCCTCCCCCCGCTGAACACTGTACATGATGGCCTCCCCCCACTGAACATGTGATAGCCTTGCCTCTGACCATGTGATGGCCTCCCCCGCTGAATACTGTACATGATGGCCTCCCCCCACTGAACATGTGATAGCCTTGCCCCTGACCATGTGATGGCCGCCCCCGCTGAATACTGTACATGATGGCCTCCCCCCACTGAACATGTGATAGCCTTGCCTCTGACCATGTGATGGCCTCCCCCGCTGAATACTGTACATGATGGCCTCCCCCCACTGAACATGTGATAGCCTTGCCTCTGACCATGTGATGGCCGCCCCCGCTGAATACTGTACATGATGGCCTCCCCCACTGAACATGTGATAGCCTTGCCCCTGACCATGTGATGGCCGCCCCCGCTGAATACTGTACATGATGGCCTCCCCCCACTGAACATGTGATAGCCTTGCCCCTGACCATGTGATGGCCGCCCCCGCTGAATACTGTACATGATGGCCTCCCCCCACTGAACATGTGATAGCCTTGCCTCTGACCATGTGATGGCCTCCCCCCACTGAACATGTGATAGCCTTGCCCCTGACCATGTGATGGCCTCCCCCGCTGAATACTGTACATGATGGCCTCCCCCACTGAACATGTGATAGCCTTGCCTCTGACCATGTGATGGCCTCCCCCGCTGAATACTGTACATGATGGCCTCCCCCACTGAACATGTGATAGCCTTGCCCCTGACCATGTGATGGCCGCCCCCGCTGAACACTGTACATGATGGCCTCCCCCCACTGAACATGTGATAGCCTTGCCTCTGACCATGTGATGGCCTCCCCCCACTGAACATGTGATAGCCTTGCCTCTGACCATGTGATGGCCTCCCCCCACTGAACATGTGATAGCCTTGCCCCTGACCATGTGATGGCCGCCCCCGCTGAATACTGTACATGATGGCCTCCCCCACTGAACATGTGATAGCCTTGCCTCTGACCATGTGATGGCCTCCCCCGCTGAATACTGTACATGATGGCCTCCCCCCACTGAACATGTGATAGCCTTGCCTCTGACCATGTGATGGCCTCCCTCGCTGAATACTGTACATGATGGCCTCCCCCCACTGAACATGTGATAGCCTTGCCTCTGACCATGTGATGGCCTCCCCCGCTGAATACTGTACATGATGGCCTCCCCCCACTGAACATGTGATAGCCTTGCCTCTGACCATGTGATGGCCGCCCCCGCTGAATACTGTACATGATGGCCTCCCCCACTGAACATGTGATAGCCTTGCCCCTGACCATGTGATGGCCGCCCCCGCTGAATACTGTACATGATGGCCTCCCCCCACTGAACATGTGATAGCCTTGCCCCTGACCATGTGATGGCCGCCCCCGCTGAACACTGTACATGATGGCCTCCCCCCACTGAACATGTGATAGCCTTGCCTCTGACCATGTGATGGCCTCCCCCCACTGAACATGTGATAGCCTTGCCTCTGACCATGTGATGGCCTCCCCCCACTGAACATGTGATAGCCTTGCCCCTGACCATGTGATGGCCTCCCCCGCTGAATACTGTACATGATGGCCTCCCCCACTGAACATGTGATAGCCTTGCCTCTGACCATGTGATGGCCTCCCCCGCTGAATACTGTACATGATGGCCTCCCCCACTGAACATGTGATAGCCTTGCCCCTGACCATGTGATGGCCGCCCCCGCTGAACACTGTACATGATGGCCTCCCCCCACTGAACATGTGATAGCCTTGCCTCTGACCATGTGATGGCCTCCCCCCACTGAACATGTGATAGCCTTGCCCCTGACCATGTGATGGCCGCCCCCGCTGAATACTGTACATGATGGCCTCCCCCACTGAACATGTGATAGCCTTGCCTCTGACCATGTGACTGCCTCCCCTGCTGAATACGTGACTGCCTCCCCTGCTGAATACGTGACTGCCATCCCTGCTGAATACGTGACAGCCTCGCTGCTGAATACGTGACAGCCTCCCCTGCTGAATACGTGACGGCCTCCCCTGCTGAATACGTGACTGCCTCCCCTGCTGAATACGTGACTGCCTCCCCTGCTGAATACGTGACAGCCTCGCTGCTGAATACGTGACTGCCTCCCTTGCTGAATACGTGACAGCCTCCCCTGCTGAATACGTGACGGCCTCCCCTGCTGAATACGTGACGGCCTCCCCTGCTGAATACGTGACAGCCTCCCCTGCTGAATACGTGACGGCCTCCCCTGCTGAATACGTGACAGCCTCGCTGCTGAATACGTGACAGCCTCCCCTGCTGAATACGTGACAGCCTCGCTGCTGAATACGTGACTGCCTCCCCTGCTGAATACGTGACGGCCTCCCCTGCTGAACATGTGATGGCCTCCCCTGCTGAATACGTGACTGCCTCCCCTGCTGACTATGTGACAGCCTCCCCTGCTGAATATGTGACAGCCTCGCTGCTGATTATGTGACTGCCTCCCCTGCTGAACATGTGATGGCCTCCCCTGCTGACTATGTGACAGCCTCGCTGCTGACTATGTGACTGCCTCCCCTGCTGAACATGTGATGGCCCTTCTGCTGAATATGTAACAGCCTCCACTGCTCTGATAAGTACATGACACTTCCAATTGTGAAAATGATTATTCCAGAACACCTGGAGCAACAAATAGGTTTGTAATGAGACAAACTTAATTTCTGCTGTTGTGTTACCTGTGCTGTACCTTGTTAGCTGTTTAGATGCACTGCACTGACTTAGCTGAGCTGCGTTAGCTCTGCTGCACTGTGACCTATTCTTAACGGTCTTAGTTGTGCTGCACCTTGTTACTTATTCTGCACTGTGTTACCTGTGCTTCTTTGTTAGTTGTGTTGTGCTGTCTTAGCTGTATTTCTCTGTTAGCTGTGCTGTGTTAGCTGTGCTGTTAGCTCTGCTGCACTGTCTTAGCTGTGCTGTGCTAGCTGTATTGCTCTGTGTTAGCTTTGCTGTCCTGTTAGCTGTGCTGTTCTGTGTTAGCTGCGCTGTGTTAACTCTGCTGCGCTGTGTTAGCTGTGCTGCCCTGTGTTAGTTGTACTGCACTGTGTTAGCTGTGCTGCCCTGTGTTAGTTGTACTGCACTGTGTTAGCTGTGCTGCGCTGTGTTAGCTGTGCTGCCCTGTGTTAGCTGTGCTGCACTGTGTTAGCTGTGCTGCACTGTGTTAGCTGTGCTGCACTGTGTTAGCGTTACTGTGTTGTGTTAGCTTTGCTGTTCTGTGTTAGCGTTACTGGGTTGTGTTAGCTCTGCTGCGCTGTGTTAGCTGTGCTGTGTTAGCTGCACTGTGTTAGCTCTGCTGCGCTGTGTTAGCTGTGCTGTGTTAGCTGCACTGTGTTAGCTCTGCTGCGATGTGTTAGCTATGCTGTGTTAGCTCTGCTGCTCTGTGTTAGCTGTGCTGCTCTGTGTTAGCTGTGCTGCGCTGTGTTAGCTGTGCTGTGTTAGCTCTGCTGCGCTGTGTTAGCTGTGCTGTGTTTGCTGTGCTGTTCTGTGTTAGCTGTGCTGTGTTAGCTCTGCTGCGCTGTGTTAGCTGCACTGTGTTAGCTCTGCTGCGATGTGTTAGCTATGCTGTGTTAGCTCTGCTGCTCTGTGTTAGCTGTGCTGCTCTGTGTTAGCTCTGCTGTGCTGTGTTAGCTGTGCTGTTCTGTGTTAGCTGTGCTGTGTTAGCTGAGCTGTGTTAGCTGCGCTGTGTTAGCTGCGCTGTGTTATCTCTGCTGCGCTGTGTTATCTCTGCTGCACTGTGTTAGCTCTGCTGCGATGTGTTAGCTATGCTGTGTTAGCTCTGCTGCTCTGTGTTAGCTGTGCTGCGCTGTGTTAGCTGTGCTGCGCTGTGTTAGCTGTGCTGTGCTGTGTTAGCTGTGCTGTGTTAGCTCTGCTGTGCTGTGTTAGCTCTGCTGCCCTGTGTTAGCTGTGCTGTTAGCTATGCTGCGCTGTGTTAGCAGCGCTGTGTTAGCTCTGCTGCGCTGTGTTAGCTGCAATGTGTTAGCTCTGCTGCGCTGTGTTAGCTGCACTGTGCTAGCTCTGCTGCGCTGTGTTAGCTGAGCTGTGTTAGCTGTGCTGTGCTGTGTTAGCTGTGCTGTGTTAGCTGTGCTGTTCTGTGTTTGCTGTGCTGTTCTGTGTTAGCTCTGCTGAGCTGTGTTAGCTGTGCTGTGTTAGCTGTGCTGTGTTAGCTGTGCTGCTCTGTGTTAGCTCTGCTGCGCTGTGTTAGCTGTGCTGTGTTAGCTGTGCTGTTCTGTGTTAGCTGCGCTATGTTAGCTCTGCTGCGCTGTGTTAGCTGTGCTGTGTTAGCTATGCTGTGCTGTGTTAGCTGTGCTGTGTTAGCTATGCTGTGCTGTGTTAGCTGTGCTGTGTTAGCTGTGCTGTGCTGTGTTAGCTGTGCTGTTCTGTGTTAGCTCTGCTGAGCTGTGTTAGCTGTGCTGTGTTAGCTATGCTGTGCTGTGTTAGCTGTGCTGTGTTAGCTGTGCTGTGCTGTGTTAGCTGTGCTGTTCTGTGTTAGCTCTGCTGAGCTGTGTTAGCTGTGCTGTGTTAGCTGTGCTGTGTTAGCTGTGCTGCTCTGTGTTAGCTGTGCTGTTCTGTGTTAGCTCTGCTGCGCTGTGTTAGCTGTGCTGTGTTAGCTATGCTGTGCTGTGTTAGCTGTGCTGTGTTAGCTGTGCTGTGCTGTGTTAGCTGTGCTGTTCTGTGTTAGCTCTGCTGAGCTGTGTTAGCTGTGCTGTGTTAGCTGTGCTGCGCTGTGTTAGCTGCGCTGTGTTAGCTCTGCTGCGCTGTGTTAGCTGTGCTGTGCTGTGTTAGCTGTGCTGTGCTGTGTTAGCTGTGCTGTTCTGTGTTTGCTGTGCTGTTCTGTGTTGGCTCTGTTGTTCTGTGTTAGCTGTGCTGCTCTGTGTTAGCTCTGCTGCGCTGTGTTAGCTGTGCTGTGCTGTGTTAGCTGTGCTGTTCTGTGTTAGCTGCGCTGTGTTAGCTCTGCTGCGCTGTGTTAGCTGTGCTGTGCTGTGTTAGCTGTGCTGTTCTGTGTTAGCTGTGCTGTTCTGTGTTGGTGTGGCGCCCCTGACCTGGTCAGGCACCACAGAGTATTGCACCCATGCGGGAGCAATGCTTCCAGGTAATCTCCAAAGGCCAGGATGAGGTGCACACACAAACATATAGTGACCAGGTCTCCCACATTACCAGAGGGGACCCTTGGGTAGCCACAAGGGGTTAACTTTCAATTCCCAGCTGGGGGTGTGTTCAGGGGCTGGTTGCTAGGAAGCAGGGCAGAGAGAGAGAGGAAGAGGAGAGTCGAGAGGAAGAAGTTGAAGTGTATGGAGGGGGAGCAGAGAAGCTCCCGTGCAGACAGGTCCTGAGGAGTGCTGTAGCTGAAAGCGGAGGAGAACGGAGTACTGTGGGTCGGCCTGAAGAGCATCCAGAGAAAGAGGGGTGGCTGAGTACGGAGATCCCAGTATCCGAGCACACAAGGGGAACTAGGTCCCCAGAACAGGCAGCAGATCATCCAGAGCTGCTTAACCTACAGGTTGGGGGGTACTTCATGCCCTCACCACGACTACACAGAGCTTGAGCCAAGCAGCACACCAGGCCCATAAGGGGACAGGGCCAGAAGCCATCCCACCAAGGCCACGCTGCCGGCAGACGAGCCAGAGAGAGGGGAGCAGGGTGGTAACAGCTTCCCTGGAGGGGTCCTACTACGCTTCAAGCAAAGGATCCTCCTAAAACAGAAAGAGTGCAAGGAAGGCGAGTGGACAGCTACCCTCAGAACGGCCTCCTGGAATTCCTGGTTCCACCTGGTTATCACAGTGTCGCCCGGGCATCTCACCGTGACCTCCAAACAGTGAGTAAACACGTTAAAAGACTTCTTGGACTGTGTTTGAGTCATTCTGCGACTTGTGGTACTACAAACCCACACCGGGCCCTGGGGCTTGCCTCACTCTCAGGAGGCTACTATATCCGACTGCACCCACCATCAGCCCCAGGCGTCCCCTAACCTGCAGTGGCGGTCCCCACTGACCGCAATACTGAGAGTGGCGTCACGATCAAAACTGAAGATTCCCTACCTGTGACCAGCACCAGCTACGTGGAGTCCCTGAAGGTATGCACCGATACAACACCTGTGGGGCTTCACATCTTCTGGCGTCACGAACAGGATAAGGACTAGACCTGTTCAGACAGGTGACCGTGTGCCTCAGAGGTCCGACCGCAAAAATTGAACCGCCGCCATATTGCCATCTTCAAAAGCGCGCGCTGCAGCCCGCGCGAGGGAGAAGAGCACCGCCCACGAAGAGGTGTGGCCGCCCCAGAATCCCCACAATTCAGAGAGCGTTCTGACCCAGGAAGTGGAAAGGGAGCGCGCGGATTTTCTGAAGAAAAATGGACGCTGCAGGAGGTAATGCCCCTGGTCAGGGCGACGCAGCCCAAGCGATGCCAGCCCCTGTCGCGCTGGACGCCGCAGCGCCTGGTGCCGGTGCCGCGGTCGCAGCTGCGCCGGCCGAGGTCGCCCCCATAATGCCAGTGTCCTTGTTGTATGCCCCAGGGGCGCAATGGCTGCCTCAATACGCCGGTAAAATAGACACGCTGACCGGGTTTAAGAAAAAGATCAACACCCTGCTAGACATGCACGCGATGACTGGTAAACAGAGGGCCGCTGTGGTGCTGGGACAATTGACTGGAGCAGCAGAATTGGAAGCTGAGTCCTGGGCCAATGATGACCGGAGCTCTGTTGAGACCATCTTTGCCAAACTAGCAGCTGCTTTTGAACACCGCACGGAGGGAGAGCTGAGAACGGACTTCTATCACTGCCGTCAGAAGCCCCAAGATAGTATAAGAGACTATGCCCTCAGGCTGCAGGCTGCACTATGGGCTCTCAAGCTGGTGGACCCTGTCAGTGACCAGGAAGGAAACCGGATGATGAAGGAACAATTCCTGCGGGGCCTGCGCTCTCCTGAGGATGGGAAGCAGATGAAGCTGTGGTCCCTAGAACACCCCGACGTGGACTTTGCCATTCTGAAAGACCGGGCAGTGAAAGCACTCCAACCCCCTGTGGACACAGACCCTGCCAGTTCCACGGCTGCAGGAGCGGAATCCTCCACGCAGGCCCTGATGACTGCAAAAGGACTCAACGCGCCAGCAGAGACCATAAGTACGCTATCCTCCCAAGTGCAGCAGCTCACTAAGGACGTCGCACAAATCCTGAAAGCAATGCAGTTGCCCTCAGAGACCAAAGTCCCTCATCAGATCCTGCTAGCCGACAACCCAGAGGACGTCCCTTGGATGCGGAGGAGAAGGGGTCCCCCAACTCGAGGCAGGAGCAGTGATCGCTATGACTCAGCTGGACAACCCATCTGTCGTCGTTGCCAGAAGGCAGGTCACTATGCAAGGGCCTGTCCTTTAAACGAGTCAAACCTGGGGCCGAGGGCCAGTCCTCAGGATTAAGAAGATCAGGCCCAAGTCGCTGCTGTGATCAGTACGTGGGTGGACGTCCTGTCCTGTCCATCGTCTTGGACGGGATCCCTACCCCGGCATTATTGGACACCGGCTCTCAGGTCACCACGATCCCGCATGTCCTTTATCGGAGGTTTTGGTCGGACGGCGATCTCCGACCACCGGACCCCTCCCTCACCATCTATGCTGCCAACGGACAACCTATAGACCAGATCGGGGTCAAAGAGGTAACCATAAAGGTGGGAAGGCAGGAAATGAAGGGACAAGGACTGATTGTTGTGGACACTGATATTAGAGAAAGGAACCCGCAAATGATTTTAGGCACTAATGTCATAGAAAATTGCCTGGGGGAAGTGTTGTTGTTGCTTCACCAGATTGTTGAAGGTGCTGACGGCAGGTCGCAAAGAGCCTTGCAAAAGGAGATCCGAATCATTCTGAGGAAGCAACAGGTAAAACAGACTGGCGGTGAGATTGGTAGTGTACGGGTGATGGATGCTAACCCCATTGTGATACCCCCACGGAGTGAAATGATGATGTGGTGTAGAGCAGCGGTAGGTCTCAGAGGACAAGATTACCAGGCTGTACTAGAGCCCACTCATTCAGACCACTGGCCCACGATTCTGACAGCCAGGGGGGTAGTTGATGTACACAAGGGACGAGTGCCTGTACGAGTGTTGAACTGTGGGGAGGAGGAAGCCAGACTACCAAGGTACGCTACCATAGCCAAACTGTTTACATGCTCAGATGACGCCATAACCCCTGTAGGTCCCCTGACACAAGCTGACTCAAAAGAGGGCGAGACCTCCCAAAAGCAGTTAGAGGACTGGTGCCAGAAACTACACGTGGGGACTGACTCTACACCCGACTACCAGAAACATGGGGTTTACAGGGTCGTGCAGGAATACGAGCAGGTCTTTAGTAAGAACCCACTAGACTTTGGTAGGATCAAAGGGGTGCAACATCACATACCCACAGGCAGTCATCCTCCCATTAAGGAAAGACATAGGCCTATTCCACCAGCCCATTACCAGCGCACAAAGGACATGCTGAAGGACATGAAGGAGGCAGGAGTCATAAGGGACAGTTGCAGCCCCTGGGCAGCTCCCCTAGTCCTGGTAAGAAAGAAGGATGGCACGATGAGGATGTGTGTGGATTACAGACGGATAAATCAGATAACACACAAGGATGCCTACCCTTTGCCAAGGATAGAGGAATCCCTCGCTGCCTTGAAAGCCTCTAACTACTTTTCTACCCTAGATCTTACTAGTGGCTACTGGCAAGTATCTGTAGCAGAAGAAGATCGGGAGAAGACGGCCTTCACCACCCCAATGGGCCTCTGTGAGTTCAACAGCATGCCATTTGGACTCTGCAATGCCCCCGGGACCTTCCAGAGGCTTATGGAATGCTGCCTAGGGCACCTCAACTTTGAAACCGTCCTGCTCTACCTGGATGATGTCATCGTGTACTCCAAGGCCTACGAGGACCACCTGAAACACCTGGCTGAAGTCTTTGAAGCACTATCCCGATATGGAATGAAGCTGAAACCATCCAAGTGCCATTTACTGAAGCCAAAGGTCCAGTACCTAGGTCACGTGGTCAGTGCAGAAGGAGTAGCACCGGACCCAGAGAAGGTCACAGTCATCCAGGAATGGCCCACACCTACTACCGTCCGGGAGGTACGTCAGTTCCTTGGCTTGGTAGGCTACTACAGAAGGTTCATCAAGGGCTACACGAAAATGGCAGCGCCTTTGCAAGAGCTCCTGGTAGGCCACCCAAAGAAGAGAGGAAAGATCTCCGGCCCGCCATTTCACTGGGGAGAAGCAGAAGAACACTCCTTCAGACAAATGAAAGGGGCCTTGACGGGTGAAGAGATCCTAGCCTACCCTGACTACGGTCTGCCATTCGTACTGTACACAGATGCCAGTAATGTGGGACTGGGAGCAGTGCTTTCACAGGTGCAGGGAGGCAAAGAGCGTGTGATTGCTTACGCCAGCAGGAAGCTCAGGCCTACCGAAAGAAACCCAGAGAATTATAGCTCATTCAAGCTGGAGTTCCTGGCCATGGTATGGGCTATCACAGAGCGGTTCAAGCACTACTTGGCAGCCACCAAATTCACTGTCTTCACGGACAACAACCCCCTGACCCACTTGGATACTGCTAAATTGGGTGCCATGGAGCAGCGTTGGGTAGCCCGACTGGCGAATTATGACTTTACTGTCAAGTATCGAGCTGGCCGCAAGAACGGCAACGCAGATGCTCTGTCCAGGATGCCTCACCTAGCAGACGAGGGTGAAGATGAAGATGATCTGGAAGAGATTGAGCTGCCAGCGTTCCATCGCCATGGAGCAAAACAGTGTCGGCAGTCGCGTGCCAACCGCCAAGAGGTGACCCTGAACCCACTACCTCATTACAACTGGAAGGAGACCCAGGAAAATGATCCAGCAGTAGGCTTGGTAAAGAAACTGATCAGCCAGCCTGGCGCCAGCCTTGACAAAGGAGCCCCACCTGAGGCACAGTACCTATGGAAGGAGAGGGGTCGATTATTCATCTATCAAGACAAACTTTACAGGAGCATCATTGACCCGAGGACGCATGAGAAGGTGTGGCAAGTGATTGTACCACAGAAGGATACGAGGATGGT
The DNA here is from genome assembly GCF_048569485.1 of Anomaloglossus baeobatrachus. NCBI lineage: Eukaryota > Metazoa > Chordata > Amphibia > Anura > Aromobatidae > Anomaloglossus > Anomaloglossus baeobatrachus. Next base: position 2,901,334 of record NC_134359.1, on the reverse strand, counting down.
GCTAGAAGCCTATCACAATGGTGCAGGCCACTTTGGTTGGAAGAAACTGGAGGCCCTACTTAAAGTAAGATTCTACTGGGTGGGCATGAGATCTGCCCTAGAGAAGTGGTGTCGAAACTGCGGGCCTTGCAATCTTAGAAGAAAAGACCAGCACCGCCAGAGAGCACCACTCCAGCCCATCCAAACTAAACGGCCCCTGGAGATCGTGGCCCTGGACCATGTAAAGTTGGCACCCAGCAGACAAGGCTACAACTACGCTCTCACTATGGTTGACCACTACTCCAGATTCCTGGTGGTAGTACCAGTCAAGGACTTGACAGGTCAAACTGCAGCCAAAGCTTTCCAGACACACTTCTGTCGACCACATGGCTATCCAGATCAAGTGCTCACTGACCAAGGACCAGCCTTTGAAGCTGAAGTGTTTAAGGAGTTTTGTAACCTATACGGCTGCCAGAAGATCCGTACTACGCCTTACCATCCTCAGACCAATGGCATGTGTGAGAAAATGAACCACATCATTCTCGACCTTCTGAAGACTCTCCCACTAGAAGAACGAAGTCAGTGGCCGGAAAAACTGCCCGATCTAGTGGACATGTATAACAACATCCCTGTGAGTTCCACGAACTGCACACCGGCATACCTGATGAGGGCCAGACCAGGGAGATTGCCAGTAGATCTGGAAATGGGAGTTGAGACCCCTGAAGACCATCTACAAGGTGCTGATTGGGATTCCAACCGCCAAGCCCAATACAAGAAAGTACAAGAGTGTGTGGAGCGAAGCCTGACTCAGCAGCGTGAAAAACAAGAAAAGGCCTACAATCGGAAAGCACCTGCTGTTCCTTTGATGCCAGGAGATATAGTTCTCAAAAGAAAGAGAAGACGTCATAAACTTGACAATCACTGGGAAGAAGAACCCTATACTGTGTTACCATCGACGCTTAGCAATGAAAAGACATGCCTTATCAGCAAAGATGGAGGAAAAACAACAGCTGTCGTTTCTAGAGATCGCCTAAAGAAATGTCCTGAACAACTAAGAACGCCTGAAGAAATTCCCAACCCTTTGCCAGTTCAAGAACCAAAAGAAAAGATGATCCATACTGTACTTGGAGATTTTCCAGCAAGTTGGCCTCAATACAATGGAGCAGTAGTTATTCCGGTTATTACATTCCCTCAATCTGGAGAAGTAAGAGACCCAGAAGAACCTGTTCAGAGCCTGGAAGAGCCAAATGTAGCTATAGCAGAAGACCATGCACTGGCATCAATACATAGTACACCTATTATTCACATTGAGACACATACATCGGGTGGGAGGACACAACCTCAGACAGATGACAGTATAGTACTGCGTAGATCAACCCGCAGCAACTTTGGTCAGCTCCCATTACGCTATAGAGAAAGTACAGTTTAGTTCAAAGTGACGGTATGAAATGTAATGTTTAACCTGTTTATAGTTAGGTAACGTTTAAGTGAAATGTGCCCACAAGGACTATTGTGAGACCTCCTTAAAATGTTAGACCACTGGTTATGAACTGGCTTTAACCACAAACTTTGCATTGTAAAAAAGTTACCTCCTTGGTATCAACCCCAGAGTCTGCCTGTTGAGGGGCATGGCTCTGCACCAACAAGGGGGCACGCCTGTTTATGGGGCCTGCCCTCCAACACTCGGAAGAGGGTACGCCTGTTTATGGGGCCTACCTTACACCACTCTCCTCAGGAGAGGAAGATTGGAGGAAAGGTCTGGGGAATGTGATGGCCCAGCCCTGGTCACCAAAAGGACCGGCGACCTACCTCCTGGAGGTTTTTGGGTGGGGTTCGGACATGTGGGTGGTTGGTGGTGGAATGGTACCTGGTATGTTTAAATGTAAATAATTGCCCCTGTGTGGGAAAAGTTTGTAATTACCTTTTTTCTTTCTCTTGCCTTTGCAGCCCGAGGACGTGCTGATGATAACTAAGGGGGAATGTGGCGCCCCTGACCTGGTCAGGCACCACAGAGTATTGCACCCATGCGGGAGCAATGCTTCCAGGTAATCTCCAAAGGCCAGGATGAGGTGCACACACAAACATATAGTGACCAGGTCTCCCACATTACCAGAGGGGACCCTTGGGTAGCCACAAGGGGTTAACTTTCAACTCCCAGCTGGGGGTGTGTTCAGAGGCCAGTTGCTAGGAAGCAGGGCAGAGAGAGAGAGGAAGAGGAGAGTCGAGAGGAAGAAGTTGAAGTGTATGGAGGGGGAGCAGAGAAGCTCCCGTGCAGACAGGTCCTGAGGAGTGCTGTAGCTGAAAGCGGAGGAGAACGGAGTACTGTGGGTCGGCCTGAAGAGCATCCAGAGAAAGAGGGGTGGCTGAGTACGGAGATCCCAGTATCCGAGCACACAAGGGGAACTAGGTCCCCAGAACAGGCAGCAGATCATCCAGAGCTGCTTAACCTACAGGTTGGGGGGGTACTTCATGCCCTCACCACGACTACACAGAGCTTGAGCCAAGCAGCACACCAGGCCCATAAGGGGACAGGGCCAGAAGCCATCCCACCAAGGCCACGCTGCCGGCAGACGAGCCAGAGAGAGGGGAGCAGGGTGGTAACAGCTTCCCTGGAGGGGTCCTACTACGCTTCAAGCAAAGGATCCTCCTAAAACAGAAAGAGTGCAAGGAAGGCGAGTGGACAGCTACCCTCAGAACGGCCTCCTGGAATTCCTGGTTCCACCTGGTTATCACAGTGTCGCCCGGGCATCTCACCGTGACCTCCAAACAGTGAGTAAACACGTTAAAAGACTTCTTGGACTGTGTTTGAGTCATTCTGCGACTTGTGGTACTACAAACCCACACCGGGCCCTGGGGCTTGCCTCACTCTCAGGAGGCTACTATATCCGACTGCACCCACCATCAGCCCCAGGCGTCCCCTAACCTGCAGTGGCGGTCCCCACTGACCGCAATACTGAGAGTGGCGTCACGATCAAAACTGAAGATTCCCTACCTGTGACCAGCACCAGCTACGTGGAGTCCCTGAAGGTATGCACCGATACAACACCTGTGGGGCTTCACATTGGCTCTGCTGTTCTGTGTTAGCTCTGCTGCGCTGTGTTAGCTGCACTGTGTTAGCTCTGCTGCGCTGTGTTAGCTGAGCTGTGTTAGCTGTGCTGTGCTGTGTTAGCTGTGCTGTTCTGTGTTTGCTGTGCTGTTCTGTGTTAGCTCTGCTGAGCTGTGTTAGCTGTGTTGTGTTAGCTGTTCTGTGTTTGCTGTGCTGTTCTGTGTTCGCTCTGCTGTGCTGTGTTAGCTGTGCTGTGTTAGCTGTGCTGTTCTGTGTTTGCTGTGCTGTTCTGTGTTAGCTCTGCTGTTCTGTATTAGCTGTGCTGTGTTAGCTGTGCTGTGTTTGCTGTGCTGTTCTGTGTTAGCTCTGCTGTTCTGTGTTAGCTGTGCTGTGTTAGCTGTGCTGCTCTGTGTTCGCTCTGCTGTGCTGTGTTAGCTGTGCTGTGTTAGCTGTGCTGTGTTAGCTGTGCTGCGCTGTGTTAGCTGCGCTGTGTTAGCTCTGCTGCGCTGTGTTAGCTGTGCTGTGCTGTGTTAGCTGTGCTGTGCTGTGTTAGCTGTGCTGTTCTGTGTTAGCTGTGCTGTTCTGTGTTAGCTGTGCTGTTCTGTGTTGGCTCTGCTGTTCTGTGTTAGCTCTGCTGCGCTGTGTTAGCTGCACTGTGTTAGCTCTGCTGCGCTGTGTTAGCTGAGCTGTGTTAGCTGTGCTGTGCTGTGTTAGCTGTGCTGTTCTGTGTTTGCTGTGCTGTTCTGTGTTAGCTCTGCTGAGCTGTGTTAGCTGTGTTGTGTTAGCTGTTCTGTGTTTGCTGTGCTGTTCTGTGTTCGCTCTGCTGTGCTGTGTTAGCTGTGCTGTGTTAGCTGTGCTGTTCTGTGTTTGCTGTGCTGTTCTGTGTTAGCTCTGCTGTTCTGTATTAGCTGTGCTGTGTTAGCTGTGCTGTGTTTGCTGTGCTGTTCTGTGTTAGCTCTGCTGTTCTGTGTTAGCTGTGCTGTGTTAGCTGTGCTGCTCTGTGTTCGCTCTGCTGTGCTGTGTTAGCTGTGCTGTGTTAGCTGTGCTGTGTTAGCTGCGCTGTGTTAGCTCTGCTGCGCTGTGTTAGCTGTGCTGTGCTGTGTTAGCTGTGCTGTGCTGTGTTAGCTGTGCTGTTCTGTGTTAGCTGTGCTGTTCTGTGTTAGCTGTGCTGTTCTGTGTTGGCTCTGCTGTTCTGTGTTAGCTCTGCTGCGCTGTGTTAGCTGCACTGTGTTAGCTCTGCTGCGCTGTGTTAGCTGAGCTGTGTTAGCTGTGCTGTGCTGTGTTAGCTGTGCTGTTCTGTGTTAGCTGTGCTGTTCTGTGTTAGCTCTGCTGAGCTGTGTTAGCTGTGTTGTGTTAACTGTTCTGTGTTTGCTGTGCTGTTCTGTGTTCGCTCTGCTGTGCTGTGTTAGCTGTGCTGTGTTAGCTGTGCTGTTCTGTGTTTGCTGTGCTGTTCTGTGTTAGCTCTGCTGTTCTGTATTAGCTGTGCTGTGTTAGCTGTGCTGTGTTTGCTGTGCTGTTCTGTGTTAGCTCTGCTGTTCTGTGTTAGCTGTGCTGTGTTAGCTGTGCTGCTCTGTGTTCGCTCTGCTGTGCTGTGTTGTGTTAGCTGTGCTGTGTTAGCTGTGCTGTGTTAGCTGTGCTGCGCTGTGTTAGCTGCGCTGTGTTAGCTCTGCTGCGCTGTGTTAGCTGTGCTGTGCTGTGTTAGCTGTGCTGTTCTGTGTTTGCTGTGCTGTTCTGTGTTAGCTGTGCTGTTCTGTGTTTGCTGTGCTGCTCTGTGTTAGCTGTGCTGCTCTGTGTTAGCTCTGCTGCGCTGTGTTAGCTGTGCTGTGCTGTGTTAGCTGTGCTGTTCTGTGTTTGCTGTGCTGCGCTGTGTTAGCTGTGCTGTGCTGTGTTAGCTGTGCTGTTCTGTGTTTGCTGTGCTGTTCTGTGTTTGCTGTGCTGTTCTGTGTTTGCTGTGCTGCGCTGTGTTAGCTGTGCTGCGCTGTGTTAGCTGTGCTGCGCTGTGTTAGCTGTGCTGTGCTGTGTTAGCTGTTCTGTGTTTGCTGTGCTGTGCTGTGTTTGCTGTGCTGTGCTGTGTTAGCTGTGCTGTGCTGTGTTAGCTGTGCTGTGTTAGCTGCACTGTGTTAGCTCTGCTGCGCTGTGTTAGCTGTGCTGTGCTGTGTTAGCTGTGCTGTGTTTGCTGTGCTGTTCTGTGTTTGCTGTGCTGCGCTGTGTTAGCTGTGCTGTGCTGTGTTAGCTGTGCTGTGTTAGCTGTGCTGTTCTGTGTTTGCTGTGCTGTTCTGTGTTAGCTCTGCTGCTCTGTGTTAGCTCTGCTGCGCTGTGTTAGCTGTGCTGTGTTAGCTGTGCTGTTCTGTGTTAGCTGCGCTGTGTTAGCTCTGCTGCGCTGTGTTAGCTGTGCTGTGTTAGCTGTGCTGTGTTAGCTCTGCTGCGCTGTGTTAGCTGTGCTGTGTTAGCTCTGTTGCGCTGTGTTAGCTGTGCTGTGTTAGCTCTGCTGAGCTGTGTTAGCTGTGCTGTGTTAGCTCTGCTGAGCTGTGTTAGCTGCGCTGTGTTAGCTGTGCTGTGCTGTGTTAGCTGTGCTGTGCTGTGTTAGCTGCGCTGTGTTAGCTGTGCTGCGCTGTGTTAGCTGTGCTGTGTTAGCTCTGCTGCGCTGTGTTAGCTGCGCTGTGCTGTGTTAGCTGCGCTGTGTTAGCTGTGCTGCGCTGTGTTAGCTGTGCTGTGTTAGCTCTGCTGCGCTGTGTTAGCTGCGCTGTGTTAGCTGTGCTGTGCTGTGTTAGCTGTGCTGTGCTGTGTTAGCTGCGCTGTGTTAGCTGTGCTGCGCTGTGTTAGCTGTGCTGTGTTAGCTCTGCTGCGCTGTGTTAGCTGCGCTGTGCTGTGTTAGCTGCGCTGTGTTAGCTGTGCTGCGCTGTGTTAGCTGTGCTGTGTTAGCTCTGCTGCGCTGTGTTAGCTGTGCTGTGCTGTGTTAGCTGCGCTGTGTTAGCTCTGCTGCGCTGTGTTAGCTGTGCTGTGCTGTGTTAGCTGCGCTGTGTTAGCTGTGCTGCGCTGTGTTAGCTGCGCTGTGTTAGCTCGGCTGTGCTGTGTTAGCTGTGCTGTGCTGTGTTAGCTGCGCTGTGTTAGCTCTGCTGCGCTGTGTTAGCTGTGCTGCGCTGTGTTAGCTGTGCTGTGTTAGCTCTGCTGCGCTGTGTTAGCTGTGCTGTGCTGTGTTAGCTGCGCTGTGTTAGCTCGGCTGTGCTGTGTTAGCTGTGCTGTGTTAGCTATGCTCTATTAGCTAGCACTGAAGACAGAGAAATCAGTCATGTGAAGCAGGGGAACACGCAGTATAACTACTAGACGGCATTTCAAAAAGACAGTTTTTATGTCAAAAATGTTTAGGAAAATTTACAAAGGCTACATATAATGTAATCAAGATAATGATAAAAAAAACCGTGGACGGGCACAGAAATGGGAAACATGCACTAATGATCGACTGTCAGGGGTTAGAGAAATACCAGTAAATGGGAGACAGACAGGAGACTCTGGCCAAGTCAATTTAAGGGCGCACACATCCCAAATGGTAAAGTATGCCAATATGCGGTTAAACTGTGTGGTGAGCCGCATCGTGAGAAGGTCAGTCTCGCATGCAGTCTCTATACTGTTCCTGGAATGGACAAGGGAGCATCTCGCCCAGGCGTATCACATATCACCATATACCCAGGGAGCAAGGAAAGTGTAACCCGCGTCACCAAGCAGTGGAGCAATGCACGTTTCACCGCTGGGGCTAGCAGCTTTTTCAAGGGGGACAAAAGTGTGTCGCTGAGCCCGAGAGAGGGCTTTAAATAGTGTGTAGAATAAGGTGCAGGTGTTGGCATTATAGCGCGGTTTCTGCGTTACATTTGCGCAAACAGCCAAGGGCAACAGGAAGACGGCTGGGTGCTGCCGCAAACGGCGTAATTGTGAGAGTACGGACGTGTAGCGCCCCTGACTACATCAGGATGCTACAGGGAACTGCATCCTGTTACCCAGGGTGCAGGGCCTACCCCCCCATGGTTCCAGGTTCCCAACAACGGTGTCACTAACATCACTACAAATCCTAACTACACCTCACACCATGACCTGACACCAGTGGGTTGGTCAAGTTGGAGCACGGCCGCTGACTGGTGGGAGGGAGGAAGTGGAGAGCAGAAGCAGTTGAGTAGTAGCCCTCAAAGAGTGAGGAGCTGGGGAGTGGGAGCTCCCAGGGAGGCGACAGGTTGGGTCGCAGACGGTGGTCCGGGACCACAGGAGTCGGGGACCGGTATCAGGAACACTCTGGAGTGTAACAGACGCAGTCTAGGAGGACTGTCGGCACCAGAAAGCCCAGCTACCTTACCGGTACCGAGCACGGCGGGGTACAGGACCCTAGATCAGGGAAGAGCTTCAAGCGCTTTGGTAATTAACCTGTGGAGGATAGTCTCTTTATGAACTTTCCCCAAGAGCTCAGATTGAAGGCATCAGCACAACGCGGGGGATAGGATTCTCCAAAAGACACAACCAACTAAAATCCCAAGTGCCAGCCATCAAGAGCACAGCTGCCATACACACAGCCGTGTATCGGGTAGCAGGGCCCCAAAAGCTTCAAGCTGAGGGGCCACAACGGCAAATCAATTTGTGCACGGAGGCAGGGCTCTGGGCTTACCAAGTGACACTGGTGGGAGCGGGACCTGGACGACCTCCCCCCGTAGAGACTGCGGTGCCTAGAGACTTTGGTTTACCATCTGTGTCAGTGTCTGCTTATTCCACCAAATCCAGCACCACGACTACCGCAGTGAGTAATCTGACCCCTGCACCCTGCTTCCCAAGGCCAAGCCACCCGATCACCAAATCCCCACTATCCAGGGCCTTCCCTACCTGCGGAGGGACTGACACCTGGCTGCCCCACACCATCTGCTCCGGTACTCCCTTCGGCAGCGGCGGTATTCCCCTTTACCGCAAGCTGCAGGTGTCGTCACAAACATTTATCCCCTGTAAATAGCCACTTACATTTGAGTGGTCGCAAGCCCCTGGGTCCGGAGACCCTCGTGCCCCAGCAACCCCGGATCCGAGCAGTTTGACTGCTGCAGGGGCGGCACAGACGCGTAAGCATGACTCCTGGCCACGCGGCAAGTGACCACCAGAAGCTCCCATGCCGGTTTGTCAAATTAATAAAGTACCTGAGGGAGACAATATGGGGCAAATACAAAGGGGATAGTGCGGCAAGTAGACCATCAGTGAGGCAAGTAGACCATAAGTGACACAAGTAGATCATGAGTGAGGCAAGTAGACGATGAGTGAGGCAAGTAGACGATGAGTGAGGAAACTAGACGATGAGTAAGGCAACTGGACGATCAGTGAGGCAAGTAGACCATAAGTGAGGCAAGTAAAACATCAGTGAGGCAAGGTGATCGTCAGTGAGGCAAGTAGATCGTCAGTGAGGCAAGTAGATCGTCAGTGAGGCAAGTAGATCGTCAGTGAGGCAAGTAGATCGTCAGTGAGGCAAGTAGATCGTCAGTGAGGCAAGTAGATCGTCAGTGAGGCAAGTAGATCGTCAGTGAGGCAAGTAGATCGTCAGTGAGGCAAGTAGATCGTCAGTGAGGCAAGTAGATCGTCAGTGAGGCACAGGTACAATAATTACCACCAATAATGAGGAAACCAATAACATGAGAGCTTGTAAAATCATGTATACAGTAAGTATAAACAGTAGCAGTCATATAAGGAAGGGTCACATGAGAACTGCAGGATCACATATATAATTAATGAGATCCATAATCATGATGATGAAATACGTGTGACATGGTGAGGAGCATCAGCTTGATCTCTTCTTAATTGCATGTGGTGGAGTCCGTTCCCGCTCACAGCGTGGTCAGAGGCCGCACAATCTGGAGATTCTAAGAACGATGTCAATATCGGTGAAAACATAGGATATAAGGATGAGGCTGCTCAAATCTGCACTGATGAAGCCACAAAAACAGGATTACTGTAATTGATACAAACACAAAAATAGAAAAAAAAAGTATAAACTGAAATTGGTAACAGCTAGAACTATTTCCATTTATGTGCATGGATACACGGGCCACATACATACGTGGGCAGCACGGTGGCTCAGTGGTTAGCACTGCAGTCTTGCAGCGCTGGGGTCCTGGGTTCAAATCCCACCAAGGACACCATCTGCAAAGAGTTTGTATGTTCTCCCCGTGTTTGCGTGGGTTTCCTCCGGGTACTCCGGTTTCCTCCCACACTCCAAAGACATACAGATAGGGACTCTAGATTGTGAGCCCCAATGGGGACAGTATTGCCAATGTATGTAAAAGCGCTGTGGAATTAATAGCGCTATATAAATGAATAAAATTATTATTATTATTATTATTACATACGTCCACCATAGATAATGTCTTATAGGAAGGGTACATAACAAACCGCCTCGTTCAGGCCCTCGGGATCCAGGGTATCAAAAGTGATACACAAGGATTTTTCTCTAATTGCTTTACACCACCTTGAATAACATCTATGACTCTGATTTGCAAAGACTTAGGGGCACTTTGCACACTGCGACATCGCAGGTGCGATGTCGGTGGGGTCAAATTGAAAATGACGCACTTCCGGCATCGCATGCGACATCGCAGTGTGTAAAGGCTGGATGATACGATTAACGAGCGCAAAAGCGTCGTAATCGTATCATCGGTACAGCGTCGGCGTAATTCATAATTACGCTGACGCAATGGTCCGATGTTGTTCCTCGCTCCTGCGGCCGCACACATCGCTGTGTGTGAAGTCGCAGGAGCGAGGAACGTCTCCTACCGGCCTCACTGCGGCTTCCGTAGGATATGCGGAAGGAAGGAGGTGGGCAGGATGTTTACATCCTGCTCATCTCCGCCCCTCCGCTCTGATTGGCCGCCTGCCGTGTGACGTTGCAGTGACGCCGCACGACCCGCCCCCTTAACAAGGAGGCGGGTCGCCGGCCACAGGGACGTCGCACGGCAGGTGAGTGTGTGTGTGAAGCTGGCGTAGCGATAACTTTCGCTACGCCAGCTATCACCACATATCGCTGCTGCGACGGGGGCGGGCACTATCGCACTCGGCATCGCAGCATCGGCCTGCGATGTCGTAGTGTGCAAAGCCCGCCTTAGGATTACAGTGGTGGTTTATCCTGAGTGGTGCGGGAGGGTTTTCAGAAGAGTTATGTCCTCCACTGATCTAGCTGCACCAATATCTCGGACGTGCTCCCTGACTAACACGGCATTCACGTGAAGTGAGAACCACGTAAATCAGGGGGCACAAACAGGTGGTGAAGTGTGTGGTGCTGCAAAATATATAATGTCTGATGGAATAGATATTCTTCCCATCGGTTGAGTGGAATGTGGCACAATGTGACACGTTGGCAAAAGCCATAAAATATCTGCAGGGAAAACATCCCAAATTGGGGCCTCTTGTATCAAACAGATTGGACCGGGGAAGTATATAGTGACTCTAACGAGGAAATCACTGAGATTCCTAGCCCTCCTAGCCATCATCAGGGGTTTCTTGGGCAGGGACTGAGCCAAAGTGGCATCTGTGAAAATAACCGGTCAGTGGCTTCTCAGGATGTCCCTCATGGTGTCCCATTCGTGGTTGTAGGTGCCAATAAATCTGAGCTGTGAATCATGACCAGCTTTGGGAGGCGTATAGCTAAGTCATTGCTCTCTTGCGGTATGCTTAGCCCGGACTTTGCCTATCTTAATACTTCGGTTGCTGTACCCACGCGCTCTAAACCTGCATCAAAGATCGGACGTCTGGGATTCAAAAATCAACTGATGAACAAATACACGTCATCCACAGGAAGTGTCCAGTCGGGATGGCACGAATAGTCGATGGATTATGTGCGGATGATGCATGTAAAAGGGGAATTGACCAATGTGTCCTTTTGGAATGCATCGGTCTGAATAAACTTGGTCTCCTCAACTGTGATTTTTATGTCCCAAAAAAATGATTTTCATTGTACAACTTATGTGGCAATTTGATATTGACTGCATTATTGTTCAAGTATTCCATGAGCTGATCAAGCTGCTTCCCTATGCCCTGCCAAAAAATAAGGATGGGCGCTCCTGTCACGGAACACCAACCTATCCCAGTACCCCAGGAAGAGGTTGGCATAAGAAGGTGCGCAGGCTGCGCCCATCACCGTGCCGCACCGCTGAGGGTAATAGAAATCTTTAAGTACAAAAATATTGTGTGTCAAAACAAAGTGGAGCAGCTCAAGATCAAAATTGCTCATGGCACCATCCCAACTGGTTGACCTGATGAAGAAGCGGATTGCCTCCAGACCGTCCTCATGTCCGATGCAGGTGTAGAGCGCATCAACGTCCGTGCTGGCCATGTCAGGCTTCATAAAGACGCTGTCAATCCTATTGAGCATGTCTATTGTGTCCATGACATATGAATGCAGACCCTCCACTATAGGTTTCAAGTAGTGGTCTATAAATTTACAGATGGGGTTGCATAAGCCCTCAATGTCGGACACGATCGGACGCCCCGGAGGATTGACGGCATCTTTATGGACTTTAGGCAACAAATAGAAGGTGGGTACCCATGGAAATTTAACAAGCAGACTATCTAGCATTTTTTTTTTATCTAATAAGCCCTTTTTATGGGCCCTCAAAAGGATATGTTTGAGGTCCAAGGAGAAAGAGGTCAGGGGACTGCCAGGGAGCTGAGAGTAGGTGTTTCTACTGTCTGAAGACATCCTTCGCATATTTATCTGTAGGCCAGAGCACGACGTTCCCCCCTTGTCTGCTGCCTTGATCACAATGTCATCATAACACTGCAGTTGAGTAAGTGCCAATCTCTGCGAGTGGGTAAAATTATCAAATCTGCGCCTATTGGACTCGCTTCTAAGTCTTCAACTACAAATCTTGTAGATATATGAACTTCTGGGCAGAGGGACGGGGGAACCTTGTTGATCTTAGCCAAAGGGAGGACGGAAACCCACCTATTGCAGGATCTTGTTCATCCAAAGGCCTGCCTCTCGGTCCAGCTCCTCAAAGAGGTTAATGTCCTTTATTGCTGAGCAAAGATAAAAAGAATTGGTTGGAGAAAAACTTAAACCTTTGGAGAGGACATCCAGCTGTGCATCGGATAGGACACGGGCCAAGAGATTCATTACCTACAATTTGTTTTTGTTGTTCATGTTCCGTTTATTGACCCCACCATGTCGGGAGGAAGCCCCTTGTCAGGTTTAACCATTTGTGATTTTTGTGGCAACAGTATCCTCAACGTTCTGTGTCACTACGGAGGCGCTGGACATACCCTCTTCCCCAGAAGTCAAGGACTGTAAGGAGGTGGGTCTAGAGCAGGGGTCTCACACTCGGCTGGGTGTATGGGCCGCACAGAGGAAAAAAAAATTATTTGAGGGGCCGCATTCTCTGCAGGACAAAGTAACATTTTTTATTGGTACCATTTTTCTTTAAAATTTTTTTTACACACCTTTGGATCACTGGTTTTGAACATTTTCGCTTGTTTATTATAACAAACGTGCACGTTCTTTGTTTAAATATAAAAAACACCAAAAACAAACATTTTTTGATGGTAAAAAAAAAAGTCATGCCTTATTTTGAATTTTTTTAACATTTTATCCCTTTTTGTATCTAATTGTGTTAAAATTAGCACCACATAGTAATTTTGGCCAACATCTTTTAGTAATGTTCCCCTTCTTGTTGTAATGTGCCCATCCTTGTCCCCTTGTAGTATTGTGCCCATCCTAGTCCCAATGCGACAGTGATGTGCCCCTCCTTGTCCCCATCCTATAGTAATGTCCCCATCCTATAGTAATGTGCCCCTCCTTGTCCCCATCCTATAGTAATGTGCCCATCCTATAGTAATGTCTCTAGCCTTGTCCCCATCCTATAGTAATGTGCCCACCTTATCCCCATCCTATAGTAATGTCCCCAGCCTTATCCCCATTCTATAGTAATGTGCCCATCCTATAGTAATGTCTCTAGCCTTGTCCCCATCCTATAGTAATGTGCCCACCTTGTCCCCATCCTATAGTAATGTCCCCAGCCTTGTCCCCATCCTATAGTAATGCCCCCAGCCTTGTCCCCATCCTATAGTAATGTGCCCACCTTGTCCATCCCATAGTAATGTGCCCACCTTGTCCATCCTATAGTAATGTCCCCGGCCTTGTCCCCATCCTATAGTAATGTGCCCACCTTGTCCCCATCCTATAGTATTGTCCCCAGCCTTGTCCCCATTCTATAGTAATGTCCCCATCCTATAGTAATGTCCCCAGCCTTATCCCCATTCTATAGTAATGTGCCATCCTATAGTAATGTCCCCAGCCTTATCCCCATTCTATAGTAATGTGCCCATCCTATAGTAATGTCCGCATCCTATAGTAATGTCCCCATCATATAGTAATGTCTCTAGCCTTGTCCCCATTCTATAGTAATGTGTCCATCCTATAGTAATGTGCCCACCTTGTCCCCATCCTATAGTAATGTCCCCAGCCTTGTCCCCATCCTATAGTAATGCCCCCAGCCTTGTCCCCATCCTATAGTAATGTGCCCACCTTGTCCATCCCATAGTAATGTGCCCACCTTGTCCATCCTATAGTAATGTCCCCGGCCTTGTCCCCATCCTATAGTAATGTGCCCACCTTGTCCCCATCCTATAGTATTGTCCCCAGCCTTGTCCCCATTCTATAGTAATGTCCCCATCCTATAGTAATGTCCCCAGCCTTATCCCCATTCTATAGTAATGTGCCATCCTATAGTAATGTCCCCAGCCTTATCCCCATTCTATAGTAATGTGCCCATCCTATAGTAATGTCCCCATCCTATAGTAATGTCCCCATCCTATAGTAATGTCCCCAGCCTTATCCCCATTCTATAGTAATGTGCCCATCCTATAGTAATGTCCGCATCCTATAGTAATGTCCCCATCCTATAGTAATGTCCCCAGCCTTATCCCCATTCTATAGTAATGTGTCCATCCTATAGTAATGTCTCTAGCCTTGTCCCCATCCTATAGTAATGTGCCCCTCCTTGTCCCCATCCTATAGTAATGTGTCCATCCTATAGTAATGTCTCTAGCCTTGTCCCCATCCTATAGTAATGTGCCCCTCCTTGTCCCCATCCTATAGTAATGTGTCCATCCTATAGTAATGTCTCTAGCCTTGTCCCCATCCTATAGTAATGTGCCCACCTTGTCCCCATCCTACAGTAATGTCCCCATCCTATAGTAATGTCCCTAGCCTTGTCCCCATTCTATAGTAATGTGCCATCCTATAGTAATGTCCCCATCCTATAGTAATGTCCCCAGCCTTATCCCCATTCTATAGTAATGTGTCCATCCTATAGTAATGTCTCTAGCCTTGTCCCCATCCTATAGTAATGTGCCCCTCCTTGTCCCCATCCTATAGTAATGTGTCCATCCTATAGTAATGTCTCTAGCCTTGTCCCCATCCTATAGTAATGTGCCCACCTTGTCCCCATCCTACAGTAATGTCCCCATCCTATAGTAATGTCCCCATCCTACAGTAATGTCCCCATCCTATAGTAATGTCCCTAGCCTTGTCCCCATCCTATAGTAATGTGCCCACCTTGTCCCCATCCTACAGTAATGTCCCCATCCTATAGTAATGTCCCTAGCCTTGTCCCCATTCTATAGTAATGTGCCATCCTATAGTAATGTCCCCATCCTATAGTAATGTCCCCAGCCTTATCCCCATTCTATAGTAATGTGTCCATCCTATAGTAATGTCTCTAGCCTTGTCCCCATCCTATAGTAATGTGCCCCTCCTTGTCCCCATCCTATAGTAATGTGTCCATCCTATAGTAATGTCTCTAGCCTTGTCCCCATCCTATAGTAATGTGCCCACCTTGTCCCCATCCTACAGTAATGTCCCCATCCTATAGTAATGTGCCATCCTATAGTAATGTCCCCATCCTATAGTAATGTCCCCAGCCTTGTCCCCATCCTACAGTAATGTCCCCATCCTATAGTAATGTCTCTAGCCTTGTCCCCATCCTATAGTAATGTGCCCACCTTGTCCCCATCCTACAGTAATGTCCCCATCCTATAGTAATGTCCCCATCCTACAGTAATGTCCCCATCCTATAGTAATGTCCCCAGCCTTATCCCCATTCTATAGTAATGTGTCCATCCTATAGTAATGTCTCTAGCCTTGTCCCCATCCTATAGTAATGTGCCCCTCCTTGTCCCCATCCTATAGTAATGTGTCCATCCTATAGTAATGTCTCTAGCCTTGTCCCCATCCTATAGTAATGTGCCCACCTTGTCCCCATCCTACAGTAATGTCCCCATCCTATAGTAATGTCCCCATCCTATAGTAATGTCCCCAGCCTTATCCCCATTCTATAGTAATGTGTCCATCCTATAGTAATGTCTCTAGCCTTGTCCCCATCCTATAGTAATGTGCCATCCTATAGTAATGTCCCTAGCCTTGTCCCCATTCTATAGTAATGTGCCCATCCTATATTAATGTGCCCATCCTTGTCCCCATCCTATAGTAATGTCCCCAGCCTTGTCCCCATCCTATAGTAATGTCCCCAGCCTTGTCCCCATCCTATAGTAATGTGCCATCCTATAGTAATGTGCCCATCCTTGTCCCCATTCTATAGTAATGTGCCATCCTATAGTAATGTCCCCAGCCTTGAACCCATCCTATAGTAATGTCCCCAGCCTTGTCCCCATCCTATAGTAATGCCCCCAGCCTTGTCCCCATCCTATAGTAATGTGCCCATCCTTGTCCCCATTCTATAGTAATGTGCCATCCTATAGTAATGCCCCCAGCCTTGTCCCCATTCTATAGTAATACCCCCAGCCTTGTCCACATCCTATAGTAATGTGCCCATCCTTGTCCCCATTCTAGAGTAATGTGCCATCCTATAGTAATGCCCCCAGCCTTGTCCCCATCCTATAGTAATGTGCCCATCCTTGTCCCCATTCTATAGTAATGTGCCATCCTATAGTAATGCCCCCAGCCTTGTCCCCATTCTATAGTAATGTCCCCAGCCTTGTCCCCATCCTATAGTAATGTCCCCATCCTATAGTAATGTGCCCACCTTGTCCCCATCCTATAGTAATGTCCCCAGCCTTGTCCCCATTCTATAGTAATGTGCCATCCTATAGTAATGTCCCCAGCCTTGTCCCCATTCTATAGTAATGTGCCATCCTATAGTAATGTCCCCATCCTATAGTAATGTCCCCAGCCTTGCCCCATTCTATAGTAATGTGCCATCCTATAGTAATGTCCCCATCCTATAGTAATGTCCCCATCCTATAGTAATGTCCCTAGCCTTGTCCCCATTTTATAGTAATGTGCCCATCCTATAGTAATGTCCCCATCCTATAGTAATGTCCCCATCCTATAGTAATGTCCCCAGCCTTGTCCCCATCCTATAGTAATGTCCCCAGCCTTGTCCCCATCCTATAGTAATGTGCCATCCTATAGTAATGTCCCCATCCTATAGTAATGTCCCCAGCCTTGTCCCCATCCTATAGTAATGCCCCCAGCCTTGTCCCCATTCTATAGTAATGTCCCCATCCTATAGTAATGTGCCATCCTATAGTAATGTCCCCAGCCTTGTCCCCATTCTATAGTAATGTGCCATCCTATAGTAATGTCCCCAGCCTTGTCCCCATTCTATAGTAATGTGCCATCCTATAGTAATGTCCCCAGCCTTGTCCCCATTCTATAGTAATGTGCCATTCTATAGTAATGTCCCCAGCCTTGTCCCCATCCTATAGTAATGTGCCCATCCTTGTCCCCATTCTATAGTAATGTCCCCAGCCTATAGTAATGTCCCCAGCCTTGTCCCCATTCTATAGTAATGTGCCATCCTATAGTAATGCCCCCAGCCTTGTCCCCATTCTATAGTAATGTCCCCAGCCTTGTCCCCATCCTATAGTAATGTCCCCATCCTATAGTAATGTGCCCACCTTGTCCCCATCCTATAGTAATGTCCCCAGCCTTGTCCCCATTCTATAGTAATGTGCCATCCTATAGTAATGTCCCTAGCCTTGTCCCCATCCTATAGTAATGTCCCCAGCCTTGTCCCCATCCTATAGTAATGTCCCCAGCCTTGTCCCCATTCTATAGTAATGTGCCATCCTATAGTAATGTCCCCATCCTATAGTAATGTCCCCAGCCTTGCCCCATTCTATAGTAATGTGCCATCCTATAGTAATGTGCCCATCCTATAGTAATGTCCCCATCCTATAGTAATGTCCCCATCCTATAGTAATGTCCCCAGCCTTGTCCCCATCCTATAGTAATGTCCCCAGCCTTGTCCCCATCCTATAGTAATGTGCCATCCTATAGTAATGTCCCCAGCCTTGTCCCCATTCTATAGTAATGTCCCCATCCTATAGTAATGTCCCCAGCCTTGTCCCCATCCTATAGTAATGCCCCCAGCCTTGTCCCCATTCTATAGTAATGTCCCCATCCTATAGTAATGTGCCATCCTATAGTAATGTCCCCAGCCTTGTCCCCATTCTATAGTAATGTGCCATCCTATAGTAATGTCCCCAGCCTTGTCCCCATTCTATAGTAATGTGCCATCCTATAGTAATGTCCCCAGCCTTGTCCCCATTCTATAGTAATGTGCCATCCTATAGTAATGTCCCCAGCCTTGTCCCCATTCTATAGTAATGTGCCATCCTATAGTAATGTGCCCAGCCTTATCCCCATTCTATAGTAATGTCCCCATCCTATAGTAATGTCCCCAGCCTTGTCCCCATTCTATAGTAATGTGCCATCCTATAGTAATGTCCCCAGCCTTGTCCCCATTCTATAGTAATGTGCCATCCTATAGTAATGTGCCCATCCTTGTCCCCATCCTATAGTAATGTCCCCATCCTATAGTAATGTCCCCAGCCTTGTCCCCATTCTATAGTAATGTGCCATCCTATAGTAATGTCCCCAGCCTTGTCCCCATTCTATAGTAATGTGCCATCCTATAGTAATGTCCCCAGCCTTGTCCCCATCCTATAGTAATGTGCCATCCTATAGTAATGTCCCCATCCTATAGTAATGTGCCATCCTATAGTAATGTCCCCAGCCTTGTCCCCATCCTATAGTAATGTGCCATCCTATAGTAATGTCCCCATCCTATAGTAATGTGCCATCCTATAGTAATGTCCCCAGCCTTGTCCCCATCCTATAGTAATGTCCCCATCCTATAGTAATGTCCCCAGCCTTGCCCCATTCTATAGTAATGTGCCATCGTATAGTAATGTCCCCATCCTATAGTAATGTCCCCATCCTATAGTAATGTCCCTAGCCTTGTCCCCATTTTATAGTAATGTGCCCATCCTATAGTAATGTCCCCATCCTATAGTAATGTCCCTAGACTTGTCCCCATTTTATAGTAATGTGCCCATCTTATAGTAATGTGCCCACCTTGTCCCCATCCTATAGTACTGTGCCCATCCTTGTCCCCATCCTATAGTAATGTCCCCATCCTATAGTAATGTCCCCAGCCTTGTCCCCATCCTATAGTAATGTCCCCAGCCTTGTCCCCATTCTATAGAAATGTCCCCATCCTATAGTAATGTCCCCATCCTATAGTAATGTCCCCAGCCTATAGTAATGTGCCATCCTATAGTAATGTCCCCAGCCTTGTCCCCATTCTATAGTAATGTCCCCATCCTATAGTAATGTCCCTAGCCTTATCTCCATTCTATAGTAATGTCCCCAGCCTTGTCCCCATCCTATAGTAATGTGCCATCCTATAGTAATGTCCCCATCCTATAGTAATGTGCCATCCTATAGTAATGTCCCCAGCCTTGTCCCCATCCTATAGTAATGTGCCATCCTATAGTAATGTCCCCAGCCTTATCCCCATTCTATAGTAATGTGCTCATCCTATAGTAATGTCCCCAGCCTTGTCCCCATCCTATAGTAATGTCCCCATCCTATAGTAATGTCCCTAGCCTTGTCCCCATCCTATAGTAATGTGCCATCCTATAGTAATGTCCCTAGCCTTATCCCCATTCTATAGTAATGTCCCCAGCCTTATCCCCATTCTATAGTAATGTGCTCATCCTATAGTAATGTCCCCAGCCTTGTCCCCATCCTATAGTAATATCCCCAGCCTTGTCCCCATTCTATAGTAATGTGCCCATTCTATAGTAATGTCCCCAGCCTTGTCCCCATTCTATAGTAATGTCCCCATCCTATAGTAATGTCCCCATCCTATAGTAATGTCCCCATCCTATAGTAATGTGCCATCCTATAGTAATGTCCCCAGCCTTGTCCCCATTCTATAGTAATGTCCCCATCCTATAGTAATGTCCCCAGCCTTGTCCCCATTCTATAGTAATGTGCCATCCTATAGTAATGTCCCCATCCTATAGTAATGTCCCCATCCTATAGTAATGTCCCCATCCTATAGTAATGTCCCCAGCCTTGTCCCCATTCTATAGTAATGTGCCCATCCTATAGTAATGTCCCCAGCCTTGTCCCCATTCTATAGTAATGTGCCATCCTATAGTAATGTCCCCATCCTATAGTAATGTCCCCATCCTATAGTAATGTCCCCAGCCTTGTCCCCATTCTATAGTAATGTCCCCATCCTATAGTAATGTCCCCATCCTATAGTAATGTCCCCATCCTATAGTAATGTCCCCATCCTATAGTAATGTCCCCAGCCTTGCCCCCATTCTATAGTAATGTGCCATCCTATAGTAATGTCCCCATCCTATAGTAATAATGTCCCCATCCTATAGTAATGTCCCCATCCTATAGTAATGTCCCCATCCTATAGTAATGTCCCCAGCCTTGTCCCCATTCTATAGTAATGTGCCATCCTATAGTAATGTCCCCATCCTATAGTAATGTCCCCATCCTATAGTAATGTCCCCAGCCTTGTCCCCATTCTATAGTAATGTGCCATTCTATAGTAATGTCCCCAGCCTTGTCCCCATCCTATAGTAATGTCCCCATCCTATAGTAATGTCCCCATCCTATAGTAATGTCCCCATCCTATAGTAATGTCCCCATCCTATAGTAATGTCCCCAGCCTTGTCCCCATTCTATAGTAATGTCCCCATCCTATAGTAATGTCCCCAGCCTTGTCCCCATCCTATAGTAATGTCCCCATCCTATAGTAATGTCCCCAGCCTATAGTAATGTGCCATCCTATAGTAATGTCCCCAGCCTTATCCCCATTCTATAGTAATGTGCTCATCCTATAGTAATGTCCCTAGCCTTATCTCCATTCTATAGTAATGTCCCCAGCCTATAGTAATGTGCCATCCTATAGTAATGCCCCCAGCCTTGTCCCCATTCTATAGTAATGTGCCCATCCTATAGTAATGTCCCCAGCCTTGTCCCCATTCTATAGTAATGTGCCATCCTATAGTAATGTCCCCATCCTATAGTAATGTCCCCATCCTATAGTAATGTCCCCATCCTATAGTAATGTCCCCAGCCTTGTCCCCATTCTATAGTAATGTGCCATCCTATAGTAATGTCCCCAGCCTTGTCCCCATTCTATAGTAATGTGCCATCCTATAGTAATGTCCCCATCCTATAGTAATGTCCCCATTCTATAGTAATGTCCCCATCCTATAGTAATGCCCCCAGCCTTGTCCCCATTCTATAGTAATGTCCCTAGCCTTATCTCCATTCTATAGTAATGTCCCCATTCTATAGTAATGTCCCCAGCCTTGTCCCCATTCTATAGTAATGTGCCATCCTATAGTAATGTCCCCATCCTATAGTAATGTCCCCAGCCTTGTCCCCATTCTATAGTAATGTGCCCATCCTATAGTAATGTCTCCATCCTATAGTAATGTGCCCATCCTTGTCCCCATCCTATAGTAATGTCCCCAGCCTTGTCCCCATCCTATAGTAATGTCCCCAGCCTTGTCCCCATTCTATAGTAATGTGCCATCCTATAGTAATGTCCCCATCCTATAGTAATGTCCCCATCCTATAGTAATGTCCCCATCCTATAGTAATGTCCCCAGCCTTGTCCCCATTCTATAGTAATGTCCCCATCCTATAGTAATGTCCCCAGCCTTGTCCCCATTCTATAGTAATGTGCCATCCTATAGTAATGTCCCCATCCTATAGTAATGTCCCCATCCTATAGTAATGTCCCCATCCTATAGTAATGTCCCCATCCTATAGTAATGTCCCCAGCCTTGCCCCCATTCTATAGTAATGTGCCATCCTATAGTAATGTCCCCATCCTATAGTAATAATGTCCCCATCCTATAGTAATGTCCCCATCCTATAGTAATGTCCCCATCCTATAGTAATGTCCCCAGCCTTGTCCCCATTCTATAGTAATGTGCCATCCTATAGTAATGTCCCCATCCTATAGTAATGTCCCCATCCTATAGTAATGTCCCCAGCCTTGTCCCCATTCTATAGTAATGTGCCATTCTATAGTAATGTCCCCAGCCTTGTCCCCATCCTATAGTAATGTCCCCATCCTATAGTAATGTCCCCATCCTATAGTAATGTCCCCATCCTATAGTAATGTCCCCATCCTATAGTAATGTCCCCAGCCTTGTCCCCATTCTATAGTAATGTCCCCATCCTATAGTAATGTCCCCAGCCTTGTCCCCATCCTATAGTAATGTCCCCATCCTATAGTAATGTCCCCAGCCTATAGTAATGTGCCATCCTATAGTAATGTCCCCAGCCTTATCCCCATTCTATAGTAATGTGCTCATCCTATAGTAATGTCCCTAGCCTTATCTCCATTCTATAGTAATGTCCCCAGCCTATAGTAATGTGCCATCCTATAGTAATGCCCCCAGCCTTGTCCCCATTCTATAGTAATGTGCCCATCCTATAGTAATGTCCCCAGCCTTGTCCCCATTCTATAGTAATGTGCCATCCTATAGTAATGTCCCCATCCTATAGTAATGTCCCCATCCTATAGTAATGTCCCCATCCTATAGTAATGTCCCCAGCCTTGTCCCCATTCTATAGTAATGTGCCATCCTATAGTAATGTCCCCAGCCTTGTCCCCATTCTATAGTAATGTGCCATCCTATAGTAATGTCCCCATCCTATAGTAATGTCCCCATTCTATAGTAATGTCCCCATCCTATAGTAATGCCCCCAGCCTTGTCCCCATTCTATAGTAATGTCCCTAGCCTTATCTCCATTCTATAGTAATGTCCCCATTCTATAGTAATGTCCCCAGCCTTGTCCCCATTCTATAGTAATGTGCCATCCTATAGTAATGTCCCCATCCTATAGTAATGTCCCCAGCCTTGTCCCCATTCTATAGTAATGTGCCCATCCTATAGTAATGTCTCCATCCTATAGTAATGTGCCCATCCTTGTCCCCATCCTATAGTAATGTCCCCAGCCTTGTCCCCATCCTATAGTAATGTCCCCAGCCTTGTCCCCATTCTATAGTAATGTGCCATCCTATAGTAATGTCCCCATCCTATAGTAATGTCCCCATCCTATAGTAATGTCCCCATCCTATAGTAATGTCCCCAGCCTTGTCCCCATTCTATAGTAATGTCCCCATCCTATAGTAATGTCCCCAGCCTTGTCCCCATTCTATAGTAATGTGCCATCCTATAGTAATGTCCCCATCCTATAGTAATGTCCCCATCCTATAGTAATGTCCCCATCCTATAGTAATGTCCCCAGCCTTGTCCCCATTCTATAGTAATGTGCCCATCCTATAGTAATGTCCCCAGCCTTGTCCCCATTCTATAGTAATGTGCCATCCTATAGTAATGTCCCCATCCTATAGTAATGTCCCCATCCTATAGTAATGTCCCCAGCCTTGTCCCCATTCTATAGTAATGTCCCCATCCTATAGTAATGTCCCCATCCTATAGTAATGTCCCCATCCTATAGTAATGTCCCCAGCCTTGCCCCCATTCTATAGTAATGTGCCATCCTATAGTAATGTCCCCATCCTATAGTAATAATGTCCCCATCCTATAGTAATGTCCCCATCCTATAGTAATGTCCCCATCCTATAGTAATGTCCCCAGCCTTGTCCCCATTCTATAGTAATGTGCCATCCTATAGTAATGTCCCCATCCTATAGTAATGTCCCCATCCTATAGTAATGTCCCCAGCCTTGTCCCCATTCTATAGTAATGTGCCATTCTATAGTAATGTCCCCAGCCTTGTCCCCATCCTATAGTAATGTCCCCATCCTATAGTAATGTCCCCATCCTATAGTAATGTCCCCATCCTATAGTAATGTCCCCAGCCTTGTCCCCATTCTATAGTAATGTCCCCATCCTATAGTAATGTCCCCAGCCTTGTCCCCATCCTATAGTAATGTCCCCATCCTATAGTAATGTCCCCAGCCTATAGTAATGTGCCATCCTATAGTAATGTCCCCAGCCTTATCCCCATTCTATAGTAATGTGCTCATCCTATAGTAATGTCCCTAGCCTTATCTCCATTCTATAGTAATGTCCCCAGCCTATAGTAATGTGCCATCCTATAGTAATGCCCCCAGCCTTGTCCCCATTCTATAGTAATGTGCCCATCCTATAGTAATGTCCCCAGCCTTGTCCCCATTCTATAGTAATGTGCCATCCTATAGTAATGTCCCCATCCTATAGTAATGTCCCCATCCTATAGTAATGTCCCCATCCTATAGTAATGTCCCCAGCCTTGTCCCCATTCTATAGTAATGTGCCATCCTATAGTAATGTCCCCAGCCTTGTCCCCATTCTATAGTAATGTGCCATCCTATAGTAATGTCCCCATCCTATAGTAATGTCCCCATTCTATAGTAATGTCCCCATCCTATAGTAATGCCCCCAGCCTTGTCCCCATTCTATAGTAATGTCCCTAGCCTTATCTCCATTCTATAGTAATGTCCCCATTCTATAGTAATGTCCCCAGCCTTGTCCCCATTCTATAGTAATGTGCCATCCTATAGTAATGTCCCCATCCTATAGTAATGTCCCCAGCCTTGTCCCCATTCTATAGTAATGTGCCCATCCTATAGTAATGTCTCCATCCTATAGTAATGTGCCCATCCTTGTCCCCATCCTATAGTAATGTCCCCAGCCTTGTCCCCATCCTATAGTAATGTCCCCAGCCTTGTCCCCATTCTATAGTAATGTGCCATCCTATAGTAATGTCCCCATCCTATAGTAATGTCCCCATCCTATAGTAATGTCCCCATCCTATAGTAATGTCCCCAGCCTTGTCCCCATTCTATAGTAATGTCCCTAGCCTTATCTCCATTCTCAGGAGCCACAATAACCACATATTGCTACCCATTACACGACATCTCATGCATATGTAGAACCACTAGTAACCCCTTAAAGGAAATTACTCAGATGCCATAACATCAATAAAACAACTTTTTATTAAACATTCAATCATAAAACAAATCATGACAATATTCGCTCAGGAACAAGTAGGGCAATGAAAAATCACCAGTGCATCCCTCCTAACAGGGGGAGGGGTTGGTGCAGGCGCACCAGTACCACCGGTACAGGTTCAACAGATTTATTAATGCAAAAGGCATATTACCAAAACCATAACCCATTACAGACTATGATTTGTTCTTAATGATGATCTATCACCACAGTATGGGCCAAAAAGGGGTCCATTTTTTCATATGGGGGTAGACACATTTGACCCACCTGATTTGCAGGAAAAAAAACAACTATAAATTATTTCATCAATAATATAGTATAGTAACATGTCCCACTTGGGAACACACAAAGTATTGCTCCCCACATCAAATGGCTCTTTTAGCTATAATAAACCCCATCCAGTAGACCCCTCATCATAGGATAGTTTGGACAGTAAGCCCCCTAATATAGCAGAGTCTGCATTTCAATCCTACCTGAGCTATATGTGAATACCATGGAGATAAAAACCCCCATACAAGGCAAGGGAGCCCCACTCCAAACAGACCTCCAGAAAGGGGCTCCTCCGCAATGAGGCAAAAGTGATTTCTAACCAAGTTCATACGCTCAGGAAGATTGACCCAAACAATATATTCAGAATAAGCTATGGGCCAGTGTGACCAATATCATATTATACCACATCCAGCAGCACACATAGTAATGACTAAAGTCACAAACCTGACCAGTATGAATACCGATGCGCCTGCAGCCACCACGCCTCGACGCGTTTCACCTTCTGCTTCTTCGGGAGGCAGGTGTCCATTCTATAGTGCCCACCTTGTCCCCATCCTATACTATTGTCCCCAGCCTTGTCCCCATTCTATAGTAATGTCCCCATCCTATAGTAATGTCCCCATCCTATAGTAATGTGCCCATGTCGCGGGCGGAGGAGGGGACGCTGCGCTCACCCACTGCTCGGGTCCGGCTACTGCTGCTCGGTGGTGGCTCGAGCGGTGGGCCGGATCCCGGGGACTCGAGTGGCGTTCCTCGGCCGTGAGTGAAAAGGAGGTGGTTTGGTTTAGGGATATTGTCCGTGACGCCACCCACGGTTGTGGTGAGGTTGTGACACCACCGCTGCTCTGGACGGGGATCCCGGGAGCGATGACAGGGAGCAGCTTGGATGTTGTTTTCTCCC
This sequence comes from Anomaloglossus baeobatrachus, assembly GCF_048569485.1. Taxonomy (NCBI): domain Eukaryota; kingdom Metazoa; phylum Chordata; class Amphibia; order Anura; family Aromobatidae; genus Anomaloglossus; species Anomaloglossus baeobatrachus. The sequence goes on along the minus strand of NC_134359.1, from coordinate 2,875,814 downwards.
CTCCATGGGTAGGGGGATGGTTGTCCCGGGGTCCAGTGAGGGGTTTAGGGATGGATGTCAGGCAGGTTACGGGGCCTGGTGAGGTGCAGGGTCGCGGGGCCAGCACTGTGCCGCACGGCACAGTGGTACTCACTCAGCCAGTAATTCACACGGAGTCTCTGGTCAAACAAACGGCTGGATGGACGGGTCCCACAGACGGCTGCGGTGTTTCTCCTCCCGGCAGGTTGATGGTGACTGCCTTTCCCTGCACCTGTGTAGTGTGTACGGTTCCAATGGCTTCCCACCGGTAACCCGCTCCCCAGCTTGGATGGATGCTGAAGGAGCCCCTTTTGCCCGCAGGCTCTGGCCCTGGGAACTGTAGCCTTGGCGGTGACTGTGTTTCCCTTTACGGTGTGAGCTGTTGCCTTCAATTGGGTCTTGACTGCTGGGAAACCCCGGAGGTTCCCTTCGCTAACGGATTTGACCAGTTTTACGGCGACTCCTAGCCTAGTCGGGGTCCGTATGCCCTGCCGGATGGTGCTGGCTTCTCTTTGCTCTCCGGTCCAGTACCGTCGGGCTACCGCCCGTCCACGGTCCGTACGGTTCGCTCCAATCAGCCTCTCCTGCAGACGGTCACCACCGTCTGCCAACCTTGCTGTATGTGCCCGGGCCACACACCCGGACACGGTCAGTCTCCTCTACTGCTACTTCACTCTTCAAAACTCAAAACTCATCCGACTACTTTTCCCGCCTCCAGGACTGTGAACTCCTCGGTGGGTGGGACCAACCACCTGGCCCACCCCCTGGTGTGGACATCAGCCACTGGAGGAAGGCAACAAGGATTTGTGTTTGACTTCGGTGTGCCTAACCGGGGTGTGGGGTGTGTTGGTGTAGTTCTGTGACGACCTGGCTTGTCCAGGGCGCCACACCCATACTATAGTAATGTCCCTAGCCTTGTCCTCATTCTATAGTAATGTGCCCACCTTGTCCCCATCCTATAGTAATGTCCCCAGCCTTGTCCCCATTTTATAGTAATGTGCCCATCCTATAGTAATGTCCCTAGCCTTGTCCCCATTCTATAGTAATGTCCCCATCCTATAGTAATGTGCCCACCTTGCCCCATCCTATAGTAATGTCCCCATCCTATAGTAATGTCCCCAGCCTTGTCCCCATTCTATAGTAATGTCCCCAGCCTTGTCCCCATTCTATAGTAATGTCCCCAGCCTTGTCCCCATTCTATAGTAATGTCCCCAGCCTTGTCCCCATCCTATAGTAATGTGTCCATCCTATAGTAATGTCCCTAGCCTTGTCCCCATTCTATAGTAATGTGCCCATCCTATAGTAATGTCCCCATCCTATAGTAATGTGCCCACCTTGTCCCCGTCCTATAGTAATGTCCCCAGCCTTGGCCCCATTCTATAGTAATGTGCTCATCCTATAGTAATGTCCCTAGCCTTGTCCCCATTCTATAGTAATGTACCCATCCTATAGTAATGTCCCCATCCTATAGTAATGTGCCCACCTTGTCCCCGTCCTATAGTAATGTGCCCACCTTGTCCCCATCCTATAGTAATGTCCCTAGCCTTGTCCCCATTCTATAGTAATGTGCCCATCTTGTCCCCATCCTATAGTAATGTCCCCATCCTATAGTAATGTCCCCAGCCTTGGCCCCATTCTATAGTAATGTGCTCATCCTATAGTAATGTCCCTAGCCTTGTCCCCATTCTATAGTAATGTGCCCAACCTATAGTAATGTCCCCATCCTATAGTAATGTGCCCATCCTTGTCCCCATCCTATAGTAATGTCCCCAGCCTTGTCCCCATCCTATAGTAATGTCCCCAGCCTTGTCCCCATTCTATAGTAATATGCCCATCCTATAGTAATGTCCCCAGCCTTATCCCCATTCTATAGTAATGTCCCCATCCTATAGTAATGCCCCCAGCCTTGATCCCATTCTATAGTAATGTGCCCATCCTATAGTAATGTCCCCAGCCTTGGCCCCATTCTATAGTAATGTGCTCATCCTATAGTAATGTCCCTAGCCTTGTCCCCATTCTATAGTAATGTGCCCAACCTATAGTAATGTCCCCATCCTATAGTAATGTGCCCATCCTTGTCCCCATCCTATAGTAATGTCCCCAGCCTTGTCCCCATCATATAGTATTGTCCCCAGCCTTGTCCCCATTCTATAGTAATATGCCCATCCTATAGTAATGTCCCTAGCCTTGATCCTATTCTATAGTAATGTGCTCATCCTATAGTAATGTCCCTAGCCTTGTCCCCATTCTATAGTAATGTGCCCAACCTATAGTAATGTCCCCATCCTATAGTAATGTGCCCATCCTTGTCCCCATCCTATAGTAATGTCCCCAGCCTTGTCCCCATCCTATAGTAATGTGCCCAGCCTTGTCCCCATCCTATAGTAATGTGCCCATCCTTGTCCCCATCCTATAGTAATGTCCCCAGCCTTGTCCCCATCCTATAGTAATGTCCCCAGCCTTGTCCCCATTCTATAGTAATAAGCCCATCCTATAGTAATGTCCCTAGCCTTATCCCCATTCTATAGTAATGTGGCCACCTTGTCCCCATCCTATAGTAATGTCCCCATCCTATAGTATTGTCCCTAGCCTTATCTCCATTCTATAGTAATGTGCCCATCCTGTAGTAATGTCCCCAGCCTTGTCCCCATCCTATAGTAATGTCCCCATCCTATAGTAATGTCCCCAGCCTTGTCCCCATCCTATAGTAATGTGCCCATCCTATAGTAATGTCCCTAGCCTTATCTCCATTCTATAGTAATGTGCCCATCCTGTAGTAATGTCCCTAGCCTTGTCCCCATCCTATAGTAATGTGCCCATCCTATAGTAATGTCTCTAGCCTTGTCCCCATTCTATAGTAATGTGCCCATCCTATAGTAATGTCCCCAGCCTTGTCCCCATCCTATAGTAATGTGCCCATCCTATAGTATTGTCCCCAGCCTTGTCCCCATCCTATAGTAATGTGCCCATCCTATAGTAATGTCCCTAGCCTTGTCCCCATTCTATAGTAATGTGCCCACCTTGTCCCCATCCTACAGTAATGTCCCCAGCCTTGTCCCCATCCTATAGTAATGTGCCCATCCTATAGTAATGTCCCTAGCCTTGTCCCCATTCTATAGTAATGTCCCCAGCCTTGTCCCCATTCTATAGTATTATGCCCATCCTATAGTAATGTCCCCAGCCTTGTCCCCATTCTATAGTAATGTGCCCACCTTGCCCCATCCTATCGTAATGTCCCCATCCTATAGTAATGTCCCCAGCCTTGTCCCCATCCTATAGTAATGTGCCCATCCTATAGTAATGTCCCTAGCCTTGTCCCCATTCTATAGTAATGTGCCCATCCTATAGTAATGTCCCCATCCTATAGTAATGTGCCCACCTTGTCCCCGTCATAAAGTAATGTCCCCAGCCTTGTCCCCATTCTATAGTAATGTGCCCATCCTATAGTAATGTCCCTAGCCTTGTCCCCATTCTATAGTAATGTGCCAATCCTATAGTAATGTGTCGCGGGCGGAGGAGGGGATGCTGCGCTCACCCACTGCTCGGGTCCGGCTACTGCTACTGCTCGGTGGTGGCTCGAGCGGTGGGCCGGATCCCGGGGACTCGAGCGGCGTTCCTCGCCCGTGAGTGAAAGGGGGGGTGGTGTGGTTTAGGGATATTGTCCATGACGCCACCCACGGTTGTGGTGAGATTGGTGACACTACCGCTGCTCTGGACGGGGATCCCGGGAGCGATGACAGGGAGCAGCTTGGATGTTGGTTCTCCCCTCCGTGGGTAGGGGGGTTGGCTGTCCCGGGTCCCGGTGAGGGGTTTAGGGATGGATGGCAGGCGGGTTACGGGGCCTGGTGAGGTGCAGGGTCGTGGGGGCAGCACTGTGCCGCACGGCACAGTGGTACTCACTCAGCCAGTAATTCACACGGAGTCTCTGGTCAAACAAACGGCTGGATGGACGGGTCCCACAGACGGCCGCGGTGTTTCTCCTCCCGGCAGGTTGATGGTGACTGCCTTTCCCTGCACCTGTGTAGTGTGTACGGTTCCAATGGCTTCCCACCGGTAACCCGCTCCCCAGCTTGGATGGATGCTGAAGGAGCCCCTTTTGCCCACAGGCTCTGGCCCTGGGAACTGTAGCCTTGGCGGTGACTGTGTTTCCCTTTACGGTGTGAGCTGTTGCCTTCAATCGGGTCTTGACTGCTGGGAAACCCCGGAGGTTCCCTTCGCTAACGGATTTGACCAGTTTTACAGCGACTCCTAGCCTGGTCAGGGTCCGTATGCCCTGCCGGATGGTGCTGGCTTCTCTTTGCTCTCCGATCCGGTACCGTCGGGCTACTGCCCGTCCACGGTCCGTACGGTTCGCTCCAATCAGCCTCTCCTGCAGACGGTCACCACCGTCTGCCAACCTTGCTGTATGTGCCCGGGCCACACACCCGGACACGGTCAGTCTCCTCTACTGCTACTTCACTCTTCAAAACTCAAAACTCATCCGACTCCTTTTCCCGCCTCCAGGACTGTGAACTCCTCGGTTGGCGGGACCAACCACCTGGCCCACCCCCTGGTGTGGACATCAGCCCCTGGAGGAAGGCAACAAGGATTTGTGTTTGACTTCGGTGTGCCTAACCGGGGTGTGGGGTGTGTTGGTGTAGTTCTGTGACGACCTGGCTTGTCCAGGGCGCCACACCCATACTATAGTAATGTCCCTAGCCTTGTCCTCATTCTATAGTAATGTGCCCACCTTGTCCCCATCCTATAGTAATGTCCCCAGCCTTGTCCCCATTCTCTAGTAATGTGCCCATCCTATAGTAATGTCCCTAGTCTTGTCCCCATTCTATAGTAATGTGCCCATCCTATAGTAATGTCCCTAGCCTTGTCCCCATTCTATAGTAATGTCCCCATCCTATAGTAATGTGCCCACCTTGCCCCATCCTATAGTAATGTCCCCATCCTATAGTAATGTCCCCAGCCTTGTCCCCATGCTATAGTAATGTCCCCATCCTATAGTAATGTCCCCAGCCTTATCCCCATTCTATAGAAATGTGCCCATCCTATAGTAATGTCCCTAGCCTTGTCCCCATTCTATAGTAATGTGCCCACCTTGTCCCCATCCTATAGTAATGTCCCCATCCTATAGTAATGTCCCCAGCCTTGGTCCCATTCTATAGTAATGTGCTCATCCTATAGTAATGTCCCTAGCCTTGTCCCCATTCTATAGTAATGTGCCCAACCTATAGTAATGTGCCCATCCTATAGTAATGTGCCCATCCTTGTCCCCATCCTATAGTAATGTCCCCAGCCTTGTCCCCATTCTATAGTAATGTCCCCAGCCTTGTCCCCATTCTATAGTAATATGCCCATCCTATAGTAATGTCCCTAGCCTTATCCCCATTCTATAGTAATGTGGCCACCTTGTCCCCATCCTATAGTAATGTCCCCATCCTATAGTATTGTCCCCAGCCTTGTCCCCATCCTATAGTAATGTCCCCATCCTATAGTAATGTCCCTAGCCTTATCCCCATTCTATAGTAATGTGGCCACCTTGTCCCCATCCTATAGTAATGTCCCCATCCTATAGTATTGTCCTCAGCCTTGTCCCCATCCTATAGTAATGTCCCCATCCTATAGTAATGTCCCCAACCTTGTCCCCATCCTATAGTAATGTGCCCATCCTATAGTAATGTCCCTAGCCTTGTCCCCATTCTATAGTAATGTGCCCATCCTATAGTAATGTCCCTAGCCTTGTCCCCATCCTATAGTAATGTGCCCACCTTGTCCCCGTCCTATAGTAATGTCCCCAGCCTTGTCCCCATTCTATAGTAATGTGCCCATCCTATAGTAATGTCCCTGGCCTTGTCCCCATTCTATAGTAATGTGCCAATCCTATAGTAATGTGTCGCGGGCGGAGGAGGGGATGCTGCGCTCACCCACTGCTCGGGTCCGGCTTCTGCTGCTGCTGCTGCTCGGTGGTGGCTCGAGCGGTGGGCCGGATCCCGGGGACTCGAGCGGCGTTCCTCGCCCGTGAGTGAAAGGGGGGGGGTGGTGTGGTTTAGGGATATTGTCCGTGACGCCACCCACGGTTGTGGTGAGATTGGTGACACTACCGCTGCTCTGGACGGGGATCCCGGGAGCGATGACAGGGAGCAGCTTGGATGTTGGTTCTCCCCTCCGTGGGTAGGGGGGTTGGCTGTCACGGGGCCCGGTGAGGGGTTTAGGGATGGATGGCAGGCAGGTTACGGGGCCTGGTGAGGTGCAGGGTCGCGGGGGCAGCACTGTGCCGCATGGCACAGTGGTACTCACTCAGCCAGTAATTCACACGGAGTCTCTGGTCAAACAAACGGCTGGATGGACGGGTCCCACAGACGGCTGCCGTGTTTGTCCTCCCGGCAGGTTGATGGTGACTGCCTTTCCCTGCACCTGTGTAGTGTGTACGGTTCCAATGGCTTCCCACCGGTAACCCGCTCCCCAGCTTGGATGGATGCTGAAGGAGCCCCTTTTGCCCGCAGGCTCTGGCCCTGGGAACTGTAGCCTTGGCGGTGACTGTGTTTCCCTTTACGGTGTGAGCTGTTGCCTTCAATCAGGTCTTGACTGCTGGGAAACCCCGGAGGTTCCCTTCGCTAACGGATTTGACCAGTTTTACGGCGACTCCTAGCCTGGTCAGGGTCCGTATGCCCTGCCGGATGGTGCTGGCTTCTCTTTGCTCTCCGGTCCGGTACCGTCGGGCTACTGCCCGTCCACTGTCCGTACGGTTCGCTCCAATCAGCCTCTCCTGCAGACGGTCACCACCGTCTGCCAACCTTGCTGTATGTGCCCGGGCCACACACCCGGACACGGTCAGTCTCCTCTACTGCTACTTCACTCTTCAAAACTCAAAACTCATCCGACTCCTTTTCCCGCCTCCAGGACTGTGAACTCCTCGGTTGGCGGGACCAACCACCTGGCCCACCCCCTGGTGTGGACATCAGCCCCTGGAGGAAGGCAACAAGGATTTGTGTTTGACTTCGGTGTGCCTAACCAGGGTGTGGGGGTGTGTTGGTGTAGTTCTGTGACGACCTGGCTTGTCGAGGGCGCCACACCCATACTATAGTAATGTCCCTAGCCTTGTCCTCATTCTATAGTAATGTGCCCACCTTGTCCCCATCCTATAGTAATGTCCCCATCCTATAGTAATGTCCCCAGCCTTGTCCCCATCCTATAGTAATGTCCCCAACCTTATACCCATTCTATAGAAATGTCCCCATCCTATAGTAATGTCCCTAGCCTTGTCCCCGTTCTATAGTAATGTGCCCACCTTGTCCCCATTCTATAGTAATGTCCCCAGCCTATAGTAATATGCCCATCCTATAGTAATGTCCCTAGCCTTGTGCCCATTCTATAGTAATGTGCCCACCTTGCCCCCATCCTATAGTAATGTCCCCAGCCTTGTCCCCATTCTATAGTAATGTGCCCACCTTGCCCCATCCTATAGTAATGTCCCCATCCTATAGTAATGTCCCCAGCCTATAGTAATGTGCCCATCCTATAGTAATGTCTGTTACATCTCGTGGCTCTCCTCTTGCAAGGAATGAGGTGGTCCCCCATTCCTTGTCTGCCGCGAGCCCTCCTGCTCAGCAGCACCAAAGGCCTGGGAGACTGCAGGAGTTTCCTCCTCCTAGATGCAGCAGAAGGGTGACACCTAGTGGTTTACTCCTTGTAAGGAATGGAGTGGTCTCCCATCCCTTGCCTGCCACGTGTCCTCCTGCTCGGCATCGCAGAGGGTCGGAGTGGTTGCACAGTGTGCAAAGGATAGATGCTCAGGGAAGCAGCAACACTTCCCTTAGCTCTGCACATTGTGAAACCGAAGATCCCGCCTTTATGACCCAGAGGCAGGAGGTTGAGCATGTGCCCCACGTGACGTCTTCTGATTCGCTCACTGGTATCACACGGCCAGATAACGAGGCTGGTGATGTGCTGAATCCTGACTGGCCGGGCCAGGACGTCACAGATCATGATTGGGTCACATCCGTCTCGCGTCCGCCCTTGGCTGGAGCTACATCTCCTTAAAAACCCCTCCTGCCATCATGGCGGCGCGTGACTGTCCTTCTATGTTTGGATGTCTGGCAGCGTGCTGCCACGCCACTGTACAGACGTCATTGTATTTTGCAGGTCTCGCCCCTGCCTTGCTGCTCCGGCAGTATTCCGTTTAACAGGCTGTGTTCCTGTCCCAGGTGAGCTCCTTGAATCTCTGTCGGACTCACCTGGTTTCTGAAGCACACGTGCGTGGGCACCTCTGTGCTACCCTCGTGCCATATTCCTGTGACTCCCGCTGGCACACGTGCGTAGGCACCTCTGTGCGTCCCCGTGCAACAGGTACACCGAGTTGTGAGCCCCGTGCCATACAACCCTCACGGGTTAGGGCGGACAGGTGTACGCAGATCGTCTGTGACATTCCAGACGATCGCTAGCAGCAACCCGCTCACTCTTCTCCCACCATAGCAGCGGTCCCTTACACCGCACAGTGGACCTTGACCGGCAGAAGCTGTCCATGTACCATCTTGGCACGCTTCCCCGGGTCCCCCTCGTAACAAATGTCCCCATCCTATAGTAATGTGCCCACCTTGTCCCCGTCCTATAGTAATGTCCCCAGCCTTGTCCCCATTTTATAGTAATGTGCCCATCTTGTCCCCATCCTATAGTAATGTCCCCATCCTATAGTAATGTCCCTAGCCTTGTCCCCATTCTATAGTAATGTCCCCATCCTATAGTAATGTCCCTAGCCTTGGCCCCATTCTATAGTAATGTGCTCATCCTATAGTAATGTCCCTAGCCTTGTCCCCATTCTATAGTAATGTGCCCATCCTATAGTATTGTCCCCATCCTATAATAATGTGCCCATCCTTGTCCCCATCCTATAGTAATGTGCCCATCCTTGTCCCCATCCTATAGTAATGTCCCCAGCCTTGTCCCCATTCTATAGTAATATGCCCATCCTATAGTAATGTCCCTAGCCTTATCCCCATTCTATAGTAATGTGGCCACCTTGTCCCCATCCTACAGTAATGTCCCCAGCCTATAGTATTGTCCCCAGCCTTGTCCCCATCCTATAGTAATGTCCCCATCCTATAGTAATGACCCCAGCCTTGTCCCCATCCTATAGTAATGTGCCCATCCTATAGTAATGTCCCTAGCCTTGTCCCCATTCTATAGTAATGTGCCCACCTTGTCCCCATCCTACAGTAATGTCCCCAGCCTTGTCCCCATCCTATAGTAATGTGCCCATCCTATAGTAATGTCCCTAGCCTTTTCCCCATTCTATAGTAATGTGCCCACCTTGCCCCATCCTATAGTAATGTCCCCAGCCTTGTCTCCATTCTATAGTAATGTGCCCATCCTATAGTAATGTCCCTAGCCTTGTCCCCATTCTATAGTAATGTGCCAATCCTATAGTAATGTGTCGCGGGTGGAGGAGGGGATGCTGCACTCACCCACTGCTCGGGTCCGGCTACTGCTGCTGCTGCTGCTCGGTGGTGGCTCGAGCGGTGGGCCGGATCCCGGGGACTCGAGCGGCGTTCCTCGCCCGTGAGTGAAAGGGGTGGTGGTGTGGTTTAGGGATATTGTCCGTGACGCCACCCACGGTTGTGGTGAGATTGGTGACACTACCGCTGCTCTGGACGGGGATCCCGGGAGCGATGACAGGGAGCAGCTTGGATGTTGGTTCTCCCCTCCGTGGGTAGGGGGGTTGGCTGTCCCGGGGCCCGGTGAGGGGTTTAGGGATGGATGGCAGGCGGGTTACGGGGCCTGGTGAGGTGCAGGGTCGTGGGGGCAGCACTGTGCCGCACGGCACAGTGGTACTCACTCAGCCAGTAATTCACACGGAGTCTCTGGTCAAACAAACGGCTGGATGGACGGGTCCCACAGACGGCTGCGGTGTTTCTCCTCCCGGCAGGTTGATGGTGACTGCCTTTCCCTGCACCTGTGTAGTGTGTACGGTTCCAATGGCTTCCCACCGGTAACCCGCTCCCCAGCTTGGATGGATGCTGAAGGAGCCCCTTTTGCCCGCAGGCTCTGGCCCTGGGAACTGTAGCCTTGGCGGTGACTGTGTTTCCCTTTACGGTGTGAGCTGTTGCCTTCAATCGGGTCTTGACTGCTGGGAAACCCCGGAGGTTCCCTTCGCTAACGGATTTGACCAGTTTTACGGCGACTCCTAGCCTGGTCGGGGTCCGTATGCCCTGCCGGATGGTGCTGGCTTCTCTTTGCTCTCCGGTCCAGTACCGTCGGGCTACCGCCCGTCCACGGTCCGTACGGTTCGCTCCAATCAGCCTCTCCTGCAGACGGTCACCACCGTCTGCCAACCTTGCTGTATGTGCCCGGGCCACACACCCGGACACGGTCAGTCTCCTCTACTGCTACTTCACTCTTCAAAACTCAAAACTCATCCGATCCTTTTCCCGCCTCCAGGACTGTGAACTCCTCGGTTGGCGGGACCAACCACCTGGCCCACCCCCTGGTGTGGACATCAGCCCCTGGAGGAAGGCAACAAGGATTTGTGTTTGACTTCGGTGTGCCTAACCGGGGTGTGGGGTGTGTTGGTGTAGTTCTGTGACGACCTGGCTTGTCCAGGGCGCCACACCCATACTATAGTAATGTCCCTAGCCTTGTCCTCATTCTATAGTAATGTTCCCACCTTGTCCCCATCCTATAGTAATGTCCCCAGCCTTGTCCCCATCCTATAGTAATGTCCCCAGCCTTGTCTCCATCCTATAGTAATGTGCCCATCCTATAGTAATGTCCCTAGCCTTGTCCCCATTCTATAGTAATGTGCCCATCCTATAGTAATGTCCCCAGCCTTGTCCCCATTCTATAGTAATGTGCCCATCCTATAGTAATGTCCCTAGCCTTGTCCCCATTCTATAGTAATGTGCCCATCCTATAGTAATGTCCCTAGCCTTGTCCCCATTCTATAGTAATGTGCCCATCCTATAGTAATGTCCCCAGCCTTATCCCCATTCTATAGTAATGTGCCCATCCTATAGTAATGTCCCCAGCCTTGTCCCCATTCTATAGTAATGTCCCTAGCCTTGTCCTCATTCTATAGTAATGTGCCCATCCTATAGTAATGTCCCCAGCCTTGTCCCCATTCTATAGTAATGTCCCCATCCTATAGTAATGTGCCCACCTTGCCCCATCCTATAGTAATGTCCCCATCCTATAGTAATGTCCCCAGCCTTGTCCCCATCCTATAGTAATGTCCCCATCCTATAGTAATGTCCCCAGCCTTATCCCCATTCTATAGTAATGTGCCCATCCTATAGTAATGTCCCTAGCCTTGTCCCCATTCTATACTAATGTGCCCACCTTGTCCCCATCCTATAGTAATGTCCCCAGCCTATAGTAATGTCCCCAGCCTTGGCCCCATTCTATAGTAATGTGCTCATCCTATAGTAATGTCCCTAGCCTTGTCCCCATTCTATAGTAATGTGCCCATCCTATAGTAATGTCTCCATCCTATAGTAATGTGCCCATCCTTGTCCCCATCCTATAGTAATGTCCCCAGCCTTGTCCCCATCCTATAGTAATGTCCCCAGCCTTATCCCCATTCTATAGTAATGTGGCCACCTTGTCCCCATCCTATAGTAATGTCCCCATCCTATAGTAATGTCCCCAGCCTTGTCCCCATCCTATAGTAATGTGCCCATCCTATAGTAATGTCCCTAGCCTTGTCCCCATTCTATAGTAATGTGCCCATCCTATAGTAATGTCCCTAGCCTTGTCCCCATTCTATAGTAATGTGCCCACCTTGTCCCCATCCTATAGTAATGTCCCCAGTCTTGTCCCCATTCTATAGTAATGTCCCCATCCTATAGTAATGTCCCCAGCCTTATCCCCTATCCTATAGTAATGTCCCCATCCTATAGTAATGTCCCCAGCCTTATCCCCATTCTCTAGTAATGTGCCCATCCTATAGTAATGTCCCCAGCCTTATCCCCATTCTATAGTAATGTGCCCATCCTATAGTAATGTCCCTAGCCTTGTCCCCATCCTATAGTAATGTCCCCATCCTATAGTAATGTCCCCAGCCTTATCCCCATTCTATAGTAATGTCCCCATCCTATAGTAATGTCCCCAGCCTTATCCCCTATCCTATAGTAATGTCCCCATCCTATAGTAATGTCCCCAGCCTTATCCCCATTCTATAGTAATGTGCCCATCCTATAGTAATGTCCCTAGCCTTGTCCCCATCCTATAATAATGTGCCCATCCTATAGTAATGTCCCTAGCCTTGTCCCCATTCTATAGTAATGTGCCCACCTTGTCCCCATTCTATAGTAATGTCCCCATCCTATAGTAATGTCCCCAGCCTTGTCCCCATTCTATAGTAATGTCCCCATCCTATAGTAATGTCCCCAGCCTTGTCCCCATTCTATAGTAATGTGCCAATCCTATAGTAATGTGTCACGGGCGGAGGAGGGGATGCTGCGCTCACCCACTGCTCGGGTCCGGCTACTGCTGCTGCTGCTGCTCGGTGGTGGCTCGAGCGGTGGGCCGGATCCCGGGGACTCGAGCGGCGTTCCTCGCCCGTGAGTGAAAGGGGGGGTGGTGTGGTTTAGGGATATTGTCCGTGACGCCACCCACGGTTGTGGTGAGGTTGTGACACCACCGCTGCTCTGGACGGGGATCCCGGGAGCGATGACAGGGAGCAGCTTGGATGTTGGTTCTCCCCTCCGTGGGTAGGGGGGTTGGCTGTCCCGGGGCCCGGTGAGGGGTTTAGGGATGGATGGCAGGCGGGTTACGGGGCCTGGTGAGGTGCAGGGTCGCGGGGGCAGCACTGTGCCGCACGGCACAGTGGTACTCACTCAGCCAGTAATTCACACGGAGTCTCTGGTCAAACAAACGGCTGGATGGACGGGTCCCACAGACGGCTGCAGTGTTTCTCCTCCCGGCAGGTTGATGGTGACTGCCTTTCCCTGCACCTGTGTAGTGTGTACGGTTCCAATGGCTTCCCACCGGTAACCCGCTCCCCAGCTTGGATGGATGCTGAAGGAGCCCCTTTTGCCCGCAGGCTCTGGCCCTGGGAACTGTAGCCTTGGCGGTTACTGTGTTTCCCTTTACGGTGTGAGCTGTTGCCTTCAATCGGGTCTTGACTGCTGGGAAACCCCGGAGGTTCCCTTCGCTAACGGATTTGACCAGTTTTACGGCGACTCCTAGCCTGGTCAGGGTCCGTATGCCCTGCCGGATGGTGCTGGCTTCTCTTTGCTCTCCGGTCCGGTACCGTCGGGCTACCGCCTGTCCACGGTCCGTACGGTTCGCTCCAATCAGCCTCTCCTGCAGACGGTCACCACCGTCTGCCAACCTTGCTGTATGTGCCCGGGCCACACACCCGGACACGGTCAGTCTCCTCTACTGCTACTTCACTCTTCAAAACTCAAAACTCATCCGACTCCTTTTCCCGCCTCCAGGACTGTGAACTCCTCGGTTAGCGGGACCAACCACCTGGCCCACCCCCTGGTGTGGACATCAGCCCCTGGAGGAAGGCAACAAGGATTTGTGTTTGACTTCGGTGTGCCTAACCGGGGTGTGGGGTGTGTTGGTGTAGTTCTGTGACGACCTGGCTTGTCCAGGGCGCTACACCCATACTATAGTAATGTCCCTAGCCTTGTCCTCATTCTATAGTAATGTGCCCACCTTGTCCCCATCCTATAGTAATGTCCCCAGCCTTGTCCCCATCCTATAGTAATGTCCCTAGCCTTGTCCTCATTCTATAGCCCACCTTGTCCCCATCCTATAGTAATGTCCCCAGCCTTGTCCCCATTCTATAGTAATGTGCCCATCCTATAGTAATGTCCCCATCCTATAGTAATGTCCCCAGCCTTGTCCCCATCCTATAGTAATGTCCCCATCCTATAGTAATGTCCCCAGCCTTATCCCCATTCTATAGTAATGTGCCCATCCTATAGTAATGTCCCTAGCCTTGTCCTCATTCTATAGTAATGTGCCCATCCTATAGTAATGTCCCCAGCCTTGTCCCCATTCTCTAGTAATGTGCCCATCCTATAGTAATGTCCCCAGCCTTGTCCCCATCCTATAGTAATGTGCCCATCCTATAGTAATGTCCCCAGCCTTGTCCCCATTCTCTAGTAATGTGCCCATCCTATAGTAATGTCCTTAGCCTTGTCCCCATTCTATAGTAATGTGCCCATCCTATAGTAATGTCCCTAGCCTTGTCCCCATTCTATAGTAATGTCCCCATCCTATAGTAATGTCCCCAGCCTTGTCCCCATCCTATAGTAATGTCCCCATCCTATAGTAATGTCCCCAGCCTTATCCCCATTCTATAGTAATGTGCCCATCCTATAGTAATGTCCCTAGCCTTGTCCCCATTCTATAGTAATGTGCCCATCCTTGTCCCCATCCTATAGTAATGTCCCCAGCCTTGGCCCCATTCTATAGTAATGTGCCCATCCTATAGTAATGTCTCCATCCTATAGTAATGTGCCCATCCTTGTCCCCATCCTATAGTAATGTCCCCAGCCTTGTCCCCATCCTATAGTAATGTCCCCAGCCTTGTCCCCATTCTATAGTAATATGCCCATCCTATAGTAATGTCCCCATCCTATAGTAATGTCCCTAGCCTTGTCCCCATTCTATAGTAATGTGCCCATCCTATAGTAATGTCTCCATCCTATAGTAATGTGCCCATCCTTGTCCCCATCCTATAGTAATGTCCCCAGCCTTGTCCCCATCCTATAGTAATGTCCCCAGCCTTGTCCCCATTCTATAGTAATATGCCCATCCTATAGTAATGTCCCTAGCCTTATCCCCATTCTATAGTAATGTGGCCACCTTGTCCCCATCCTATAGTAATGTCCCCATCCTATAGTAATGTCCCCAGCCTTGTTCCCATTCTATAGTAATGCCCCCAGTCTTGTCCCCATTCTATAGTAATGTGCCCATCCTTGTCCCCATCCTATAGTAATGTCCCCAGCCTTGTCCCCATCCTATAGTAATGTGCCCATCCTATAGTAATGTCCATAGCCTTGTCCCCATTCTATAGTAATGTGCCCATCCTATAGTAATGTCCCCATCCTATAGTAATGTGCCCACCTTGTCTCCGTCCTATAGTAATGTCCCCAGCCTTGTCCCCATCCTATAGTAATGTCCCTAGCCTTGTCCCCATTCTATAGTAATGTTCCCATCCTATAGTAATGTGCCCACCTTGCCCCATCTTATAGTAATGTCCCCATCCTATAGTAATGTCCCCAGCCTTGTCCCCATCCTATAGTAATGTCCCCATCCTATAGTAATGTCCCCAGCCTTATCCCCATTCTATAGTAATGTGCCCATCCTATAGTAATGTCCCCATCCTATAGTAATGTCCCCAGCCTTGTCCCCATCCTATAGTAATGTCCCCATCCTATAGTAATGTCCCCAGCCTTATCCCCATTCTATAGTAATGTGCCCACCTTGTCCCCATCCTATAGTAATGTCCCCATCCTATAGTAATGTCCCTAGCCTTGTCCCCATTCTATAGTAATGTGCCCACCTTGTCCCCATCCTATAGTAATGTCCCCATCCTATAGTAATGTCCCCAGCCTTGTCCCCATCCTATAGTAATGTCCCCATCCTATAGTAATGTCCCTAGCCTTGTCCCCATTCTATAGTAATGTGCCCACCTTGTCCCCATCCTATAGTAATGTCCCCATCCTATAGTAATGTCCCCAGCCTTGGCCCCATTCTATAGTAATGTGCTCATCCTATAGTAATGTCCCTAGCCATGTCCCCATTCTATAGTAATGTGCCCATCCTATAGTAATGTGCCCAGCCTTGTCCCCATCCTATAGTAATGTCCCCAGCCTTGTCCCCATCATATAGTAATGTCCCCAGCCTTGTCCCCATTCTATAGTAATATGCCCATCCTATAGTAATGTCCCCAGCCTTGTCCCCATCCTATAGTAATGTCCCCAGCCTTGTCCCCATCCTATAGTAATGTCCCCAGCCTTGTCCCCATCCTATAGTAATGTCCCCAGCCTTGTCCCCATTCTATAGTAATATGCCCATCCTATAGTAATGTCCCTAGCCTTATCCCCATTCTATAGTAATGTGGCCACCTTGTCCCCATCCTATAGTATTGTCCCCATCCTATAGTATTGTCCCCATCCTATAGTATTGTCCCCAGCCTTGTCCCCATCCTATAGTAATGCCCCCAGCCTTGTCCCCATCCTATAGTAATGTGCCCATCCTGTAGTAATGTCCCCAGCCTTGTCCCCATCCTATAGTAATGTGCCCATCCTATAGTAATGTCCCTAGCCTTGTCCCCATTCTATAGTAATGTGCCCATCCTATAGTAATGTGCCCATCCTATAGTAATGTCCCTAGCCTTGTCCTTTTTCTATAGTAATGTGCCCATCCTATAGTAATGTGTTGCGGGCGGAGGAGGGTATGCTGCGCTCCCCCACTGCTCGGGTCCGGCTATTGCTGCTGCTGCTCGGTGGTGGCTCAAGCGGTGGGCCGGATCCCGGGGACTCGAGCGGCGTTACTCGCCCATGAGTGAAAGGGGGGGTGGTGTGGTTTAGGGATATTGTCCGTGACGCCAACCACGGTTGTGGTGAGATTGGTGACACTATCGCTGCTCTGGACGGGGATCCCGGTAGCGATGACAGGGATCAGCTTGGATGTTGGTTCTCCCCTCCGTGGGTAGGGGGGTTGGCTGTCCCGGGGCCCGGTGAGGGGTTTAGGGATGGATGGCAGGCGGGTTACGGGGCCTGGTGAGGTGCAGGGTCGCGGGGGCAGCGCTGTGCCGCACGGCACGGTGGTACTCACTCAGCCAGTAATTCACACGGAGTCTCTGGTCAAACAAACGGCTGGATGGACGGGTCCCACAGGCGGCTGCGGTTGTTCTCCTCCCGGTAGGTTGATGGTGACTGCCTTTCCCTGCACCTATGTTGTGTTTACGGTTCCAATGGGTTCCCACCGATAACCCGCTCCCCAGCTTGGATAGGAGCCCCTTTTGCCCGCAGGCTCTGGCCCTGGGAACTGTAGCCTTGGCGGTGACTGTGTTTCCCCTTATGGTGTGAGCTGTTGCCTTCAATCGGGTCTTGACTGCTGGGAAACCCCAGAGGTTCCCTTCGCTAACGGATTTGACCGGTTTTATGGCGACTCCTAGCCTGGTTGGGGTCCGTATGCCCTGCCGGATGGTGCTGGCTTCTCTTTGCTCTCCGATTCGGTACTGTCGGGCCACCGCCCATCCACGGTGCTTACGGTTCGCTCCAATCAGCCTCTCCGGCAGACGGTCACCACCGTCTGCCAACCTTGCTGTACCGTCCGGGCCACACACCCGGACGCGGTCCGTCTCCTCTGTTACCACTTCTCTAAAACTCCTAAACTCATCTGAACTGTTTTCCCGCCTCCAGGACTGTGAACTTCTCGGTGGGTGGGACCAACCGCCTGGCCCACCCCCTGGTGTGGACATCAGCCCCTGGAGGAAGGCAACAAGGATTTTTGTGTTTGACTTCGGTGTGCCTAGCCGAGGTGTGGGGTGTGTTGGTGTAGTTCTGTGACGACCTGGCTTGTCCAGGGCGCCACAAATGTCCCTAGCCTTGTCCCCATTCTATAGTAATGTCCCCAGCCTTGTCCCCATCATATAGTAATGTCCCCAGCCTTGTCCCCATTCTATAGTAATGTGCCCATCCTATAGTAATGTCCCTAGCCTTGTCCCCATTCTATAGTAATGTGCCCATCCTATAGTAATGTCCCTAGCCTTGTCCTCATCCTATAGTAATGTCCCCAGCCTTGTCCCCATTCTATAGTAATATGCCCATCCTATAGTAATGTCCCCAGCCTTGTCCCCATCCTATAGTAATGTCCCCAGCCTTGTCCCCATCCTATAGTAATGTCCCCAGCCTTGTCCCCATCCTATAGTAATGTCCCCAGCCTTGTCCCCATTCTATAGTAATATGCCCATCCTATAGTAATGTCCCTAGCCTTATCCCCATTCTATAGTAATGTGGCCACCTTGTCCCCATCCTATAGTAATGTCCCCATCCTATAGTATTGTCCCCATCCTATAGTATTGTCCCCAGCCTTGTCCCCATCCTATAGTAATGCCCCCAGCCTTGTCCCCATCCTATAGTAATGTGCCCATCCTGTAGTAATGTCCCCAGCCTTGTCCCCATCCTATAGTAATGTGCCCATCCTATAGTAATGTCCCTAGCCTTGTCCCCATTCTATAGTAATGTGCCCATCCTATAGTAATGTGCCCATCCTATAGTAATGTCCCTAGCCTTGTCCTTTTTCTATAGTAATGTGGCCATCCTATAGTAATGTGTTGCGGGCGGAGGAGGGTATGCTGCGCTCCCCCACTGCTCGGGTCCGGCTATTGCTGCTGCTGCTCGGTGGTGGCTCAAGCGGTGGGCCGGATCCCGGGGACTCGAGCGGCGTTACTCGCCCATGAGTGAAAGGGGGGGTGGTGTGGTTTAGGGATATTGTCCGTGACGCCAACCACGGTTGTGGTGAGATTGGTGACACTATCGCTGCTCTGGACGGGGATCCCGGTAGCGATGACAGGGATCAGCTTGGATGTTGGTTCTCCCCTCCGTGGGTAGGGGGGTTGGCTGTCCCGGGGCCCGGTGAGGGGTTTAGGGATGGATGGCAGGCGGGTTACGGGGCCTGGTGAGGTGCAGGGTCGCGGGGGCAGCGCTGTGCCGCACGGCACGGTGGTACTCACTCAGCCAGTAATTCACACGGAGTCTCTGGTCAAACAAACGGCTGGATGGACGGGTCCCACAGGCGGCTGCGGTTGTTCTCCTCCCGGTAGGTTGATGGTGACTGCCTTTCCCTGCACCTATGTTGTGTTTACGGTTCCAATGGGTTCCCACCGATAACCCGCTCCCCAGCTTGGATAGGAGCCCCTTTTGCCCGCAGGCTCTGGCCCTGGGAACTGTAGCCTTGGCGGTGACTGTGTTTCCCCTTATGGTGTGAGCTGTTGCCTTCAATCGGGTCTTGACTGCTGGGAAACCCCAGAGGTTCCCTTCGCTAACGGATTTGACCGGTTTTATGGCGACTCCTAGCCTGGTTGGGGTCCGTATGCCCTGCCGGATGGTGCTGGCTTCTCTTTGCTCTCCGATTCGGTACTGTCGGGCCACCGCCCATCCACGGTGCTTACGGTTCGCTCCAATCAGCCTCTCCGGCAGACGGTCACCACCGTCTGCCAACCTTGCTGTACCGTCCGGGCCACACACCCGGACGCGGTCCGTCTCCTCTGTTACCACTTCTCTAAAACTCCTAAACTCATCTGAACTGTTTTCCCGCCTCCAGGACTGTGAACTTCTCGGTGGGTGGGACCAACCGCCTGGCCCACCCCCTGGTGTGGACATCAGCCCCTGGAGGAAGGCAACAAGGATTTTTGTGTTTGACTTCGGTGTGCCTAGCCGAGGTGTGGGGTGTGTTGGTGTAGTTCTGTGACGACCTGGCTTGTCCAGGGCGCCACAAATGTCCCTAGCCTTGTCCCCATTCTATAGTAATGTCCCCAGCCTTGTCCCCATCATATAGTAATGTCCCCAGCCTTGTCCCCATTCTATAGTAATGTGCCCATCCTATAGTAATGTCCCTAGCCTTGTCCCCATTCTATAGTAATGTGCCCATCCTATAGTAATGTCCCTAGCCTTGTCCTCATCCTATTGTAATGTCCCCATCATATAGTAATGTCCCTAGCCTTGTCCTCATCCTATAGTAATGTCCCCATCATATAGTAATGTCCCCAGCCTTGTCCTCATCCTATAGTAATGTGCCCATCCTATAGTAATGTCCCTAGCCTTGTCCCCATCCTATAGTAATGTGTCCATCCTATAGTAATGTCCCCAGCCTTGTCCTCATCCTATAGTAATGCCCCCATCCTATAGTAATGTCCCCATCCTGTAGTAATGTGCCCATCTTGTCCCATCCTATAGTAATGTGCCCATCCTATAGTAATGTCCCTAGCCTTGTCCTCATCCTATAGTAATGTCCCCATCATATAGTAATGTCCCCAGCCTTGTCCCCATCCTATAGTAATGTGTCCATCCTATAGTAATGTCCCCAGCCTTGTCCTCATCCTATAGTAATGCCCCCATCCTATAGTAATGTGCCCATCTTGTCCCATCCTATAGTAATGTGCCCATCCTATAGTAATGTCCCCAGCCTTGTCCCCATCCTATAGTAATGTGTCCATCCTATAGTAATGTCCCCAGCCTTGTCCTCATCCTATAGTAATGCCCCCATCCTATAGTAATGTCCCCATCCTATAGTAATGTGCCCATCTTGTCCCATCCTATAGTAATGTGTCCATCCTATAGTAATGTCCCCAGCCTTGTCCCCATTCTATAGTAATGTGCCCATCCTATAGTAATGTCCCTAGCCTTGTCCTCATCCTATAGTAATGTCCCCATCATATAGTAATGTCCCCAGCCTTGTCCCCATTCTATAGTAATGTGCCCATCCTATAGTAATGTCCCTAGCCTTGTCCCCATTCTATAGTAATGTGCCCATCCTATAGTAATGTCCCTAGCCTTGTCCCCATTCTATAGTAATGTGCCCATCCTATAGTAATGTCCCTAGCCTTGTCCTCATCCTATAGTAATGTGTCCATCCTATAGTAATGTCCCCAGCCTTGTCCTCATCCTATAGTAATGTCCCCATCCTATAGTAATGTCCCCATCCTGTAGTAATGTGCCCATCTTGTCCCATCCTATAGTAATGTGCCCATCCTGTAGTAATGTGTCCCATCACTGTCCCCTTTTAGTAATCTGCCCATGCAGGTCCTCTTCTTGTAGCAGAGTGCCCTTTCCTGGTCTTCTGCTTATAGTTATGTCCCATACTGGTCCCTTAATGTGCCGTTCTTCACATACACACACAAAAGAAAAAAAGAAAAAACCCAAAAACATTCTTCTCCCCTGTGCGGCGTTCCCTCGGCTGCCTCATCTCTGCTTCTTGCTGTCTGCAGGCCCCTGCCCTCGTTGACTATCGCGGCCGGGGCAGGGGCCGCAGCCACTGCCAGCGATTTATGTCAGATGGTTGTTTTGCCAGCGCTGCACGCTCAGAGTCAGGCTCTCTGTGCACAACGTTTCTAATGCAGCTGTAGTCGTCCGCCAATCAGAGGTAAGCAGCTGAGGTCTGGCAGTTTCCATTGGAGGAATAGTTGGCTGCGGGCCACGATAGTCAACAGGGGCACGACCTGGGGGCCGCATGAAGTATCCTGAGGGGCCGCATGCGACCCGCGGGCCACGTGTTTGAGACCTCTGATCTAGACCGAGAGGTGGATGTGTGTCTAGTTGTTGGGAATCCTCTGGTCTGCTTATGGCTCCACTTGTAAACATGATTGGTTAGATAATCATGAGAATCTTCTCATCTAAAGCCCACTTTACACGTTGCAAATGTGGCGCCCCTGACCTGGTCAGGCACCACTGAGTACTGCACCCATGCTGGGAACAGTACAACACAGGTAATCCGGAAGGCTGACCGGGGTGTGGTACACAGGCGCATAGTGATCAGGTCTCACACATGTACCCATGAGAGGACCCCTGGGGATCCCAGGAGGGGGAAAAGCCTTCACCTTCACTGGAATAGTGGAGGGGGCCAAAAGCCTCCATCTCCTCTCAAGGGGTGTGGTAAGAGAGTCTGGTTGCTAGGTGGCGTAGGCAAGAACAGGAGAGGAGGGGCAGTGAGCCAGGCAGTGTAGAGTCCAGGGAGCTCGAGTGAGGAGCAGATCCCTGGGGCTGTGCAGTCTGACAGCGCCCGCGCAGTGGCTACTGACGGGGGAGAACGGTCAACTAGGAGGGCTACCCGAAATCCATCTTCAGCTAAAGAGAGAGCACGGAGTGGGAAGTAAGGAGACTGCTAGAGAGTACCAGGCCCAAACGGGCGGCAGATCCCGAAGCGGAGATAGATCCAGCTTTCTTTTGCTAAACCTGCCGGTGTGGGGCTCTCAAAGCCCACGCCACAACACTACAAAAGCCGCAGCCACGTAGCCACAGTTAGGGCCCATAGGTCACAGGAGGCAAGCAGCTGGAGTGGCCTGGTCCAGGCGACAAGCAAACGGCAACCGAAAGGGAGAGAGGCTGCAGCATCTTCCCTGGGTGACCCCCATAGGGACTCAAAGTCGGGGTTACCCCAAACCACCAAGGGCTAAGGAAGGCGAGTTAGTAGTCACCCTCACAAGTCAGCCTGAAGGACACCTGGTTCCCACTTGGTTCATCCCAGCTACGCCCGGGTCACTCACCCTGCCATCAACTGTGAGTAAAAACCCTGAAAGACATCCTGCCTGTGTTGAGTCATTCTGCGCCTTGTAGTTCTACACATCTACACAGGGCCCTGGGGCTTGCCTCACTCTCAGGGGGCTATTCCAACTAACTGCACTCACCATCAGCCCCAGGCGTCCCTCAACCTGCAGTGGCGGTCCCCCCCCCACTGACCGCAATACTGAGAGTGGCGTCACGACAAGAAGAAGATCTCCTACCTGTGACAGATCCAGCCGAGTGGAGTCCCTGAAGGTAATGCACCGACACTACACCTGTGGGGCTTCACATCTGGCGTCACGAACAGGATAAGGACTAGACCTGTTCAGACAGGTGACCATGTGCCTGGGCGGTCCGCTTGAAAAATTGGAAGCGCCGCCATATTGCCACCATGAAAAGCGCGCTGAAAAACAACAGCAGCCCGCGCTGGGAGAAGTTACCGCCCACGAAGAGGTGTGGCTACCCAGAGATCCCCTGCAGAGTTCTGACCTCGCTTGTAGAGAGAGCGGAAGCGTCCAGAGACGGCGGGAAGGAAAGAGAGCCACAAGCCTGCTGCTGCAGAGAGAAGAGATGGAGTCCGGACGTGGATACCCAGAACCAGGCTCTGCTGCCTGGTGGTGCCGGGAGCTTGCTATCTTCTGCGATCAGCTGGAGGCCAGGATTATGCGACAGCTCAGTGAGGGACGCACGGAGCTTCTGGAGATGGCTGCGGCGGTTCGGACCTACGAAGAGGGAGCCGCGCGACGCATGCCAGATCGAGCGGCGACGACTCAGATCCCGATGGTGCCACCGATGGGTGAGTCCAGAGTTGCCCCGGCCAGCGCAAGTGCTCCGACCCCTGCTGCTACGACCGCGGTCCCAGAAGAGGCGCCTGGCGCGGCGACGCTGAGCGAGGCCGCAGCCACGCTAGGTGCGGCCCGCCAAATCCAGGCCGCCGCAGCGACACCCCGCCTGGCCCGCAAAGGTCCGACTGCCACGGCGATACTCATCCGTGCCGCAGGTGTGACGCTGACCCAGGCTGCCACCCTGCTGAGCCCAGTCCGCCAAGACCCCACCGCAGCAGCGACGCTCGTCCGAGCCGCAAGTGAGATGCTGAACCAGGCCGCAGCCCCGCCAGGTGCGGCCCGTCAAGCCCCGATCACTGCAGCGACGCCCAGCTCCACCTGCACGGACCCCATTGGGGATGCGACGCCAATTCAGACCGCGGCTGCAATGCCCAGTCCGGCCCGCCAAGAACTGGCCGCAACAGCGACGCAGATCCAGGCCGCCGCCACGCCAGGCTCGGCCCGCACAGACCAGGCCGCCGCCATGCCAGGCGCGGGCCGCCAAGACCAGGCCGCCGCAGCGATGCCCTGCGCGGCCCGCCAAGAAAAGACTACATCACCATTTACCCCGGCCTGCAAGGCCAGAGCAGACACCGCTCCCCAGTCTAAGGAGGTCCCTGCAAGGAAATCCCTGATAGGTGAAGACCCCGCGTACTGGCAGCTGAAGGCTGACATGGAGGCCAAGTTTCCACAGGAGATGGTGGACCAGTACATGCTCCCTCCGCACACCCCTAAGGCAACCCCTGCGGCAACCACGCTGAAGAGTCCACCGCCTGGGCCAGCTGAGGAACACTCATCCCCGGCGCTGCCACGACCAGAGTGCAGCGAAGAACTAAGGGGGAGAGGAGGGCAAGAAGCTGAGGAGTTGCCCCCGGAGCCAGCAGCAGTGCTAGTCCCAGAGCCGGAGATGCTGCCATATTCCCGCTGGGACGAGGAAGACCTGACACCTCCTGCTGACGAAGAAGACCTGCCCAACCGCCCTACCTGGGAGCTTGTAAGCTGCACTTCGCAGAATCCAGCCCGCAAGACACAGCGCCGCAGCAGAACTCAGTTTTCCCCTGCACCGCCATCCCCAGAGCAAAGAGATGACATCACGGCCAGAGACCTACAAGAAAAAAGGTTCCTGAGAAGAGCCAAAGCACAGGTCCGAGGACCCCTTTGCAGAGGAGTAGTGGAGGACTTCAGCCTCAAGTCAGGATACGGGTTCATCGTAGCACCTGGTATCAAAGAAGGCATTTTTGTCAATAGGAGAGACGTCAGAGCTAATCTGCCCAGAGGACACCCTGGCAGAAACTTAAAGATGGGAGACTCCGTACAGTTCACCATGCACCAAGGAGAAAGAGGGTGGTATGCGCTAGATGTAGTGCCATGTCCCAAAGAAGAAGAAAGAAAAGACAAAGGACCTACTGACGAGACAACTACAGATGAGGAAAAAGGTCAAGAAAGCAACAGGTGCCGCAGCCCTACAGGCCCAAGCCCTGGTGAAGAGGAGTCTGCATAAGTTCAAGTAAAGTACAGCAAGTTTTGACCAGTTTGGAAAGTTTGTTTTGCAACGTTTTAAAGTTCAAGAATGTGCCCACATAAACTATTGTGAGAAATAAACCTTAAGGCTATGAACTGGCTATAGCCACAAACTCTCGCAGTGTAAATAGTTACACCAAAAGGGCACCACCACCACCAGAGTCAGCCTGTTTAGGGGCTTGGCTCGTCTGCAACCAGGAGGAGCCCGTCCGTATATAGGGCCTTGGCTCGCCTGCGACCAGAGAGCATGCCTGTTTATGGGGCCTGGCTCTCCACCACAAAGAGGGTACCTGGTCAGCACCAACTGTGGAGGCCGCCTCTACATCCTGCCAGAAGTGGCTGAAGGCGCGGATCCACCAGGCCAGGTATACCCTGAAACCACCAGCCCATGAAAGCCGCCTCTACATCCTGCCAGAAGTGGCTGAAGGCGCGGCCGACGTGAGAGGGTTTTGGGTGGGTTAACGGACTTGTGGGTGGAGGGTGGTGATGTATGGTACCTGGTGCTTTTAAAAATGTTTTACATGTTTTAATGTTTTATGCATTTTAAAATGTTGTCTTGCAGCCCGAGGACGTGCTGGTGATAACTAAGGGGGAATGTGGCGCCCCTGACCTGGTCAGGCACCACTGAGTACTGCACCCATGCTGGGAACAGTACAACACAGGTAATCCGGAAGGCTGACCGGGGTGTGGTACACAGGCGCATAGTGATCAGGTCTCACACATGTACCCATGAGAGGACCCCTGGGGATCCCAGGAGGGGGAAAAGCCTTCACCTTCACTGGAATAGTGGAGGGGGCCAAAAGCCTCCATCTCCTCTCAAGGGGTGTGGTAAGAGAGTCTGGTTGCTAGGTGGCGTAGGCAAGAACAGGAGAGGAGGGGCAGTGAGCCAGGCAGTGTAGAGTCCAGGGAGCTCGAGTGAGGAGCAGATCCCTGGGGCTGTGCAGTCTGACAGCGCCCGCGCAGTGGCTACTGACGGGGGAGAACGGTCAACTAGGAGGGCTACCCGAAATCCATCTTCAGCTAAAGAGAGAGCACGGAGTGGGAAGTAAGGAGACTGCTAGAGAGTACCAGGCCCAAACGGGCGGCAGATCCCGAAGCGGAGATAGATCCAGCTTTCTTTTGCTAAACCTGCCGGTGTGGGGCTCTCAAAGCCCACGCCACAACACTACAAAAGCCGCAGCCACGTAGCCACAGTTAGGGCCCATAGGTCACAGGAGGCAAGCAGCTGGAGTGGCCTGGTCCAGGCGACAAGCAAACGGCAACCGAAGGGGAGAGAGGCTGCAGCATCTTCCCTGGGTGACCCCCATAGGGACTCAAAGTCGGGGTTACCCCAAACCACCAAGGGCTAAGGAAGGCGAGTTAGTAGTCACCCTCACAAGTCAGCCTGAAGGACACCTGGTTCCCACTTGGTTCATCCCAGCTACGCCCGGGTCACTCACCCTGCCATCAACTGTGAGTAAAAACCCTGAAAGACATCCTGCCTGTGTTGAGTCATTCTGCGCCTTGTAGTTCTACACATCTACACAGGGCCCTGGGGCTTGCCTCACTCTCAGGGGGCTATTCCAACTAACTGCACTCACCATCAGCCCCAGGCGTCCCTCAACCTGCAGTGGCGGTCCCCCCCCCACTGACCGCAATACTGAGAGTGGCGTCACGACAAGAAGAAGATCTCCTACCTGTGACAGATCCAGCCGAGTGGAGTCCCTGAAGGTAATGCACCGACACTACACCTGTGGGGCTTCACACAATTAGTTGTACAATCGCATTTGCGATGTGACACGCCCAGGTTGCATACGGGATCTATGAGATTTCACGTTGGTCGTTCATTTGCTGTCACACGTGCGTTAGTAGTCTATGTTAAATTGGTCAATTTTGTGTGCGATCCTTTAGATCATGTGCTCTGTGACGTATGCATTGAGCACCTTTTTTTTTTTTATTTATTGACTTGCCAAGCGTGTGTAATGTGGGATGCGTTTTTACTATATCATCTGCCATTCAGCTCTGCTACATGGCCGCTAACAGCAGCCACAGACAGCCATGTAGCAGAGCTGAATGGCAGATGACAGCAGACACAGACAGAGCCGCACTGTCAGAATGAACTCGGGTGAACTTCACCCGACTTCATTGTGATGCTGCGGCTCTGTCTGTGTCGCGTCCTGATTAGCGGTCACCCGTGAAGACTCACCGGTGACCGCTAATCCCCTGAGTGACTGAAGTTAGCAGCCCTCTCTCATATACTCACCAATCCCCGATCCCCGGCGCTGCACGGCATTCACACTGCTCCGGCGGCTTTTACTGTTTTGAAAAAGCCGGCCGCCCATTAAACAATTTCGTATTCCCTGCTTTCCCCGCCCACCAGCGCCTATGATTGGTTACAGTGAGACACGCCCCCACTCTGAGTGACAGGTGTCACACTGCACCCAATCACAGCAGCCGGTGGGCGTGTCTATACTGTGTAGTGAAATAAATAATTAAATAATTAAAAAAAACGGCGTGCGGTTCCCCCCATTTTTAAAACCAGCCAGATAAAGCCATACGGCTGAAGGCTGGTATTCTCAGGATGGGGAGCTCCACGTTATGGGGAGCCCCCCACCCTAACAATATCAGCCAACAGCCGCCCAGAATTGCCGCATACATTAGATGCGACAGTTCTGGGACTGTACCCGGCTCTTCCCGATTTACCCTGGTGCGTTGGCAAATCGGGGTAATAAGGAGTTATTGGCAGCCCATAGCTGCCAATAAGTCCTAGATTAATCATGTCAGGCGTCTCCCCGAGACACCCTCCATGATTAATCTGTAAGTTACAGTAAATAAACACACACACCCGAAAAAAATCCTTTATTAGAAATAAAAACACACACATATACCCTGGTTCACCACTTTAATCAGCCCCAAAAAGCCCTCCTTGTCTGGCGTAATCCAGGATGGTCCAGCGTCGCATCCAGCGCTGCTGCATGGAGGTGACCGGAGCCGCAGCAGACACAGCCGCTCCGGTCACCTCCATGCAGCAAATGAAGACAGCCGCGCGATCAGCTGCTGTCACTGAGGTTACCCGCGGCCACCGGTGCATCCACCGGTGGCCGCGGGTAACCTCAGTGACAGCAGCTGATCGCGCGGCTGTCTTCATTTGCTGCGTGGAAGTGACCGGAGCGACTGTGTCTGCTGCGGCTCCGGTCACCTCCATGCAGCTGCGGTGGAAGCGACGCTGGATCATCCTGGATTACGCCAGACAAGGAGGGCTTTTTGGGGCTGATTAAAGTGGTGAACCAGGGTATATGTGTGTGTTTTTATTTCTAATAAAGGATTTTTTCGGGTGTGTGTTTATTTACTGTAACTTACAGATTAATCATGGAGGGTGTCTCATAGACGCCTGACATGATTAATCTAGGACTTATTGGCAGCTATGGGCTGCCAATAACTCCTTATTACCCCGATTTGCCAACGCACCAGGGTAAATCGGGAAGAGCCGGGTACAGTCCCAGAACTGTCGCATCTAATGTATGCGGCAATTCTGGGCGGCTGTTGGCTGATATTGTTAGGGTGGGGGGCTCCCCATAACGTGGAGCTCCCCATCCTGAGAATACCAGCCTTCAGCCGTATGGCTTTATCTGGCTGGTTTTAAAAATGGGGGGAACCGCACGCCGTTTTTTTTAATTATTTAATTATTTATTTCACTACACAGTATAGACACGCCCACCGGCTGCTGTGATTGGGTGCAGTGTGACACCTGTCACTCAGAGTGGGGGCGTGTCTCACTGTAACCAATCATAGGCGCTGGTGGGCGGGGAAAGCAGGGAATACGAAATTGTTTAATGGGCGGCCGGCTTTTTCAAAACAGTAAAAGCCGCCGGAGCAGTGTGAATGCCGTGCAGCGCCAGGGATCGGGGATCGGTGAGTATATGAGAGAGGGGGATAGACTGACATGGACTGAGAGTGAGGGACAGAGATAGTGACGGACTGACAGAGATTAGTGAATGACAGACATTGTGAGGCGCTTCAGAATGGAGCTTTTCAGCTGCGCTCTGAAGCGGACCTTTTTTAAGCTGCGGTGCAGAGCGCACACCTGCGCACATAGCATCAGACACCAAAATCGTATGAGGGATGTCACACGTTACAATTGACTAGGTTCGTGCAACAAAACGCTCAATTCTAGAGAATGATACGATGTGTTTGCGATCAACGGTTTTGCGTTCAATCCTGATCGCACGTAGCTGTCACACGCAGATACCTCACAAACGATGCCGGATGTGCGTCACTTACAACTTGACCCCAACGACGGATTGTGAGATATATTGAAGCGTGTGTAGCGGGCTTTATAGTCCCTGACCGCTCTTTCCCACTTGTCCAAATCTCGATCAATGTCCGCATTACACTTGAGCTGGTTTTCTGGGTGGATTTCTCTTTCATGAGACATTCCAATTGTTCCAATATGGTCTCTGTGGCTGTAAGTGAGGAGCTACTATGTTTACATAGGAAAGCCCCGGAACATGTCTGTGGGACCTTTTTTCCTCACTCGATTTTAAAGCCATCATTTTCAATAGTGAAAGAGAGGAAGACGTGGACTCTCCCCGCAGAACCCAATCATTTTCTAAATATTTCAGAACACACAGGTCCACCAGAACCCGATTCTGAAGCAATTCTTTAAACTAGAAATGGTGGATTGAGACATTAGTTATCACCAGTTTCAAGTAAGGGGTTAAAATTCACAGCCCCTTTTAGTTTCTCGTAGTCCAGGGCATCCTCCCGGCTGAGGTCAAAGTAGGCTTTCTGGGCATTCCCCATTAGAAACAGAGCCACCACTTCGGCCCACTGGCCTACCGGCAGCTTTTCCTGCTCCGCTGTGCGCTCAAAAACGGTAAGGAACACCTCCACATCCTCCCCCGGGCTTAGCTTCCGCAGGGCAGAGCGAACCCTGTCCCGGGGTTCCCGTCGGTCTGAGGCAGTTGTCGGCGGTATCTCACACAGGGCCGCAATCTGTTGCCGTAGCAATACATTCGCCTCTTGTTGCGGTCGTTGGGTCTCCTGGTGCTGTCGCTGGGTCTTGTTAGGGCCAGATGGACGGGTAGACCCTGGAGGTGGATCCACTGGGCCGAACTCCCGGATGAGGGAAAGGAGTCCGGTAGCCGGAGCACTGTAGGTAGCAGGACAGTCCGTGCACTGGGAGAAAATGGAGAAGTCCCTGGGACCACGAGGTCACTGATGGTGGTCCGGGTGACGAAGCTCAGGTTCGGAAGCCGTGATGGTGTCAGGCGGGGTCCGGAACCGTTGGAGCGAGATGTCGGGTCACCGCAGGGATCCGAGATGGTACGGACTGTCAGGATGGCAGATGGGCAGCGTTCGGGGTTCGAGGTACCGCAGGACCGGATGGCGATGCAGGATCGGCTCTAGAAGATAGAGAGGTAAGTATCTCACAAAACACAAGGAGACCTGACTCCTAGCTTGGGAAAACACGAAGAACAGGCCCCGCTCCCTTGGACATTAACCCCCTATATACCCTGTACCTATGTGCATCATTTCCTGTAATTTGACACTGGCCCTTTAAGAAAGGGTCAGTGACCGCGCGCGCGCCCTAATGCGCATGCGCGCGGCCCGGGTGCCAGAAGCCAGGGAAGGAAGCTGAGAGGAGGACGCAGGGGAGCCGGCCAGGACCTGGGAAGCCGTCGGGCGCCGGGAGCGGAGACCAGGGGGCCTGGGAATGACGGGCACCGGAGGTTGGAGAGCGGGGAGCATGGCAGGTGACCCGGGGAGCGGAGCAGAGGACCCGGGGAGCGGAGCAGAGGACCCGGGGAGGGGAGCCGAGGACCCGGGGAGCGTGACAGGTCTCCTGGTGCTGCTGCTGAAATAGACCCAATTGCTCCTGTTGTTTCTGCTGAGTTAGTACCAACTGCCGCAGAAGCTCCTCCATGTTGTCAGTCGGTTTATACTGTAGCGTAGCTGGCCTAATTATTGACATGCAGAGCCGTTACAGACTACAGCTGGTGGTCAGGCTTGCTTCCAGTTGTGCAGCAGTGGGGGTATGCCCGCATTCTCCACCATAATGTAGCGGGGTGGGGGTCCCCCAGGGCGACAAAGAGGCAGTGACCCCAAAAAGTCCGATCAAAACAGCTTTATTACCGTCGCTGAACAGGTCAACGTCCTCAAAGAACATCAGTGTCAGATCGCACAATCCATCTTTGTTTGAGCCAAAGTGGTTTTCATGGAAGACGACCAAGGAAAACACCATTGCTGAAAAAAAAAATCATAAAAAAGCTAAACTGGAATTTGCCAAACTCCATGTTGACAAGCCACAAAGCTTCTGGGAGAATGCCCCATGGACAGATGAGACAAAAATGGAACTTTTTGGCAAGGCACATCAGCTCTATGTTCACAGACAATAAAGTGAAGCATATCAAGAGAACATTGTCCCTACTGTGAAACCTGGAGGCGGCTCGGTTATGTTCTGGGGTTGCTTTGCTGCATCTGGCACAGGGGGGTCTTGAATCTGTGCAGGGTACAATGAAATCTCAAGACTGTCAAGGAATTCTAGAGAGAAATGTGCTGCCCAGTGTCAGAAAACTTGGTCTCAGTCGCAGGTCACGGGTCTTGCAACAGAATAATGACCCAAAAACACACAGCTAAAAACACCCAAGAATGGCTAAGAGGAAAACATTGGACTATTCTGAAGTGGCTTCTATGACCCCGGACCTAAATCCTATTGAGCATCTTTGTAAAGAGAGACAGAGAGAGAGAGCGACAGAGACAGAGAGAGACAGAGAGAGAGACAGAGAGAGACAGAGAGAGAAACAGAGACACAGAGAGAGAGACACAGAGAGAGACACACAGAGAGAGACACACAGAGAGAGAGACACAGAGAGAGAGACACAGAGAGAGAGACACAGAGAGAGAGACACAGAGAGAGAGACACAGAGAGATAGAGACAGAAAGAGACAGAGAGAGAGAGACAGACAGCGAGAGACAGAGAGAGAAACACAGAGAGAGAGAAACACAGAGAGAGAGAGACACAGAGAGAGAGAGACACAGAGAGAGAGACACAGAGAGAGAGACACAGAGAGAGAGAGACACAGAGAGAGACACAGAGAGAGACACAGAGAGAGAGACAGAAAGAGACAGAGAGAGAGAGAGAGAGACAGAAAGAGACAGAGACAGAAAGAGACAGAGAGAGACAGAGAGAGAGAGACAGACAGCGAGAGACAGAGAGAGAAACAGAGACACAGAGAGAGAGACACAGAGAGAGAGACAGAGAGAGACAGAGAGAGAGACAGAGACAGAGAGAGAAAGACACAGAGAGACAGAGACAGAGAGAGACAGAGAGAGCCCCCGTCATCACCACACACACCGGTACTACCGCCCCCATCATCCCCACACACACCGGCCCTACAGCCCCCATCATCACCACACACACCGACACTACCGCACCCATCATCAACACACACTCCCCGGCACTACCGCACCCATTATCACCGCACACACGCAAGCACTACCGCCCCCATCATCAATGCACACACCCTGGCACTACCGCACCCATCATCACCACACACACACATGCACTACCTGAGTGATGACTCACTTCAGTTTCTGCGTGGAGCAGACAGATCGGCGGTGTTCTACGGCTGCGGATTAATAAAATGCTGAAAGAGGGTGTTTTTTTTGTCTTTTATTTCAAATAAAGGATTTTTCATTGTTTGTGTTTATTTACTTTCACTACAGATTAATCATGGGGGGTGTCTCATAGACGCCTGCCATGATTAACCTAGGACTTAGTGGCAGCTATGGGCTGCCATTAACTCCTTATTACCCCGATTGTCACCGCACCAGGGCAAATCGGGATGAGTAAGATAGAGTCCCGGGACTGTCGCATCTAATGGATGCGGCAATTGCAGGCGGCTACTTGCAGATATTTTTAGGCTGGGGGGTTCCACATAACGTGGGGCTCCCCATCCTGAGAATACCAGCCTTCAGCCATGTGGTTTTATCTTGGCTGGTATCAAAATGGGGGGGACCGCACGTCGTTTTTTTTTTAAATTATTTATTCATTGTACTGCATGATATAGACCCGCCCACCGGCGGCTGTGATTGGTTGCAGTGAGACAGCTGCCACTCAGTGTGGGGGCGCGTCTGACTGCAACCGATCATAGGCGCTGGTGGGTGGGGGAAGCAGGGAATACGAGATGGAATAATGAGCGGCCGCCGGCATTTTCAACTGCAGGAGAAGCCGCCAGAGCAGTGTGACAGCTGTGCAGTGCCGCAACAGTGATCGGTGAGTATGAGAGAGGGGATGAGAGGAAGAGACCGACCGACAGAGAGAGATAGAGATCGAGAGAGAGAGACTGACCGACCGACAGAGAGAGATAGAGACCAAGAGAGAGAGAGACCAGGAGTGCTTTTAAACAATTTAGAACATTCTGCTGGAAATGCTGAGCATGAACGTAGAACGTGACTGAATCCTGCACTGGAATCAGTCGCAAAATGCATGGCGACGGAATCCAGCACCATAGACATTCATTATGCCTCTTAATGGATCCCAACGGAATCCTGCGGAGTGCGTTTTTTTTTACACCAAAAAATGTTACATTCAGCGTTCCTTCCGCCCGACGATCACTGACGATCACCGACAAAACAACTGATGCACCGTGGGGTGAATGCAACGCAAGACCATTCGTTGCAATCCGCCCTTAATAGAAGCCTATGAGGAATAAACGGATTCCTGCGACGGTTACCGTAATTCCTCAAGGAGCTGGATTGTAACGGCTGCCGCACAACACAAGTGTGAAAGTAGCCTTACAGGAATCGTGTGATTGCAGTGATTGCCTCAAAAGGTTGTGCAACCAAATATTAAGCTGAGGAGAAGGAGGAGGAGGAGAAGGGGGAGGAGTAGGAGGGTGAGGAGGAGGAGGAGGGGGAGGGGGAGGGGGAGGGGGAGGAGGAGGGGGAGGAGAAGGGGGAGGAGTAGGAGGGTGAGGAGGAGGAGGAGGGGGAGGGGGAGGGTGCCATCATTTCTGTCCAGGCCGATTTCATGATCGGAAGCAGAAAAGCAGCAATGTCTGACTTTCAGTTGTTCATTTTCATAGATTTTTTTATTTATTATTACTTTTGTCAGATTCAAATTATTTCTGTGACCATTGTGGGTTTGTCTTTCATTAAACGAGGGACGAGGAGTGCCAACAATTTTGACCACGTGTGTATGTCCCAATAATGATAGCCCCATCCTGGTATAAATGTCCCCATAATGGCTCCATCCTGGCTGCATCCTGGTGTCGCGGGCGGGGAGGAGGGTGTCGGCACACTACGCTCACCCCTTCTGCTCGGGTCCGGCAGCTGCTCAGTGGTGGCTCGAGCTGTGGGCCGGATCCCGGGGTTTCTCGAGCAACACTCCTCGCCCGTGAGTGAAAAGGGGGTTGTTGGGTGTGGGGATTGTTATAGTTCGTGACGCCACCCACGGTTGTGGTGATTTCACCACCGCTGCTCAATTCGGGGATCCCGGGGATGGTGATGCGGAGCAGCCAGGTGTGTTGCCCCTCCGTGGGTAGGGGTTGGTGATCCCGGGGCCCGGTGGTGGAGAAGGAGGTGCGGGGCCTGGTGGGCGCAGGGACGCGGGGGCAGCGCTGTGCCTTGCGGCACTGTGGTACTCACTCAGCCTGAGACGTGGACACAGTTTGTACGGTAAACCAAACGGCTGGTAGGACGGTCCCACAGACGGCTGCACCTGCACTCCCGGTAGGTGACGGTGATGTCCCTCTTCCTTGCACCTATGTTTGACTTGTGGTAGCGGTGGATTCCCTCCGGTTACCCGCTCCCCGACTGCAATCTGGGCCGGAGGAGCTCTACACTTTGCCCGCAGGCGCTGGCCCTGGGGAAACTGGTGCCCTGGCGGTGGCGGTGTCTCCCCTGTAATGGTTGAGCTGTTGCCTTCAATCGGGACTTGGTTGTTGGGGGATCTACGTCCCCTTCACTGACGGATTCGGCAAATTATGGCGACTCCTAGCCTTGCCGGGGTCCGAGAGGCCCCTGCCCTGGTGCTGACTGTCCTTCGGAACACTGCTCCAGACCACCGGGCACACAGCCAACGGGGTCCTTCCAGGAACTTCCAAACGGTCCCCCTCCAGACAGTCACCGCCGTCGCTGACCTTGCTGATCTGGCCCTCCACAAAGCTGGACCCTTCAGGCTTTCTTTCCTTACTGCCACTTCACTTGCTTTTCTCCTTTACACCTCTCTACTTTCACAACTTTCTCTTAGCTGTTTACTTTCTCACTTCAGCTCCTCACACTTGCCCTCCCTGGGCTCATCTCAACTTCACTCTTCCATGTCCCTCACTGGACTGCCTGGTTTCTCCCGCCTCCAGAGTTGTGAGCTCCTCGGTGGGCGGAGCCAACCGCCTGGCCCACCCCCTGGTGTGCATCATCAGACTCCTGGAGGAAGGCAACAAGGATTTCTGGTTAGCATTGATGTGCCTACCTGGAGTGTGGGGTGTGGTGGTGTTGTGACCTGTGTCCCCTGGCTTGCCCAGGGCGACACATTCCCCCTTAGCAAAATGCAGACCGTCCGCGGGCTGCCGTCCTACACCGGTTTTATTTTTCTGTAAAAAGGGGATAACAGGGTTAAGCAAACATAAATAACATTTTTAATCAAAACTCTTCCCAAGACGGGAGGCACATTTCTTAAACGTTGCAACGGTTTACGGTCACGGTTTCCGCTCTCTCCCACCCAAGTAACCTGGCCCTGATGCTGCCCCTAAAACCCAGGCAGCACCCCTTGACCCACAGTCCAGCACACGGTACCCGAGCGGGATCTGTCCTTCCCTCCAGAGGGTGGCCACCGGTTCCTTTGGTGGCTGGGCCCTAGCCTGCTCTGCTCAGGGCCCTCCCTCCAACCTGCCTCTCCGGAGGCGGCATTGCGGAAACGGTAACGGTAACCAACATATTTACAAGCCACTTAATGTTTGTGGTGCCCTGCAAGTTCACGGGCTTGTCCATGGATAGTTCCCATGCAAAACATTAAACGGTCCCCACGGGGACAACGGTGCCGGCTCCTGCCGGTTGCAAATCACAGCAAATCAGGTAACTGTTCGGTATCATTTTCCTTATCATTCTTCAAAACTCTTAAACAAACTTGAACTCAGTGGTGGTCCCAACGGGGACTGTGCAGCGGGCATCCGCTGCCCTTGAGGCGGCTACCACCGCAGGGTGTCGGCCCATTCCGCGACCGAGCGGTACATGGGATTTTCCTCCCACTGGCAGTTCAACCCCAAACCACTGACAGCCGTTGGGAATGGCGGCGGAGGCGGCATACTTGGGACCTCTTCCTCCATCAACGACATCCTCTTCAGACCTCCAGCCGCGGTGCTGATGTCTGTCTCCCACTCAATCAGGGCCGGTTCTGGGGTTTGGGTGGACTGATCGCGACGCGGCACGGCCGCAGCGGCCCCTTGCTCGCGGGCCCCCACTACGGCAACCATCCTTCGCATCTCTGCCTTCCAATCCATCAACTGCTGCAGGCTCTGCGCCC
Organism: Anomaloglossus baeobatrachus; assembly: GCF_048569485.1. Classification (NCBI taxonomy): domain Eukaryota; kingdom Metazoa; phylum Chordata; class Amphibia; order Anura; family Aromobatidae; genus Anomaloglossus; species Anomaloglossus baeobatrachus. The sequence continues at coordinate 2,839,716 of NC_134359.1, read as the reverse complement.
TCACCTTCACGCAGAATCGGCCCAGCTCCCGCTCCAGCCACGCCGCGGTCCCGGCGGGGAGCTCACCCGGGCCGCAGTCTTCAAAAGCTACTCCGCCTCGTTTCCCCCAGAGCTTGGGTACTCCGGTGGCAGGCATTCCCGCACTCCAATTCGAGGACGCTGCCATTTCTCCATTCGTGTTCCCGTCTTTTTAGCTGCGTTGTTACATGCAGCCAGCCGCCATCGCGTCCCCCTTAGCTCTTTCCGGCCCCTCCTCTCTCGGGGCGGGGTTTTGGCCTTCGCGCCTCTACTGCTCGAGAAGACGCTCGAGCGGGAACTTTTCGCGCCAAAGATGGCGGCTTCTGAAATTTTTCTGCCGGATACCTCCGGCGGTAACAAGGCGCACCTCTACCAGACGGCAGAGCGGTAAGATCCTGTTCGTGACGCCAAGTTGTCGCGGGCGGGGAGGAGGGTGTCGGCACACTACGCTCACCCCTTCAGCTCGGGTCCGGCAGCTGCTCAGTGGTGGCTCGAGCTGTGGGCCGGATCCCGGGGTTTCTCGAGCAACACTCCTCGCCCGTGAGTGAAAAGGGGGTTGTTGGGTGTGGGGATTGTTATAGTTCGTGACGCCACCCACGGTTGTGGTGATTTCACCACCGCTGCTCAATTCGGGGATCCCGGGGATGGTGATGCGGAGCAGCCAGGTGTGTTGCCCCTCCGTGGGTAGGGGTTGGTGATCCCGGGGCCCGGTGGTGGAGAAGGAGGTGCGGGGCCTGGTGGGCGCAGGGACGCGGGGGCAGCGCTGTGCCTTGCGGCACTGTGGTACTCACTCAGCCTGAGACGTGGACACAGTTTGTACGGTAAACCAAACGGCTGGTAGGACGGTCCCACAGACGGCTGCACCTGCACTCCCGGTAGGTGACGGTGATGTCCCTCTTCCTTGCACCTATGTTTGACTTGTGGTAGCGGTGGATTCCCTCCGGTTACCCGCTCCCCGACTGCAATCTGGGCCGGAGGAGCTCTACACTTTGCCCGCAGGCGCTGGCCCTGGGGAAACTGGTGCCCTGGCAGTGGCGGTGTCTCCCCTGTAATGGTTGAGCTGTTGCCTTCAATCGGGACTTGGTTGTTGGGGGATCTACGTCCCCTTCACTGACGGATTCGGCAAATTATGGCGACTCCTAGCCTTGCCGGGGTCCGAGAGGCCCCTGCCCTGGTGCTGACTGTCCTTCGGAACACTGCTCCAGACCACCGGGCACACAGCCAACGGGGTCCTTCCAGGAACTTCCAAACGGTCCCCCTCCAGACAGTCACCGCCGTCGCTGACCTTGCTGATCTGGCCCTCCACAAAGCTGGACCCTTCAGGCTTTCTTTCCTTACTGCCACTTCACTTGCTTTTCTCCTTTACACCTCTCTACTTTCACGACTTTCTCTTAGCTGTTTACTTTCTCACTTCAGCTCCTCACACTTGCCCTCCCTGGGCTCATCTCAACTTCACTCTTCCATGTCCCTCACTGGACTGCCTGGTTTCTCCCGCCTCCAGAGTTGTGAGCTCCTCGGTGGGCGGAGCCAACCGCCTGGCCCACCCCCTGGTGTGCATCATCAGACTCCTGGAGGAAGGCAACAAGGATTTCTGGTTAGCATTGATGTGCCTACCTGGAGTGTGGGGTGTGGTGGTGTTGTGACCTGTGTCCCCTGGCTTGCCCAGGGCGACACACTGGTACATATGATACCCTTAGGCACCGCTAGATGTCATACCGTGCCGCATTTGGTGGTCCAGAATTCGCAGAGATGTCGCCTCTTACATGTCTGCAGTACAGTTTGTGCACAGTCCAAACCGTCGCACTCCCATCTGTCTGGGCCTTAAGCCTCAGAGCGGACCGGTCCTGCAACAGTACCGTGTGTGAGTACCAAGGTACAGCGGTGAGGGAACCAGTATAGGCCTCCATAGTGAGAGTGCGGTATCCGCACGGGTCGTTTAGAGGAGACCAGCCAGGCAGTGGATAGTGTAGGATTGGTTAATGTTGTAATAACTGAACTCCTACTGCTGATTGTACCAGTTGTGGCGACCTGGGCTGTCCACCTCATCTAAACTATACAAGACTGTACTTGGCATTTTCTCTTTTACCATTTGTTTCCCGTTTGCCTATTCCGCAGCCATTCGGCTGCTCACGTTTGTTACCCTGAGCAATAAACACCCTCTCTGGTTCATCTGTTAAGTCTGTCTGATCCCGTGACTTGCTCTGCAGAGCGGAGGGCCCTCGGTTCATCGCTTCATGTGCACGGTCCAAACCGTCGCACTCCCATCCGTCTGTGTTTTTGTTACCACGGTAGGGGGCAATTGCAGGGATGGCTCTGGGGCAGGGGATGATCACAAGGATAGCTCTGGGCAGATCGCCGGGATGGCTTGGGGGCAAAGTGTGATCACCGGGATGGATCTGGTTCAGGTTGCAACCACTGACATGGCTCCAGGGCAGGGTGCAATCACTGGGATGGCTCCGGGGAGGAAGCGTTTGCGAGGATGGGTTGAGGGTGATTGCATCCTGCCCTGGAGCCATACCAGCAATTATCAGGATGGCTCCGGGGCAGGGTGCGATCACCAGGATGGCTCCAGGGCAGGGTGTTACCACTGGCATGGCTCCGGGGCAGGGTGCAATCACCAGGATGGCTCCAGGGCAGGGTGTTACCACTGGGATGGCTCCTGGGCACGGGGTGACCGCTGGGATGGCTCCGGGACAGGGGGAGATTGCTGGCATGGCTTCGGGGTAGGTGGCAACCGCTGGAATGGCTCCGGAGCAGGGGGCGATTGCTGGCATGGCTTCGGGGTAGGTAGCAACCGCTGGGATGGCTCCGGAGCAGGGGGCGATTGCTGGCATGGCTTCGGGGCACGGAGTGAACGCTGAGATGGCTCCGAGGCAGGGGGGCGACCGCTTGGATGGCTCCGGGGCAGGGGGCGATTGCTGGCATAGCTTCGGGGTAGGTGGCGACTGCTGGGATGGCTCCGAGGCAGGGGGGTGACCGCTGAGATGGCTCTGGGGCAGGGGGGAGACCGCTGGGATGGCTGCAAGGCAGGGGGGCAACCGCTGGGATCGCTCCGGGGCAGGGGGGCGACCGCTGGGATGGCTCCGGGGCAGGGGGGCGACCGCTGGGATGGCTCCGGGGCAGGGGGCGACCGCTGGGATGGCTCCGGGGCAGGGGGGCGACCGCTGGGATGGCTCCGGGGCAGGGGGCGACCGCTGGGATGGCTCCGGGGCAGGGGGGCGACCGCTGGGATGGCTCCGGGGCCACGGGGGCGACTGCTGGGATGGCTCCGGGGCACGGTGTGATCTCTGGCTCTATGCAGTGGCGGTGGTGACTGGAGAGAATGATGTGCACTTCTCTACATTTAAATATTTCACCACAGGAGGCATAAAATAGAATCCTCCATGGCGCTGCTTGTCACTGTTCTCCTGGGGATAAAACCAATGTTTGCCCTCTCAGCAGCAGGCGCCGGTGATTATTGCACCGAGTAACCTTATCTCTCCATCGCCTATGGCCGCCACGATCACAACTTGTAATATTCCGGCAGGAGCATCCATCATCCTGCTCAGTGCATTATCCCATCTGCCTGTGTCATCTGCGGGGAATAAATCTCCTGTCAGCTTCACCAAGAGCCGCGGCACATAATCACTGCGCGACCTCTGGATGTCTTTAATTAACCTCCGACCCCCGCGCTGCGTATCCTGCTGCCGCCGGATCTATAGCGTGATGCGGCGCTGACAGCACATTCATCTCTGTTAGTGATCAGCCTCCTGCAGGTAATGAGGATAAGTGAGCGGAGAAGGCCCGAATCCCCGAGTGCAACAGCCAGACAGCGGGGACCACGGCGAGAACTGAGGCTCCACGTAATCATCAGCTCGAGCGAAGAATCACCGCCACCGGAAAACTGAGAATCACCCCCAGCAAAGACCGAGATCACCCCCACCAGAGAATCACCCCGACCGGACACTGAGAATCACCCCCACCGGAAAACTGAGAACCACCCCCACCAAAGACCGAGATCACCCCCACCGGAGAATCACCCCGACCGGACACTGAGAATCACCCCCACCGGAAAACTGAGAACCACCCCCACCAAAGACCGAGATCACCCCCACCGGAAACCTGAGCATCACCCCCACCAAAGACCGAGATCACCCCCACCGGAAACCTGAGCATCACCCCCACCAAAGACCGAGATCACCCCCACCGGAAAACTGAGAACCACCCCCACCAAAGACCGAGATCACCCCCACCGGAGAATCACCCCCACCAAAGACCGAGATCACCCCCACCAGAAAACTGAGAATCACCCCCATCAGAAAACTGAGAATCACACCCACCGGAAAACTGAAAATCACCCCCACCAAAGACCAAGATCACCCCCACTGGACACTGAGAATCACCCCCACCAAAGACCGAGATCACCCCCACCGGAAAACTGAGAATCACCCCTACCAAAGACCGAGATCACCCCCACCGGAAAACTGAGAACCACCCCCACCAAAGACCGAGATCACCCCCACCGGAAAACTGAGAACCACCCCCACCAAAGACCGAGATCACCCCCACCGGAGAATCACCCCGACCGGACACTGAGAATCACCCCCACCAAAGACCGAGATCACCCCCACCGGAAAACTGAGAATCACCCCTACCAAAGACCGAGATCACCCCCACCGGAAACCTGAGCATCACCCCCACCAAAGACCGAGATCACCCCCACCAGAGAATCACCCTCACCAAAGACCGAGATCACCCCCACCGGAAACCTGAGCATCACCCCCACCAAAGACCATCACCCCCACCGGAAAACTGAGAACCACCCCCACCAAAGATCGAGATCACCCCCACCGGAAAACTGAGAATCACCCCCACCAAAGACCGAGATCACCCCCACCGGAAAACTGAGAATCACCCCCACCAGAAAACTGAGAATCGCACCACCCGGAAAACTGAAAATCACCCCCACCAAAGACCAAGATCACCCCCACTGGACACTGAGAATCACCCCCACCAAAGACCG